>NC_053024.1:309350070-309690246 GCF_003073215.2 Triticum urartu
TTATACAGACTTTTGGAGAAGCCTGTATTTATAAGAAAGTGAGTGGGAGCTATGTAGCATTTCTAATATTATATGTGGATGACATATTGTTGATTGGAAATAATACAGAATTTTTGGATAGCATAAAAAGATACTTGAATAAGAATTTTTCAATGAAAGACCTCGGTGAAGCAGCTTATATATTGGGCCTCAAGATCTATAGAGATATATCAAGACACTTAATTGGACTTTCACAAAGCACATACCTTCATAAAGTTTTGAAGAAGTTCAAAATGGATCAGTCAAAGAAAGGGTTCTTGCCTGTGTTACAAGGTGTGAAGTTGAGTCAGACTCAATGCCCGACCACTGCAGAAGATAGAGAGAAAATGAAGGTCATTCCCTATGCCTCAGCCATAGGTTCTATCATGTATGCAATGTTGTGTACCAGACCTGATGTGTGCCTTGCTATAAGTTTAGTAGGGAGGTACCAAAGCAATCCAGGAGTGTATCACTGTACAACGGTCAAGAACATCCTGAAATACTTAAAAAGGACTAAGGATATGTTTCTCGTTGATGGAGGTGACAAAGAGCTCGTCGAAAATGGCTATGTCGATACAAGCTTTGACACTGATCCGGATGACTCTAAGTCACAAACCGTATACATATTTATATTGAATGGTGGAGCTGTAAGTTGGTGCAGTTCCAAACAAAGTATCGTGGCGGGATCTACGTGTGAAGCGGAGTACATAGCTGCTTCGGAAGCAGTAAATGAAGGAGTCTGGATGAAGGAGTTCATATCCGATCTAGGTGTAATACCTAGTGCACCGGGTCCAATGAAAATCTTTTCTGACAATACTTGAGCAATAGCCTTGGCAAAGGAATCCAGATTTCACAAGAGAACCAAACACATCAAGAGACACTTCAATTGCATCCGCGGTCATGTCAAGGAAGGAGATACAGAGATTTGCAAAATACACACGGATCTGAATGTTGCAGACCCGTTGACTAAGCCTCTCTCACGAGCAAAACATGATCAGCACCAAGACTCCATGGGTGTTAGATTCATTACTATGTAATCTAGATTATTGACTCTAGTGCAAGTGGGAGATTGAGGGAAATATGCCCTAGAGGCAATAATAAAGTTGTTATTTACATTTCCTTATATCGTGATAAATGTTTATTATTCATGCTAGAATTGTATTAACCGGAAACTTAGTACATGTGTGAATACATAGAAAAATAGAGTGTCCCTAGTATGCCTCTACTTGACTAGCTCGTTAATCAAAGATGGTTAAGTTTCCTGACCATAGACATGTGTTGTCATTTGATGAATGGGATCACATCATTAGAGAATGATGTGATGGAAAAGACCCATCCGTTAGCTTAGTGAGGGAGTCCTGGACTAAGAGGTCCTCGAGAGTCCGGCCCGTGTGTTGTGAGCTGGACTCATGGGCCGTGAAGATACAAGGTAGAAGGCCTTCCACATGTCCGGATGGGACTCTCCTCTGCGTGCATGGCAAGTTTGGCGTCCGGATGCGTAGTTTCCTTTCTTTGTAAATCGACTCTGTACAACCCTAGGCCCCTCCGGTATCTATATAAACTGGAGGGGTTAGTCCATAGAGGCTATATGAATTCATATAGGCTAGACATCTTGGGTTTAGCCATTACGATCTCGAGGTAGATCAACTCTTGTAACCCCTATACTCATCAAATACAATCTAGCAGGATGTAGGGTTTTACCTCCATTAAGAGGGCCCGAACCTGGGTAAACATCATGCCCCCTTGTCTCCTGTTACCTTCGATCCTCAGACGCACAGTTCGGCACCCCATACCTAAGATCGGTCGGTTTTGACACTGACATTGGTGCTTTCATTGAGAGTTCCACTGTGTCATCGACGTCGGGTTCGATGGCTCATTCGATCATCGACCACGATGCTGTTTCGGGGGAAATATTCCTCCCTGGTCAACTTTTTGTGTTCGGCGGCTTCGCTCTGCTACCAATTCAATTGGCCACCTTGAACAGATCGATAGCTACGCCCCTGGTCATCAGATCAGTTTTGGGAACCTGAATTATGTCGCTGATGTTGGTGTTCTGGGAACGGGGGTCCCCAGACTTGCCTGGCTGCGGCCCGTAGCGTGGCTCCACTAGCGGCCCTATACGGCCCATCTTCACCAGCAAACACTCAAGACCCTCGCGAGGCGGACGATGCAAGACCTCCTTAGGGGCGGCCGCACCAGGCTATCTCACGAGGGGTGGAGAGATCAAGGCAAGGGACAGCTCGCAAGGTTTCTATGACGCAAGCCATGACGACTGGCGCTAGGCGGGCGCCAGCGCGCAGTGTCCTCGTTTCCTCTTTGGTGCTAAAGGGGGCAAGTGCAGGCGAAGAGCCCCGAGGCATCCAGCAAAAGTTTTCATATCGGTGCAACGAGACCAAGACCAGCAGGACAACAGGATGGAGGTCACCGTGGAGCCCAAGACGGCGTCACCACCAGAGCCTTTGGCAGGTGAAGACTACTTTTGTCAGGATAACTTGTACTAGTTGTCTCCCTTCGAATTTGGCCATCGTGGGATCCCTTCCCGCTCAATATTTCGGAAGAGGACCAAGGCCCCCCTATAAATAGGACTAGCCACCACGGTAGGATAAAGAGGAACCAATCGAGAGAGAGAGAGGAGAGGTCACATCCAGATCATCCTCAACCACACAAGTTCGCCAAGCACAAGAACACCTCTCCTCAGGAGGTTGTTCTTCCCTTGTAACAGTTCATCCTCAGCCCAAGAGGCAATCCACCACACCACACTAGAGTAGGGTACTACACCACATTGCTGGCCCGAACCAGTATAAACTCTCATGTCTCCTGTTCTTTGGGTTCGTCGAGCTAGGCCGTGAGATCATGACGTGTGCGAGCTAGAGGGGGGAGAGAACTTCGTGCGCACCCTAGTGTTCGAACCTCAAGGGTTTTGCCGGAACCTGAAATCTGACATTTGGCGCTCCAGGTAGGGGTGCGTCGGAGCTTCTCTTCCGCTAGTTGATCCGCCGACACTCTATGGTTCCGATGTCCGGCGACCTGAGGACCAACGCCGGCTGCTGGGCAGCTTGGCCGGCCTGGGCAGCGTCGTCCGCCCAAGAAGATCTCAACCCTGCACCCCAGGCGGCACGCGCACCGCCCAACGCTGCGGGGCGCAGGTGGCGTGGTCAAACGCCATCCACCCTTACTCCACGACAAGCGCGGGCAGCAGCAAGGGCCTCAAACCATGCTGCGGCCACAGCGCCACACACCCGACGGGAATAAGAAAACATGAGGGCCGCGCTCATGGTGGCTCGGGTGCTGCTATGATGCAGACTGATGGAGAGCGGCCAGGATGCATTGCTGGAGTGGGTCGCCGAGCTCCTGGACGCCGCGGCCTTGGGAGCACTGCCCTTCTGCTACCTGCTTACGCCTCAGGTCACGGCCGGATCGCATGGCATGCCTCGCCGCGCTCGCGTGCCCCCAGGTGCGTTAGGAGGCTTCATCGACATCGGTGCGACCAGCAGCACTGGACGCCCAATCGCACCGCGCCACCTCCGTTGAGCGCAGGCACGAGCGTTGCCACCCGCGGCCCCAGCGGATTGCCACCCTACCATCCTCAGGGCCACGCACTGGCCCTGGCAACGTGGAGCGTGGGGCACTTCAGCGAGATCTTCGGGGCGACGACCTCGGAGGCCTGCGTGCCCCACATGATGGACCAGGAGTAGGCGCTGGAAGACAACCCTGGCTCGTTCCTTGAGCCAGGCTGGGAGGAGGAGGCGCTAGAAGCTGAGGCCTTCCGGGAGCCTCGCCAACCATGCCGGTGACAACAGCTACAGGGTACCACTAATCTCTCAGGAGCAAGCTTATGCTAACCATGGGTCGCGGGAGGATCAGGTCACAATGGCGGATGACGGCCCCAGCTCAACGGCCTCCCTTCCACCAGGAGGAGTGCACTGGGGGGCTGCTGGGGAGGAGCCAGGAGTAAGGTCCCTCCCCGCATCGCGCGGAGCAGGGCGTCCCCCGGAGGTAGGCCCTTTGTCGGGGAGGTGCTGGTGAGCCTTCCCCTGGCAGAGGACCCGTGGTCATCGAGGGCACCGCTGGCGTCCCCTTTGCCCCTTGGCTTCGTCCTGGTTTCCGGACGCACCAATGGTGGTCGAGGGTGGTGTAAGGCAGGGCCCTCGTATGGCGATATGAAGTAAGGCTCGCGTCTATGAAGATCTCCACTCGTGACACTCTCACGTAATAATGAGTGGGGCTATACATGCCCCGGAGTCTCAGGAGTGCCTCCCTCGGGCCTCGGGGGCTCCCTCCCAATCCTAGTGGCAGCACTTAGCTCTGCGCTGGTGAGAAGACAAGAAGACTAGACTAGGCGCTGGACGCGGCCATTTGCTTTTAATCTCTTTTCTATAGCCCTGTTTTCTAGTTTTGTATTTAAATTTGAAGTTTAATTTTCATTGGTATGCACGGGGGGTGTCTTTTCTCGTTCGCATGATTTCTTGAAAATTGGTTCCTTGCCCTGATTCAGAGTTCGCACCTGCTGCCTCCCCCTCGCGAGCTCCTCAAGAGCGGGGGCTGGGCGCGGTGCATGCACGCTACGCGCATGTCCTTCCATGGCTGGCGCTTGCTTCTCGCAAGGCCCTCTCGGACGGATCGGCAGGCCCCTCAGAAGCTCATGACCTCACGAGCCGGTCGGGAACTAGCCCTAACTAAGGTAAACTGCAGCAGTAAGCTTGCGGCGGGACTCGCGGGCTCATAAAAACACATCTCCAGCTTGGCCTAAGGAATAGAGGCAGTAATCTGTTTACATGAGGGGCTCCCCCTCCCAAAATGCTCTTACAACTTTCAGGGCCATGCCCGAGCTTTCACATGCAGGGTCAACGACAAGGAAGCACGGGCTTAATCGGATATATCGCTCGCCGCATCCTCCAGGTCGCCCTCGGACGCGTCGCTCGCGTCGCCGTCACCATCGCTGGCATCACCATCACCATCGCCGGCATCACCGTCACCATTGCCGGTGTCGCCCACACCATCGTCGGCCACGTCACCTTCATCCCCCGCGACCACCACCGCATCGTCCTCGGAGGTGAAGGCCCTGACTAGAGCGTCCATGTTGTCTTCTACCCAGCGCGCCAGGTCACCCCGGATGGCCTCAGGCACAGGGGCAATGGCGGCGTCAAAATAGAAGTTGGGGTAGGTGTTTTGGAGGTGGCTGAAGACGCGGGAGAACGCGCGCCTGAGCAGGCCACGACTCCTCTCTTCAACAAGCTCGCGATCCCTCTCAGATCGATTCTCCAGGCGTGTCACCACATCAGTGAAGAAGAGGAGGTGACTGGTGTAATCGTTCGAGTGGGGATGAGGGGCATCTTCGTCGCAAATGGTGCCCAGCGACGCGTTAGCTCTGATCTTGAGGCTTTGGAGCATGAGGGCGTGCTCGCGCTGCAGCGTCCGCCGCCGAAGCGCTTCCTCGCTGCTCTGCTGCGCGGAGGACTCGGCGCTAGCGACCCACTGCTAAAGAGAAAGTGGCTCGGCGCGGGCGGAAGCTAGCTTGGCTTGCACTGAGATCAGGGCGGCTGCGACGGCTTCCTCGCGCTATCCCTCCTCAGCCAACTCCGACTTAAGGGCAGTAGTACTGCCCACTGCTTCGGCTTCCACGAGCTTCAGATTCAATTCATACCTGCCCACAAGAACTGTGCGAGCCTCGGCCACCCGGCGATTGACCTCCTCCTGGGCCTTGGCCTTGCGTGCGCTGACAGCGTCCTCTGCTTGGGTGACTTGGCGCTCCCTCGTCTCCATCCGCTCAAGCTCAAGGCTGCGCTCCATGGCTTCCAGCGCCAGCGCTTCCTTGCGCCTCAAGATCTCTTCCTCTTCGGCAGGCGTCCCCTTTATCGATGCTAGGGCGGCCTTGCGCGCCTCCACTTGCTGCTCCAGGGAGGCACTCCAGGCTTGGAGCTCCCACGCGCGTTGCTCTGCGATCTTGCGGCGACGGTCAGCTTCCTGGGCTTCTTCCAAGGCCCGAGCAAAGGCCTCGCATGAGGGCGCAAGAGACGCCTCGGCCTTCGCATTATCGAGCTCGCACTAGTGGTGCCCGAGGTTGATGGCCACCTTCAGTTTATGTCGCTCCTCTATCACCCGAAGACCGTCGGCCTTGAGGCGTGCGTCTACATCCACAAGTTCTCCGCCAAGCCGGCTCATCGCGCCCATCGCCTCCCAAAAGAGCTCATGGCGGACAACACTCCGTTCGTGCACAAACTTGAGCGTGCGGTCGATTCCGTCCTCCACAGCGGGGGTCGCCGACAGGATCCGAAGTGGCCCGCTACCTTTTCACAGGGGGCTGGGGGCTGGCGTCCCCCCCGGTCGCTGACTGGGCTTCGGCGGGAGCCCAGTTGGGTTGATGCTCGCTACTCGAAGAAGAAACGAAGACCGAAGCCGTCCAGCCGCCGCCTACAACCAGAGGAGGAGCCCTTGGCACGCTCGGCGCACCCCCGGCGAGGCCATGAAGAAGAGACGGCAGGAGTGCGGGCTTGAGGCACCAAGCTAGCGTGTCTGCCTCTCCGTGTGACCTCGCGCCGGGGGCAGCATGCTGGCTTGGGACACTCAAGGCTAGCGGGGGATTCGAGACAGGAGGAGCTTGCTACCCGGGAGGCTTCACGGCCTTAGCAGATGGGATCTTGAAGAGCCAAGTGGCCCGCTACCTTTTCACAGGGGGCTGGGGGCTGGCGTCCCCCCCGGTCGCTGACTGGGCTTCGGCGGGAGCCCAGTTGGGTTGATGCTCGCTACTCGAAGAAGAAACCAAGACCGAAGCCGTCCAGCCGCCGCCTACAACCAGAGGAGGAGCCCTTGGAACGCTCAAGGCACCCCCGGCGAGGCCACGAAGAAGAGACGGCAGGAGTGCGGGCTCGACGCACCAAGCTAGCGTGTCTGCCTCTCCGTGTGACCTCGCGCTGGGTGCAGCATGCTGGCTTGGGACACTCAAGGCTAGCGGGGGATTCGAGACAGGAGGAGGTTGCTACCCGGGAGGCTTCACGGCCTTAGCAGATGGGATCCTGAAGAGCCACCGTCAGGAAGGGAAGCGGCACTCGAGGAATTACAAAGATAAGGTACTTACTCATCTATGGTGATGTACTTCCTTTGTTTCAATGGCCGGAAGGCGCCGCTGCTGCAGCTTGGGGACCCCTTCCTTTTGCGGAGTGCATCGAAGTCTACATGGAGCCGGCCAGCGCAGGACGCGGCTGGTGAAGTGCCAGAGGAGGCGACCTCAGGAGCGCCAAGCTAGGGAGAGCCATCAGGTTCCGCCTCTCGATGACCTCCTGAGGCCTCGGGAGCTTTGAACTCAGGAGCAGCGGATTGCGTCGCCCCCTCGACTGCCATCCCAGAGCGAGAGTTACAGACTCCCGAAGATGGCACCTCAGGAACCACGGGCGGCGTCGACACCGCGGCACCCGTCCCTCCGGCCTTCGGTGGTGCTTTCCCCCCTGCATCCGCTCTTGGGGCAAGTTCGGCGCCAGCGACAAGGAGGGGAACCACGGTGACGGGGTTCTCGCGGGACCCCTCAAGGCCGACTGAACGCAGCCCCCATTCGTCAAAGGGGGCATCTACCCCGCGAACTCCACCCTGTTTGAGCAACAGTACAAGAGACAGCCCTCCAGTGGCATATCGGCTAGCGAGGGGTCGCCTGCCAGGACCTGGAGCACCGTCCTTCGTGCCACGAGCGGAAGCCCCGACTCCTGAAGCCTCATGCGATCCTGGTCGACAGACAGGGCCCACATCGACTAGGAATGGCGCTGGAGTGGGGTGACGCTGCGTCGGTGGAACTCCTTCATCACCATGGGCGCAGTCAAGCCAAGATCTTTCAACCTCTTCAACCGGAGCCAGACGAAGGCGAGGCGGGGGCTCGTAAGCTTCTCGTGAGCCCAACCGGAGCTGGGGACGACGGGTGCCGACGTAGGCAAGAGCAAAGGGTTGAGCACTCCGACATCCACGTACACCCATCGCGTCCGGAAGCCGCTCGCAGACGGCGGGAGTTCAAAGTCAATCCCCGAGCCGGTCGGCGCCGCCACGGCCTCGAAGCTCAGGCACCCCGAGCATTGCCAGGGGTCGGTCAGGTGCAGTGAGAAGAAATGGTGCAGAAGGGCCACGAGGGGGCGATGCCCACCATGGCCTCGCAGACAAAGGCAAAGACGGCAAGAAGAGCGACAGATTGGGGATCTAGGTGCAACATATGAATCTCGTAATGGGAAAGCACGGCGTTGAAGAAGGCTGAGAAGGGAGGGACCAGGCCGGCCCACAGGGCATCGGTGAAGAATTGGACCTCAGTGGCTGTTCTATCAACAGAAGCTCGGTACGCAGGCCTAGCCGCTGTCCCTCCCCATTCGTTGAAGCTGGTGGTGAGTGCATGGTGGACCTTGTCCATGGCCTCCTGATTGAGCACCCGTGACCGGCCGACGGCGGGCTCGACGACCAAAGGCGGGCTGGCTGAGGACAGGGGCTTCTTCCCTTTCTCCGTCCGGTTCGCCGCCATGGTGACGGAGAGGACTGAACTCAGGTCGAATTGGGAGCGGAAGCTGAGGTTTGAAGAAGTGGAGGAGTCGGGGAATGCGTTGCCAGCAATGGGGAAATAACTGTGTGGGACACCGTGGCTGCCTAGCCAGGCGGATATCAAGGCTGCATGGGGAAGCGAGGCCGCCCACGTCCAATCAATTGCCACGTGTCGAGTGGGGCCGCAGGCTGTTGGGGCCCGCGGAGCTCTGTGCTTGCCCTTTGGCTTCACCTCGAAGCCAAGTCCGAGCGCGCCTTGGGCCCGGGGGCTACCGTCGGTGTTTTGGGAACGGGGGTCCCCAGACTTGCCTACCTGCGGCCCGCGGCGTGGCTCCACCAGCGGCCCTGTACAGCCCATATTCACCAGCAAACACTCAAGACCCTCGCGAGGGGTCAAACCTCGCGAGGCGGATGACGCAAGACCTCCTCAGGGGCAACCTCACCAGGCTGGCTCGCGAGGGGAGGAGAGATCAAGGGAAGGGACACCTCGCGAGGTTTCTGTGACGCAAGCTATGACGACTGGAGCCAGGCAGGCGCCAGCGTGTAGTGTCATCATTTCCTCTTTGGTGCTAAAGGGGGAAAGCATAGGCGAGGAGCCCCGAGGCATCATGCAACAGTTTCCATATTGGTGCAACGAGACCAAGACCAGCAGGACGACAGGACGGAGGTCACTGTGGAGCCCAAGACGGCGTCACCACCAGAGCCTTTGGCAGCGCGAAGACTACTTTTGTCAGGATAACATGTACTAGTTGTCTCCCTTCGAATTTGGACATTGGGGGATCCCTTCCCGCTCAATATTCCGGAAGAGGACCAAGTCCCCTATAAATAGGACTAGCCACCATAGTAGGAGAAAGAGGAACTGATCCAGAGACAGGAGAGATCACATCCAGATCATCCTCAACCACACAAGTTTGCCAAGCACAAGAACACCTCTCCTTAGGAGACTGCTCTTCCCTTGTAATTGTTCATCCTCAGCCCAAGAGGCAATCCACCACACCACACTGGAGTAGGGTATTACACCACGTCGGTCACCCGAACCAGTATAAACTCTTGTGTCTCCTGTTCTTTGGGTTCATTGAGCAAGGCCATGAGATCATGACATGTGCGAGCTAGAGGGGGAGAGATCTTCGTGCACACCCCAGTGTTCGCACCTCAAGGGTTTTGCCGAAACCCGAAATCCGATAGCTGATATCCGAGGAGACTTGATCTTCAAAGGGTTCACAGCCCTGACCACCGCTCTGGCCTTAGATCCGGAGTAAGCTGCATGGTCCGAAGATGGAACTTTGGAGCCCGCCGGACTCTCTGCTATGAAGCTCACTATCAGAGATCCGGAGGCGATTGTGTCCTCGGTAAGCCCAAAGTTAGAGTGGATTCACCCTATCATTGAAAGGCCGGACTCACCGCCAGACTCTAGCTCCGAACTCTCGAAGTCCATGCCAAGTGAGCATGGCCAGGAGGCTTTTGCCCTGGCTAGCTCTGCGCACTCTCGTTTCCTATCATTGAAAGGCCGGACTCACTGCCAGACTCTAGCTCCGAACTCTCGAAGTCCATGGCAAGTGAGCATGGCCAGGAGGCTTTTGCCCTGGCTAGCTCCGCGGACTCTCGTTTCCCCGTCAATCCCCGTTCTTAAATGAGGCTCTAGACTTAATGCGATCCCTCGCCATTATGGAGGGATCACCTCCGAACTACGCCCAACCCAGATTAGGGGCTGAGAGCAGGGAATTTTATGTCCCACCCACCACCCACTTCATTGCCACCGTAGAGGACTTAACCGACATGCTGGATTACACCTCCGAAGACATCGACGACATGGAAGACGACGCAGATACGAACAATGCCAAGACCCACTGTTTACTGGATGTTGGACGACCACCTCCACATACGACATGTATATGCTGGTACACCCAAAAGGATGACGGCGAAGGCAGGAAGGATCCGGTTGAAGACAAACCTGCTAAGGCACCACCGAAGCTTCTGCGCCAGCGACGTCGCTCAAAATCGCATCCTGAAAAAGACAGTAATACCGGCACCGGAGACAATAATACTCCAGAGAACGCCTAAGACCCCGAAGCCCCCGTCGAGCCCGCATCCGAACAGGATGATGGGGAGGAGGGGCAAGTTAACCCGGACGATCCAGCCGGGAACAAGGATTCTGAAGATAGCAACTACCTAACGGTCTTCGAGGATGATGTCAGCCTCGACAACGAAGATTTCATCGTGCCAGAGGAACCCCTTGAGGAGGAGCACTATAAGCACTGCGAGAAGCCTAAAAAAGAAGCAGCAACAACTCCAAGCCGAACAGGATACACTCAACGACAGATGGACCCAGGTCCTAGCTGCCGAAGAATGTGGCCTCCAACGCCCAACAAAGAGTTATCCAAAACGTGGGCTACTACCACAATTTGACGATGAGGCCCTCGAGCCAATACCATCAAGGCATGACTGCGCTGATGAACGGGACGGGCCACCACGTGGGCGAGATAAAGCGGCCACCTATGTCGAACACCAACCCGCACCACCTTGCCGTAGAGGCAAAGAGACAACGGCTCCAAGATATACCTACGACCTACGGTAGGACCTGGACAATAGAGCAGGCCAAGCCAGATCAATCTATGGATCAAGGGGGCGTGCCCCAACGCGAGAAGACGGCCATCAGGCCTGGCGCGAAAGGCATAATCTCACACGGGCCGAAAACCGCATACGGATGTCATCCGAACTCCGTTGTGACGTTGCCCGATAAAGAGGCGTCGCACACCCCTTATGCTTTACCGATGAGGTAATGCACCACCAGTTCCCAGAAGGATTTAAAACTATAAACATTGAATCATATGACGGCACGACAGATCCCGCGGTATGGATTGAAGATTTCCTTCTCCATATCCACATGGCTTGCGGTGACGATCTCCATGCCATCAAATATCTCCCCTTAAATCTAAAAGGACCAGCACGACACTGGTTAAACAGCCTCCCAGAGAACTGTATCGGTAGCTGGGAAGATTTGGAAGATGCCTTTAGAGACAACTTCCAAGGTACCTATGTCCGGCCTCCGAACGCCGATGACCTTAGTCATATAGTCCAGCAACCCGGAGAGTCAGCCCGAAAACTCTGGACTAGGTTCTTAATTAAAAAGAACCAAATTGTCGATTGTTCGGACGTCGAAGCCCTCGCGACCATTAAACACAGCGTCTGTGACGAATGGCTCGTCCAACAACTCGACCAAGAAAAACCGAAGTCCATGGCAGCTCTTACCGCACTCATGACCCGCTTTTGCACAGGAGAAGCAACAGCACCAGCGACCCTGGCACCTCCGAAGCCAAAGATGGCAACGGTAGGCCACGGCACAACAAACACAGGCGTCGAAGCAACAATGAATATACCGAAGACACGACGATCAACGCTGGATTCAGTGGCTCTAAATTTAGTCAGGGGAAGAAGCCATTCAAAGGAAACAAAGATGGTCCATCAAGTTTGGTCAGAATACTTGAACGGCCTTGCCAGATTCATGGCAACCCCGACAAGCCTGCCAATCATACCAACAGAAATTGTTGGGTCTTTAAACAGACCAGTAAGCTAAACACCGAACATAAGGGGAAGGAGTCACCTAGCGAGGATGACGATGAGCCTCGCCCACCGAACACAGGGGGGACAAAAGAAATTTCCCTCCAAGGTAAAAACAATGAATATGATCTACATTCCTCATATCCCTAAGAGGGAGCACAAGCGTGTACTAAGGGACGTCTACGCCATAGAGCCAGTCACCCCAAAATTCAACACATGGTCGGCCTGCCCAATCACTTTTGATCGCATGGACCATCCGACCAGTATCCGGCATGGAGGTTCGGCAGCATTGGTCCTTGATCCAATCATCGACGGATTCCATCTCACGCAAGTCCTCATGGACGGCGGCAGTAGTCTTAACCTGATTTATGAAGACATTATCCGTAAAATGGGTATCGATCCGTCAAGGATCAAGGCTACTAAAACCACCTTTATAGGAGTAATACCCGGCTGTCGGATTCTGGAATCCACAGACCCTTGAGAGGTTCAAACACTGGGGTGCGTATGAAGAACTCCTTCTTCCCAACCTGCTGGCCCAACGATTCCACAACCTAGCTCGACGAACCCAAGGGATAGGAGACACATCAGTTTATCCTGGTCCGGGCCACCTTGCGGTGTAATACCCTACTCCAGCTTTGTGGTGGATTGCCTCGAGGGGCTGAGGATGAACTAGTACAGTGGTTGAACAGCCTTAGGAGGTGAGGTGTTCTTGAGCTCGATGAGCTTGTGCGTGTGAGGATGGTCTCAATGATCCGATCCCCCCGTCGGGTGGTGTCTAAGTCCTATTTATAGTGGCCTTGGTCCTCTTCCCAGATGTAGGCGGGAAGGGATCCCACAACGTCCAAATTCAAAGGGAGACAACTAGTACAATTTATCCTAACAAAAGCAGTCTTCGGCTGCAAAGGCTCTGGTGGTGATGTTGTAGTGGGCTCCGCGATGACCTCCATCGTGTCGTCCTAGCGGTCTTGGTCTCGTTGCACCGATATGCAAACCTTTGCCTAATTCCTCGGGACTCCGCACCTGCGCTTGCCTCCTTGGCACCAAAAGGGAAACTGGTACACTGCGCCCGCTAGCGCCTGCCTGGCCTTGGTCGTCATGGCTCACGTCATGTGAACCTTGCGAGGTGCACCATGCTTTGATATCTCCCCTCCTCGGTTCCCAGCCTAGTGAGACCGCCCCCAGGGAGGTCTTGGTGTCGTCCGCCTCACGAGGCTTGGCCCCTCGCGAGGGTCTTGAGTCATTGCTGCTGGAACTAGGCTGTACCGGGACGCTGATGGAGCCACGCCATGGGCTGCAAGCAGACAAGTCTGGGTACCCCCGTTCCCAGGATGCTGAGAGTAGCCCCTGGCCCAAGGCACGCTCGAACTTGGCTTTGAGGCCAAGCCAAAGGGCAAGTGCGGAGCGCCGCGGGCCCCAACCACTTGTGGCCTTGGTTGACGTGTGGCGATTAATGGGACGTGGGCGCCTCCGCTTCCCCATGCTGCCTCGACAATCGTTCCTGGCTGCCAAAACTGCTAGTGCTTGTTGTAGAGCTTTCATTGCCTTCCTTTCGTCTTGCTCCAGATCCCCTTCTCCTTCTTGCCCAGAGAGCCCCAAATCTGTCGAGACTCTCCCCCAAGCCTGTAGCTAATGGCCACCGACAAGGCGAAGGTCCCGCGCTCGCCTTCCTGGTTCGAGCCCGCCCTGAGCGTGCCCACCGTCACGGAGAAGAACCTCGCCATTGCGCTCCTAGTGATGGCCGATGGCAACAATGAGGGGGGAGAGACAATGCTCTGGGTCGACTCCGCCAAGCCGAAAACCTTGGGCGGTACCTTCTATCCCTTCTTCTTACACAATGTCTTCGCGCGGCTGGTCCCCCCCTTCTCCGGCTTCTTCTACGCCGTCCTACGCCATTACAATCTCCACACCCTTCATCTTCATCCCAACTCCGTCCTTCTTCTGTCGATCTTTGGCTTCTACTGTGAGGCATTCGTGGGGGTGATGCCGTCTGTGGCGCTGCTTCGCCATTTCTCTACCTCCGGATCAAGGAAGGCCCGTGCTCAGGATGTGCCAACTTTGTGGTGGCCAACGGCAGCAACGCGATCTCGCGAGCCGGGAAGAAGGTAGAAGATTTCAGGAACAAGTGGGTCCTCATGGATGCCTCGCGCTCCTGCCCTCGGTTGGTGCTGACGACTAGGATGCCAGTGCCTCACGAGGGCTGGAATCATGAGAAGCTCAACGATCCCCGATTGGAGCAGTTGATGCAGAGGATGGTGGGCTGACCTGAAGCCTAATGACCCGAAGGAGGAGACTCTGACGGGGGCCATGATCGTCAAGGAATTCCTAATGCAGCACCTGGCTCTGCTCTAGAACGCTCGCGCCCCTTGTGGGAGCTCGCGGGCGAGGGAGGCATACTCCGCCTGTGGCCGGACGATCTGCCTGAGGAGGAGCTGAACAAGGCCTGCGCCTCCTGGTCGGGAGGGACCAGGGTTGCCTACCTGACACCCATCTATCGCTGTACCATCGCCCTGATAGGGCGAAGATCGCCGCTGCTATGCCGGTCTTCAATGAGCACGGGCTCGTACCGTTGGCACCCACCAGGCCTCCGGGCTCCCCGGTGGTGGCGGCTTCCGGCGAGTCCGACGAGGAGGGGGGGGGGTCGGACTCGGAGGAGACTGTGGAAGGTACGGGGGAGATCTCCCCTCCCCCGCGCCAACTCGGCCCCCTCCTCATCCTTTCTGATGACGACGGCGACACTTGCAAGCACCCTTCTCGGGAACCCCTGTGCACCGCTGGGGTCATCACGAGATCCGGGGGCACCCCTCCGAAGAAGCCGGCACCAGGGGTCCTGAAAAAGAGCCGGTCGGCGTTGATCCCCCGAGGTGGCGCCTCCAGCTTGCCGCTGGCCGGCGTTGACGCAGGCCCGGGCGCCATGCCCCTGTCCGCCCCTAGGGCTCGTTTGCCCATGCCCCAGCCTGCAAAGACCAAGGGCATGGAGCTTTTGAAGAGGGCGAGAGACTACACTGCCGTGGATAAGTATGTGATCTGCCCTGATCTTCCTGCTTTGTCTTTCTGTAGTATCTTCATGCCCCCCTTTGGAATGGCTAGGCCTGCGCCGATGGTGAAGAAGAAGGAGATGGTTGTGGTTCCCGCAGCTCGGCTACCTGTCGTGGCCACACCACCCCCCACGTGGAAGGGTGGTGATGACCCTCGTGCTCCTGTGGCAGGGTTGCCCTCGTGAGACCCGGGGGGCAGCTTCGGGAGGAAGCGGTCTCTGTAGCCAGGCTGGCTCCGGAGGTGCTTGCCCTCAGCTCGCCTACTAATGTCCCAAAGGCTCTGGAGCACCCGACCTCCTCTGCTGTCGCTAACTTGCCGATCCTGACATCGTCGCCACCTCCTGCCTCGCCTGGTACTCTGGAAGAGGCTTTCTCTGCGCTGACCCAACTTTGCAACGATCTTCAAGGCGTTGACCGTCGCCTGGCGTCAGGTAGCCCGGAGCTGATCTCGAGGTGGCTGTGATCCGACACGTCCGTCAGGGCGGAATGGAGCCACGCCTTAGTAGCCTCTGAGGAAGGTAAGCAGGTTGCTGTCCTGGCAGCGGTGGCCCACGACGTGGCATTGAAGGATGCTAAGGCTGCCAAGGAGCACTGCCAGCTGGCGGAGGCCGAGCTGGAGACCCTACGCAACGAGCGTCCCACTGAGACTCGTCAGCGCGAGGCGCGGGAGGAGGAGCTGAAGGCTCGGGAAGACATGATAGCCCACAAGTATACGGGCTCGCAACAGTTTTTGAGGCTAAAGTATTCAACCCAAATTTATAGATTCGACACAAGGGGAGCCAAATAATACTTGAAGGTATTAGTAGCTGAGTTGTCAATTCAACCACAGCTGGAGATTAATTATCTGCAGCAACATGATTAGTAGCAAAGAAGTTTGATAGTTTTGATAGTTGTGATAGCAGCAATAGTAACAGTAATAGTGATAGCAGTAATTTTGTAGCAAGCGTAACAGTTATGATAGCAGTAGTAACTTAGGAGAATCAATATAAGATAAATTCGTAGGCATTGGATCGGTGACTTGTTGGATGATATTCATCATGTGACAGTTACAACATAGGGCTATTCGGCACTAGCTCTAGTTCATCGATATAATGTTCGCATGTATTCCGTAAATAGTCATACGTGCTTTATTAAAAGAACTTGCATGACATCTTTTATCCTAGCCTCCCATGGCAGCAGGGTCCATATTGGAAACTCAGGGATATTAAGGCCTCCTTTTAATAGAGAAACGGAACAAATCATTACAACACGGTGAATACATGGACTCCTCAAACTATGGTAATCACCAGAAGAAGTCCCGGTTATTGTCACTCCAGGGTTACCGGATCATAACAGGTAGTAGGTGACTATAACTTGCAAGGTCGGATCTAGAACATGGATATAATGGTGATAACATAAACGGTTCAGATCTAAAATCATGGCACCCCGGCCCAAAGTGACAAGCATTAAGCATGGAAAAGTCATAGCAACATCAATCTTAGAACAATGTGGACACTAGGGATCAAGCCCTAACAAAACTAACTCGATTACATGATGAATCTCATTCAACTCCTCACTGGCCAGCGAGCCTATGAAGGAATTACTCACTCCCGGTGGGGAGCATCATGGAATTGGCAATGGAGAAGGGTTGGTGATGATGAAGAACGAAGATCCCCCTCTCCGGAGCCCCAAACGGACTCCGGATCTGCCCTCCCGGGGAGGAATGGGGCTTGGCGGCGGCTCCATCTCTTGGATCGCGATAATTCTTTGTCCCTGATTTTTTCTCTGAAAACAGGAATTTATAGCGTTGGTTTCATGGTCAGCAGGGCCACCAGGTGCGGACAACCCACCTGGGGGCGCCAGGAGATGGGGGCATGCCCTGGTGGGTTGTGCCCACTCAGGGGCCCCTCTCCGGTAGGTCTTGGCTCCAGAAATTCTTATATATTATATAAAAAATCCTCGCAAATTTCGTTCCATAGTTTTGCTGAAAACAGCGTCAGTCCGGGGTTAGTTTCATTCAAATCATGCAAAACAGAGTCCAAAACAGGAGGAAAAGTTGATACGTTGGAGTCGTATCAACTCCCCCAAGCTTAAACCTTTGCTTGTCCTCAAGCAATTCAGTTGATAAGATGAAAGTGAAAAAGAACAAATTTTACGAACTCTTTTTCTCTTGTTTGCATAAATGAGCTTAAACTGCACCCAGTTTTTCAGCCAACATTATAACTAACCATGTCGACAATAACTCTTAAAGATTATAATAACTCATATCAATGACATAACCAGCTAGCGATCAATAATAAGATATCTCAAACGACAACATGTTATGAAAACAACCATGATATAATATGACAATAGTGATATCTCGCTAGCCCTTTCTGAGACTGAAAAACATAAATGCAGAGCACCTCCAAATTTCAAGCGGCGAATAAACATTGTAATTCACGGTAGAAAAGATCTAGTCATGATGGACCCAACATTAGCTACACACAATGCATAAATCATGACAACTGTGATCTTCTCATTTTCTGGCGCTTGTTTTAGAAGGTGATGACACAACATAAAAGTAAATAGATAGTCCCTTCTTAGAGGGAAGAAGTGATTTGCAGAGGTGCCAGAGCTCAATTTTTAAAAGAGAGGTAAATTATATTTTGAGGCATGCACCCTGACACAACATAAAAGTAAATAGATAGTCCCTTCTTAGAGGGAAGCAGTGATTTGCAGAGGTGCCAGAGCTCAATTTTTAAAAGAGAGGTAAATGATATTTTGAGGCATGCCCCCTTCTCATTTACTTCACGACTATCAGTTATCGATATTGGGACTGGGCATCCCTATCACCACTGAGGGAGTCCTGGATTAGGGGGTGTTCGGATAGCCGGACTATACCTTCAGCCGGACTCCTGAACTATGAAGATACAAGATTGAAGACTTCGTCCCGTGTCCGGAAGGGACTTTTCTTGGCGTGGAAGGCAAGCTTGGCGATACGGATATGTAGATCTCCTACCATTGTAACCGACTTTGTGTAACCCTAACCCTCTCTGGTGTCTATATAAACTGGAGGGTTTTAGTCCGTAGGACAACATACACAGCAACAATCATACCATAGGCTAGCTTCTAGGGTTTAGCCTCTCCGATCTCGTGGTAGATCTACTCTTGTACTACCCATATCATCAATATTAATCAAGCAGGACGTAGGGTTTTACCTCCATCGAGAGGGCCCGAACCTGGGTAAAACTTCGTGTCCCTTGCCTCCTGTTACCATTCGGCCTAGATGCACAGTTCGGGACCCCCTACCCGAGATCCGCTAGTTTTAACACCGACATTGGTGCTTTCGTTGAGAGTTCCTCTATGTCGTCGCCGTCAGGCTCGATGGCTCCTACGATCATCAATAGCGATGCAGTCCAGGGTGAGACCTTCCTCCCCGGACAAATCTTCGCCTTCGGCGGCTTCGCACTGCGGGCCAATTCACTTGGCCATCTAGAGCAGATCGAAAGCTATGCCCCTGGCCGTCAGGTCAGATTTGGAAGCTTAAACTACACAGCTGACATCTGCGGGGACTTGATCTTCGACGGATTCGAGCCACTGCCGAGCGCGCCGCACTGTCACGACGAGCATGATCTAGCTCTGCCGCCGAACAGTGCCCTGGAGGCCACACCCGCATCGGCTTTGACCCTTAATTCGGAGCCAACTGTGCCAATCGAGGATGGGTGGTTGGACGCCGCCTCGGGGGCTGCGATCCCAACGGCGATCGAGCCGAACACCAGCCCCGCACTCTGCGAGACTCGTGACTCTAAGGAGCCGGACTCCGAACCCTCCGCGCCCCTGCCGATCGAATCCGATTGGGCGCCGATCATGGAGTTTACTGCCGCGGACATCTTTCAGCACTCACCTTTCGGCGATATTCTGAAGACACTGAAGTCTCTCTCTTTATCAGGAGAGCCCTGGCCAGACTACGATCAGCAAGGTTGGGATACGGACGATGAAGAAATTCAAAGCCCACCCACCACCCACTTTGTACCCACCGTCGACGATTTAACCGACATGCTCGACTTCGACTCCGAAGACATCGACGGTATGGATGCCGATGAAGGAGACGATGAAGAACCAGCGCCTATCAGGCCCTGGAAAGCCACCTCGTCATATGACATATACATGGTGGACACCCCAATAGAAGGAGATGGCGATGGAACATCGGAGGATGACCCCCCCAAGAAACAGCCTAAGCGCCGGCGTTAGCGGCGCCGCTCAAAATCCCGCCAAAACAAATACGGTGATTCCAGCACAGGAGATAATAATACTCCGGAAAGTGCCGAATAAAACCCCCTCCAGCAAGATTTAGCACAGGAGGATGGAGAAACCAGCCCTCATGAGAGAGCGGCAGACAGAGAGGTCAAGGACGATAATTATATGCCTCACTCCGAAGACGAGGCAAGCCTCGACGACGACGAATTCGTCATGCCAGAGGATCCCGTCAAGCAAGAGCGTTTTCAATGCAGGCTTATGGCCACGGCAAGAAGCCTCAAGAAAAAACAGCAACAGCTTAGAGCTGATCAAGATTTGCTAGTCGACAGATGGACTGAAGTCCTTGCGGCCGAAGAGCATAAACTCGAACGCCCCTCCAAGAGCTACCCAAAGCGCAGGTTGCTACCCCGATTAGAGGAGGAAGCACTTAAACCTACATCACCTGCACTCAAGCCGCACCCCGTACCAAGGCATGGGAAAATGCGCCGGAACTGCGAGATATGTTGGAGGACAAGGCAAGGCAAACAAGATCGATCTACGGATCGCGTGGGCGCCCCACGACTCGAGACGGTAACCGTCACGCCGGCCACAAATTCGGCAGGGCCGAACACAGTAGACAAAGCTCATTCGAGCTACGTCGTGATATAGCCCAGTACAGAGGCGCCGCACACCCACTATGCTTCACAGACAAAATAATGGATCATCAAATCCCCGGGGGTTTCAAACCCATAAACATCGAATCATATGATGGCACAACAGATCCTGCGGTATGGATCGAGGATTATCTCCTTCATATCCACATGGCCCGCGGCGATGATTTCCACGCCATCAAATACCTCCCACTCAAGCTTAAAGGACCAGCTCGGCATTGGCTTAACAGCTTGCAACAGGATCAATCAGTTGTTGGGAGGACCTGGAAGCCACATTCCTCGACAATTTTTAGGGCACTTATGTGCGACCCCCAGACGCCGATGACCTAAGTCACATAATTCAGCAGCCAGATGAATCGGCCAGGCAATTCTGGACATGGTTCCTAACAAAGAAAAATCAAATAGTCGACTGTCCGGACGCCGAGGCCCTAGCAGCCTTCAAGCACAATATCCGTGACGAGTGGCTTACCCGGCACCTTGGACAGGAAAAGCCGAAGTCTATGGCAGCACTCACGACACTCATGACCCGCTTTTGCGCGGGAGAAGATAGCTGGCTTGCTTGTAGCAACAATATGACCAAGAACCCCGGTAATTCGGATACCAGGGACAGTAGTGGCAGGTCGCATCGCAACAAGCAGAAGCGTCGCATTAACGGCGACAATGCTGAGGATGCGGCAGTTAATGCCGGATTCAGAGGCTCTAAATCCGGTCAGCGGAAAAAGCCATTCAAAAGGAATCCTAGGGGCCTGTCCAGTTTGGACCGAATACTCGACCGCTTGTGCCAGATACATGGCACCCCCAAAAAGCCGGCCAATCACACCAACATGGATTGTTGGGTGTTCAAGCAGGCAGGCAAGTTAAATGCCGAAAACGAAGACAAGGGGCTGCATAGCGATGACGATGAAGAGCCCTAGCCGCCAAACAACAGTGGACAGAAGGGTTTTCCCCCACAAGTGCGGACGGTGAACATGATATATGCAACCCACATCCCCAAGAGGGAGCGGAAGCGCGCGTTAAGGGATGTATACGCGGTAGAGCCAGTCGCCCCAAAGTTCAACCCATGGTCCTCCTGCCCGATCACCTTTGATCGAAGGGACCATCCCACTAGCATCCGTCATGGCGGATTCGCCGCATTGGTTCTAGACCCAATTATTGATGGATTTCATCTCACTAGAGTCCTTATGGACAGCGGCACCAGCCTGAACCTGCTTTACCAGGATACAGTGCGGAAAATGGGCATAGACCCCTCGAGGATTAAGCCCACCAAAACGACCTTTAAAGGCGTAATACCAGGTGTAGAGGCCAACGGTACAGGCTCAGTCACACTTGAAGTGGTCTTCGGATCTCCGGATAATTTCCGAAGCAAGGAGTTAATCTTCGACATAGTCCCATTCCGCAGTGGCTATCATGCACTGCTCGGGCGAACCGCATTCGCCGAGTTCAATGCGGTACCGCACTACGCATACCTTAAGCTCAAGATGCCAGGCCCTCGAGGAGTAATTACGGTCAATGGAAACACCGAACGCTCCCTCCGAACGAAGGAGCACACGGCGGCCCTTGCAGCGGAAGTACAAAGCAGCCTCTCCAGGTAGTTCTCCAGTTCGGCCACTAAACGACCGGACACCGTCAAGCATGCCCGGAGTAACCTACAAAAAGACCGCTTGGCACGATTCGAGCAGGCGTAGCAATGCGGCCCCAACCCCAGCCCTAGCAAAAAGGCGACGCCAGTGCTTCGCATACATAACTACGCTCTAGAAATACCATGGGTACAGGGGGAGGGGCACCATCACGGCACGCCTGAAGCACGGCTTAAACCGCACCAGGGGCTGCCGATTTTTTAATTTTCTCTTACTTTCATGACTCCATTCTTCGGAAGGCCTGCTCGGCAGTTCAATTGCCGCACAAATGATGCAAGAACCAGGGAAGCAGACAAGCCACGTCGCATTACGGAACTCCCAGGTGGTCTCTATCACGAGCAGTATACCTGTTTTGCATACTATTCCGCAGCTTGCCCCTGGAACGGACATGTTAAATAGTCCAACCTTTTGCTTATCGCATTATTTGTATCGTTCTGCTTTGATCGCAGCCCTCTTTAATAAACAATGCATAGCTTTTGTCTATTTTTGCATTACTCTTTTTTAATATATGCTCCTTAACGACATGTTGGACCCGTACACTTTGGTACGGACAAAATACGCCAGGGGCTTCAGTACCCCTCAACATGGTGTGAGAAGTCCGAACACTTTAACAAGTGCGGCACCCCGAACTTATAACATTATATGCATCAGCTCCGAATCATGTCTTGGGTCAATAGTTGGGTTTGCCCGGCTCCTATGTTTTGGTTCCTTACGTTCCGCTATATTGGCTAAGGTAGCACTAGGAGACCCACTGCGATTGTGCCAAATTGAGCTGGGTCGAGCACCTCAGTGGAGAAAGCTAAAACTGACTGTCATGATGAAGCGAGAGCTGGTCGCTGTTCGAGAGGTTTTTCGAGTCCCTAAAGACTTATGCCGCTTAGAGCGAGGAGTCGGCTCTGTCCGGCCAAGGCATGGATAGCACTCCGAACTCGGTCTTCCGAATACCAGGGGCTTCGCCGAAATTTAAAATTATAGAATTCTATGGCTAAGTGAGAGTGTTCATGCATTATTGTCCGATTGCCTTGTTCGTTGGGCTGAGCGCCTCCCTCGAAGGACCCAAACATGGGAAAAAGAGCAGTCAGGTTTATCCCCGAACACCCCAGCACTAGCGGCACGGGGGCAGAAGCCATCTCTCAGAATTGATAAACAGCCGCACAGAAGGTAATATTTTAAATTCCAACAGCATTGCTTAGCGCATATGAACAAGTTTTCAGCGCACAGGATAAAACAAGCAAGTTTCACTCAAAAATTACATCCCTACAACATTCATCCGCCACAAGGCAGGCACCCTCCAGAACATCCTTATAATAATTCTCGGGCTTGCGATGCTCTTTCCCCGGCGGTGGCCCGTCCTTCACAAGCTTCTCAGCATCCAGCTTGCCCCAGTGCACCTTAGCACGGGCAAGGGCCCTACGGGCACCTTCAATGCAGACAGAGCGCTTGATGACTTCGAGCCTTGGACAGGCCTCCACCAGCCGCCGCACCAGCCCGAAATAGCTCCCAGGCAAAGCCTCTCCAGGCCACAACCGAACTATGAGGCCCTCCATGGCCTGTTTGGCCGCCTTGTGGAGCTCAACCAGTTGCTTCAGCTGGTTGCTTAGGGGCACGGGGTGTCCGGCCTCAGCATACTGAGACCGGAACACCTTCTCTGTCGAGCTGCCCTCCTCGGCTCGATAGAATGTGGCGGCATCGGACAAACTCCGGGGAAGATCTGCGAACGCTCCTGGAGAGCTCCGAATTCGGGTAAGTAACAATTAACTCACGTTTATGTGTTTGCTTTGCATAAAGAATGCCTTACCGCCGCTATCTTCTTCACCTCATCCAACTCCTGGAGGGTCTTCTGGGATTCGGCCTTGGCAGACTTGGCATTTTCAATAGCCACCGCGAGCTCGGACGCTCGCGTCTTTGAGTCAAGCTCTAAACTCTCATGTTTTTTCATGAGAACCTGGAGCTCTTGCTGCACCTTGCCAATCTGGGCCTCATACTTCTCCCGCTCGGTGCACTCCGTGGCCGCCCTCTTCTCGGCCTCGACCAGCGCTTTCTTAAGGGTCGCCACCTTCGACGTGGCCCCTACAATAGCCACGATAATCCTGTCATTTTTTGCAATTGCACCTTTTTATATATATTTAAACAAGGTATTTCTTACCTTCATTGTCCTCGAACTGCTTCTTGGCACGCCTGAGCTCTTGCTCGGACTCCTCGAGGTTCTGCTTTAGCGTGTCCACTTCCGCAGTCAGTGCGGCGGACGCAAGCAGAGAAGCCTGCATACGCATATTGACTCCTTTTTGTTAGACTCCTGTGAATTTTATTTGATCCTCTATTCGGCATTTCTTCCCGAACGCCAAACAGAGCATCAGGGGCTACTGTCTATGCGGTAATATTATTTACACATTCTTTACTTACCTCAAAGCCTGTTAAAAGGCTAGTACAAGCTTCAGTCAGTCCGCTCTTGGCGGACTGAACCTTCTGGACCACCGCACTCATAATGGTGCGGTGCTCCTCGTCGATGGAGGCTCCTTGGAGCGCCTCCAACAAATTGTCCGGCGCCTCCGGTTGGACGGGGGTCACCAACACGGTGGGCTTGCTCCTCTTGGAAGGAGGTCCCCCATCGGACTCTGGAACCTTTGAAGGTTCCGGAGCAGTGTCCGGCCTAGAGCCGGACTTGGAGCCCTGGGGGGTTTCATCCCCTTTACTCCTGGAGTCCGGGAGGTCACCTTGCGGCGCCTCCAGGACCACCTCCTCCCGGCATGGAACCTGTTGGGACAACACTTCGGTGTCGTCCGTAGGGCGGGGGGAGGATGCCATCGGAAGCGAGTTCACATCCGACGAGTCCAGTGAGCCGCTCGACGATGCGTCGAGCCGGTCTTTGGGTGGGCTGCATAAACATATTCGACATAAGGGAAAGCTGTGCAATAAACGAATACTATGAATTACTCTGGTATCCGGATACTTACGATTTTGCCAGCGGCTTGACCCTGAGCGGCCACTCCTCTCCGCCGTCGTCGGTGTCGGTGGAGTAGTACGGAGGAAGGGTTTTCCCCCTCTTGGACCCTTCGGCCTCCCCAGTTGGGGCGGCCTTCCTTTTCTTCCCTTCCCCCGCTGGAGGGGGAGGGGTCTCTTCTTCCTCCTCCTCGTCTTCATGGGAGGAGTGCATCTTGGAGTCGTCGGATGAGGGATCCGACACCTCCAGGCGCCAGGCGCTCTTTCGAGTCCCCATGGCCTTCTTCTTGGCCTTCTTCTCCGGCACCACATGGGGTGCCGGAACCAGCCGCTTCGCCAAACGAGCGTCCGCTGGGCCTTCGGGCAAAGGAGCCGGACAGTTGATCTGGCCGGACGTCTCCTGCCAATCCTGTCAAAGGTAAGGGAGCTTAGATCCCGCATGGAGTCAAACTATGAAAAATTGATACCCTGTAAATGGAAAAAACAGCTTACCGCATGAGCGTGACGCTGCATACTGAATCCGCGATCCTCGATAGCGGATGCGGGGGCCTCGGCGCCCTTGAAAAGCACCTTCCAGGCATCTTTGTACGTCGTGTCGAAGAGCCTGCTCAGAGTTTGGTGTCGCGCCGGGTCGAACTCCCACAGGTTGAAAGCCCATCGTTGACACGGGAGGATCAGGCGGATGAGCATAACCTGGACTACGTTGACAAGTTTGAGCTTCTTGTCCACCAGGGTTCGGATGCATGTTTGGAGTCCGGTCAGCTCTCCTTTTTTACCCCAAGACAGGCCCGTCTCCTTCCAGGAGGTGAGCCGCATAGGGGGTCCGGATCGAAACTCAGGGGTTGCGACCCATTCGGGGTCGCGCGGCTCAGTGATGTAAAACCTCCCCGATTGCCACCCCTTCAGGGTCTCCACAAAGGAGCCCTCGAGCCATAAGACGTTGGGCATCTCGCCCACCTTGGCGCCTCTGCACTCCGCCTGGTTGCCGCGCACCACCTTCGGCTTGACATTGAAAGTTTTGAGCCATAGGCCGAAATGGGGGTGGATGCGGAGGAAAGCCTCGCACACGATGATAAACGCCAAGATGTTGAGGACAAAGTTCGGGGTCAGATCGTGGAAATCCAGTCCACAGTAGAACATGAGCCCCCGGACAAATGGGTGAAGAGGGAAGCCTAGTCCGCGGAGGAAATGGGGGAGGAACACCACCCTCTCATGGGGCCTAGGGGTGGGGATGAGCTGCCCCTTTTAGGGAAGCCGGTACACGATGTCGTTAGACAAGTATCCGGCCATCCTCAGTTTTTTGATGTGTCCCTCCGTGACGGAGGAGACCATCCACTTGCCTCCCGCTTTGGACATGGCTGGAGAAGGTTGAGGTGGGGAGTGCGGACTTGGGCGCTGGAGCTCGAGTGCGCGAGAATGGATAAGCAAGGAAGGAAGAAGGCGTAGGTGAAAAGGTGGAGCCATATCCCCTTATATGGGTGGACGCCACTACGTGTCCCCACCAGCCTGGTAAAACTCGCTTATCTCCAAGTGCCGTAATCAATGGCGCGGTTGGGTTACCCACGCCCGTATTGATGGGAATCCCGGAATAAGGGGACATGATCTCTGCTTTAACAAGACGTGCCAAGGAAACCGCCTCGCATGACGCGCTGAGGTGGGATAATGAAACGACTCAGATAAAGGCTTGGCAGTGGTGTGTCACACTACGAAATACGTCAGCAGATTTGATTTGTGTAAATATTATTCTCTCTATGGCAATATGTGGAAACTTATTTTGCAGAGCCGGGCACTATCTTTGTGTTCAAAATCTTCTATGAAGTACTTGGAGGAGGAACCCGCCTTGCAATGCCGAAGACAATCTGCACGCCGGACTCGTCGTCATTGAAGCCTGGTTCATGGGCTACTGAGGGAGTCCTGTATTAGGGGGTGTTCGGATAGCCGGACTATACCTTCAGCCGGACTCCTGGACTATGAAGATACAAGATTGAAGACTTCGTCCCGTGTCCGGAAGGGACTTTCCTTGGCGTGGAAGGCAAACTTGGCGATACGGATATGTAGATGTCCTACCATTGTAATCGACTTTGTGTAACCTGTAACACCCTTGATGCGACTATAGCTCCCACGTGTCGAGGCACGACTTAGAGACATAATCGCATTGAACGCATATGTCGCAAGTTAGGCAATCTTCACAACATCCCATGTAATATATAGATAATAAAAGGGGAGATAACATAGTTGGCTGACACTCGCCACGTCAATCAAGTACATAAATAGCATTACAACATTCAAACACTCATGGCCCGACTACGGCGCCAAAATAAAAGACAACCCAACATGCGACACGGTCCCGATCACCCCAACTGGGCACCACTACTAATCATCAGGAAAAGAAACATAGTATCGCTAAGAGTCCTCGTCGAACTCCCACTTGAGCTCGAGCGCGTCACCTGGAGCGGAATCATCAGGCCCTGCATCTGGTGTAATAGTAATCTGTGAGCCACAGGGACTCAGCAATCTCGCACTCTCGCGATCAAGACTATTTAAGCTTAATAGGTAAGGCAAGGTAGATATAAGTGGAGCTGCAGCAAGCGACTAGCATATGTGGTGGCTAACCTGTTTGCAAAGGAGAGCGAGAAGCGGGGGCAAAGCGCGAGTGAGAAACTAGAGGACAACCTGCGCAAGCATTACTCCAACACCGTGTTCACTTCCCGGACTCCGCCGAGAAGAGACCATCACAGTAACTCACACTGTTGATTCATTTTAATTAAGTTAAGGTTCAAGTTATCTACAACCGGACATTAACAAATTCCCATCTGCCCATAACCGCGGGCACGGCTTTAGAAAGTTCAAATCCCTGTAGGGGAGTCCCAACTTAGCCCATGACAAGCTCTCACGGTCAACGAAGGAATAGACCTCCTCCCGAGACGTTCCGATCAGACTCGGTACCTCGGTTCTCCAAGACACTTCGACAGGTTAAAACAAATCGAGCAACACCGCCCGAATGTGCCGACAAATCCCAATAGGAGCTGCACATATCTCGTTCTCAAGGCACACTCAGATAGGTCAAGCTACGAGTAAAACCAGCCCTTGAGTTTCCCCGAGGTGGCCCCGCAGGCTGCCTGGTTCGGACCAACACTCAAAGGAGCACTGGCCTGGGGGGGTTTAAAATAAGATGACCCTCGGGCTCCAGAAACCCAAGGGAAAAAGAGGCTAGGTGGCAAATGGTAAAAACCAAGGTTGGGCATTGCTGGAAAAGCTTTAATCAAGGCGAACTATCAAGGGGTTCCCATTATAACCCAACCGCGTAAGGAACGCAAAATCCGGGAACATAACACCGATATGACGGAAACTAGGGCGGCAAGAGTGGAACAAAACACTAGGCGAGAGGCCGAGCCTTCCACCCTTTACCAAGTATATAGATGAATTAAGATAACATGGCAATATAATGATATCCCAACAAGTAAATAATGTTCCAACAAGGAACGGTCTCCAATCTTCACCTTCAACTAGCAACGCTATAAGAGGGGCTGAGCAAAGCGGTAACATAGCCAATCAACGGTTTGCTAGGACATGGTGGGTTAGAGGTTTGACATGGCAATTTGGGAGGCTTGAAATCAAGTGGTAGGCATCGTTGCATTGGCATAGCAAAAGAGCGAGCATCTAGCAAAGCAAAGATAATAGTGATTTCGAGGGTATGATCATCTTGCCTACAAAGTTGTCAGAGTTGCCTGGATCCTCGAAAGCAAACTCAACGGGCTCCTCGTTAGCGAACTCGTCTCCCGGCTCTACCCAAACAAGACAAACAAGCAAACGGAACACAATCAACCACGTGCAAAGCTCAAACAATATGATGCAAAGATGGTATGCTATGCGGGATGCGATGCGGGATGCATATGCAAGATGTGACAAGGAATGCATGAACCTGGCCTCAACTTGGAAATCCAAGTGTGCCAC
Organism: Triticum urartu; assembly: GCF_003073215.2. Classification (NCBI taxonomy): domain Eukaryota; kingdom Viridiplantae; phylum Streptophyta; class Magnoliopsida; order Poales; family Poaceae; genus Triticum; species Triticum urartu. The sequence goes on from NC_053024.1 coordinate 309,378,586, forward strand.
TGGAAAGATGAGATGAAATCTCTTGAAAATGATATAAAGATCGCCAGAATCGGAGTTACGGTTTGGAAAAGGCAAGCGATTCAAATATGACCACGATCTGCGATTTACAGCAAGTAGCCATCTAAATGCAATGAGATGAACAGGCTACAGCACCCAAACATGACAACAAAATACATGGCAGGGATGCATTCAATATGCTTAACAAAATTCTAGCACTGAGCTACGGCCAATTCATCAACTAACAGGTTCAAACAAGCATGGCAAAAATGCATATGGTAAACAGATTTCAGACTTAGTGAAATTAACACTTGTCTGGAATCCCAGATCAGATAGCACTCTTTGGAGCAACAAAACTACATGCTACAAGACCTGAACATGGCAAAGTAAAACATGGCATGGAGCTACTCAAAAATCTTAACAAAAGTCCCTTAGTGACCTTGAGCCAAAAGGGATCAGAAAACACATTTGCAAGCATGTGAACATAGCAAAAGCATAATCAGTTTTCAGACTTAGTGAAAACTGGCACATGCTGAAAACATATCTCAAGTAGGCATGTTTATCAGCTCGATGCACTCACTACGGAGAAATTCATGAAAATCTAAGTATACATCCATCAAGAATACACAAAATTCAAGCTAGAAATGGCAAGAACAATAGCATAGCATGCATGGATCAACTACAACATCCGCGGCAAAATCGCTAACAAGTAGACAATCTGCCCAGAATCACGAAGTAGCAAAAGTAGAGCTCGATTGACTCAAGCTAGGGTGCTCCATAATTGCAAACAAAGACATGGATGGATAGAGAACTACAAGATTAATAAAACATCCTTACTGATCATCCTCAAAAGAGGCACGGATCACTAAGAAACGACATGAACATATGGCAATATGAGATAAACAGGTCAAGGACTTGGTGGAAATGGTAAGTCCCTGAAATCAGCATTACCAAGTGCCTCACTTTGCAAGCTTGTGCTAGTCACCACACACATCACAAAAATACATGGGTTGCACCTCTGGAAAGATGGCAAAACCCTTAACAAAACATATGTAGAGCTCAATGGGCATATCATGCACACATTAATCATGGCAAAAATGACAAATATCTAAATGGAGCAGCAGATCTGACAATTATCTCAAGTAGCACTCTTCTAACAGAATTTCGAGCATCAAGATGAACTCAAATGAAAATGATGCAGTGAGATGAAATGATGTACTCTCTGAGGCGAACATTTTGATATGCTATATGCCAAAAACGAAGCTACGGATGCGGAGATATAGCATGATGAACAGGGCAATATGAACTAGGGTTAGGGATAAAAGTCAACCCAAATGGGATCCGGATCCAGATCTGGCCGGGCACGTTTTACGAGGTTCGCCGGAATCGGAGGTGGCCGCCGGAGTTGGGGTCGCCGGGGAAGGAGAGGAAGCCCGGGGCGAAGCGAGGACGCGCGGGCCGGAGTTGGTGGTGGCCGGAGCCTCGCGACGCTGTCGCCGGCGTGGCCTCGGGCGGCGCCGGCCGGCGAGGGGTGCGGAGGCCCGGCCACCGGAGTTGAGGCGAGGGGCAGCGAGGTGGCCCGGCCGCCGGAGCTGACGAAGGGCGGCGAGGAGCTCCTGGCGCGGTGCGGACGAAGGAGGAAGGCGCGCCGACTCGGGCCCTCGGGGGCCGGCTGCGGGCCGAGCAGGCCTCGGCGGGAGTGGCGGCGGCGCTGACACGTGGCGGCGTGGGGGTGGCTGGCAGTGGCATGTCCGGCGCCGGCGGACAATGTCCGGCGCGCGGAGGATCAGATCTAGGGTTTTTGGGAGGAAGGAGAAGAAGATTTCGGAGGGGGTCTTTATATAGGCATAGAGGGACCTAGGAGAGTCCAAATGAGGTGCGGTTTTCGGCCACGCGATCGTGATCGAACGCTCTAGATGATGGAGAAGGTTTTGGTGGGTTTTGGGCCAAATTGGAAGGGTGTTGGGCTGCAACACACACGAGGCCTTTTCGGTCCCTCGGTTAACCGTTGGAGCATCAAACGAAGTCCAAATGGTACGAAACTTGACAGGCGGTCTACCGGTAGTAAACCAAGGCCTCTTGGCAAGTCTCGGTCCAATCCGGAAATTTTTAATCCCCACACACGAAAGAAAGGTAGAAATGACCACCGGAGGAGAACGAAGCGCCAGAATGCAAAACGGACAACGGGGAAAATGCTCGGATGCATGAGATGAACATGTATGCAAATGCAATGCACATGATGACATGATATGAGATGCATGACAACGACAACAACACACGGAGACAAAACCCGAACCCGAGAAAATAAAATATCTTAAGGCCGGAAACGGCAAGAGTTGGATTACATATTGGGTAAATCATATCTGGGGTGTTACAACACTCCACCACTACGAAAGGATCTCGTCCCGAGATCAAGGACTGAAAGAACGCCGGGTACTCAGAACGGAGGTGATCCTCGTGTTCCCAGGTAGCTTCACGGTCGGAATGGTGTGACCACTTGACTTTGAGGAATTTGATTGACTTGTTGCAAGTCTTGCGTTCAGTCTCTTCGAGAATAGCAACGGGGTGCTCGCGATAGGATAGATCTTCTTGGAGCTCAATGTCCTCGAAGTTGACGGTGCGGTCAGGAGTCTTGAAGCACTTTCGAAGCTGAGAGACATGGAACACATCATGAACATTTGCAAAGTTTGAAGGAAGCTCGAGTTGATATGCGAGGTCGCCTCTCTTGCTGACGATCTTGAAAGGTCCCACGTATCTAGGGGCAAGCTTCCCTTTGATACCGAAGCGATGAGTACCTTTCATAGGAGAGACGCGGAGGTAAACATGATCTCCGATCTCGAAAGACAAATCACGGTGCTTACTATCATAGTAGCTCTTCTGGCGGGATTGGGCTGCTTTGAGGTTATCTCGAATGACTTTGCACATTTCCTCTGCCTCTGTGATTAAGTCATTTCCCAAAAGCTGACGTTCACCGGTTTCAGACCAGTTGAGAGGGGTACGGCACTTCCTGCCATACAGAATTTCAAATGGGGCCTTGCCCGAACTTGCTTGAAAACTGTTGTTGTAGGAGAATTCCGCATAAGGAAGACAATCCTCCCACTTCATGCCGAAGGAGATCACACAAGCCCTGAGCATATCTTCAAGAATCTGGTTGACACGCTTGACTTGACCGCTAGTTTGAGGATGGAAAGCTGTGCTGAAGCAGATGTTGGTGCCCATGGCCTTCTGAAAAGAATCCCAAAACTTGGAGGTAAAGATGCTGCCACGGTCTGAAGAGATCACTTGAGGAATACGGTGCAGAGAGACAATTCGAGAGGTATAGAGTTCCGCCAATTGAGCTGCAGTGATCGACTCTTTGATAGGCAGAAAGTGAGCCACTTTGGTGAGTTTGTCGATGACAACGAATATAGCATCATTGCCACGCTTGGACTTTGGAAACCCAGTCACGAAGTCCATCTCAATGTGGTCAAACTTCCATTCTGGAATGGCAAAAGGTTGGAGGAGACCCGCTGGCCTTTGGTGTTCTGCCTTCACTCTTCTGCAGACATCACACTCATTCACGAATTGAGCAATCTCGCGCTTCATTCTAGTCCACCAATAAGCCTGCTTGAGGTCCTGATACATCTTCGTACTCCCAGGGTGGATGGAGAGGAGAGAATTGTGAGCCTCGTTCATGATCACTTTACGAAGTTCACCTTTGGGCACAACAATACGATCCTCGAAGAAGAGAGTCTCCTTGTCATCAAGGCGGTAGCACTTGTACTTGGGTAGGCTCTTGGCAATCCCAATCTTCACCTTTTTCACCATAGCATCAAGAAGCTGGGCTTAGCGAATCTGGTCTTCCAAGGTAGGAGAGACTTGAAGGTTGGCAAGGAAACCTTGAGGAACGACTTGCAGATTAAGTTTGCGGAAAGCTTCACAAAGCTCGGGTTGATAAGGCTTGAGAATCAGACTGTTGCAATAAGCCTTCCTGCTCAATGCGTCAGCAATCACATTGGCCTTGCCTGGAGTATACTCGATACTCGGATTATACTCTTGAATCATTTCGACCCATCGAGTTTGCCTGAGATTGAGATTAGGCTGAGTGAAGATGTACTTGAGACTCTTGTGATCAGTGAAAATTTCCATGTTTCTTCCCAATAAGAGATGTTCCAAGTCAAAAGAGCATGCACAACTGCCGCCAACTCGAGATCATGAGTGGGGTAGTTCTTCTCATTAGTCTTCAACTGGCGAGAGGTATAAGCCACAACTTTCTTCTCTTGCATCAACACTGCACCAAGACCTTGGAGAGAGGCATCACAAAAGACCTCATACGGTTTGGATTCATCAGGCGGAGTCAGAACTGGAGCAGTGACCAATTTCTCTTTCAAGGTGTTGAAAGCAATGTCACACTCTGGAGACCAAACGTACTTGACGTGCTTTGGGAGAAGATTTGAGAGAGGCTTCGCGATCTTAGAAAAGTTTTCAACGAATCTTCGGCAGTAGCTTGCGAGACCGAGGAAGCTACGGAGTTGCTTCACGTTCTGAGGAGGTTCCCAATTCACAATTGCAGACACCTTCTCAGGATTCACCGCAATGCCCTTGGCAGAGATGATATGAACAAGATAAAGAACCTCATCGAGCCAAAATTCGCACTTGGAGAACTGGCGTAGAACTAGTCTTCCCTGAGCTTATCGAGAACCAAACGCAAGTGCTTGGCATGATCTTCCTTGTTCTTCGAGAAAACCAGAATGTCGTCGAGATATACCAAAACGAAGTCATTGGTGTAGGCGTTGAAGATGAAGTTCATCATGTGAGAGAACGTCAGAGGAGCATTGACGAGGTCAAAAGACATGACAGTGTATTCATATGAACCATAGCTTGTCCTGAAAGCCGTCTTGGGAATATCTTGCTCGCGAATACGAATCTGATGATAACCCATACGAAGATCAAGCTTGGAGAATACTTGGGCACCTTTGAGTTGTTCGAACAGCTCGTTGATGTTGGGAAGTGGGTATTTGTTCTTGATGGTCTTCTTGTTCAATGAACAGTAATCAACACAAAGTCGGTCCGTTCCATCCTTCTTCTTCACAAAAAGAACACCACAACCCCATGGAGAAGAACTAGGCCGGATGAGACCCATTCTCTCTTGAATATCGCGTTGCTTCTTCAGCTCCTTCAACTCTTCAGGTCCGAGCTTGTAAGGACGCTTGCACACTGGTTCCGTGCCAGGCTCAAGATCGATGACGAATTCAACTGGCCGGTGCGGAGGCATTCCCGGAAGCTCTTCTGGAAAGACGTCTTGATATTCGCAAACGACTGGAATTTGCGAGATAGCATCTAGTTCACCCTTCTCATTGAGAGAAAACAGACAGATTGTATCATCACGAGCGGCAAAGACAATTACATCCTCAGACAAATGAGTCAATTGAATCTGCCTGGCTGCACAATCAAGATGCGCCTTGTGCTTAGAAAGCTAATCCATTTCGAGAATAAGATCAATGTCCGAGTTACCAAGAACCATTGGAGAAGAAAGAAACCTGTAGTCACCCAAGGTGATAGTAACATCTGGCACCTCCAGACTTGCACTCAAATGTTTTTCAGGAGAAACGATATCCATTTGTTTACCCAAATGAGAAGAAACGAACTCATGCTTGGTAAAAATGGCTTTGACATGAAACAATGCGATGCACCAGTGTCAAAAAGAACTCTTGCGGGAATATCATTAACAGGAAGGTTACCCATGATGACATCTGACGAGTCCTCTGCCTGAGCTGCGTTCATCAAGTTGACCTTGGCGTGCTTGGGGTTATGCTTGACCACAGCTGTACTTGCCGATCTCACAGGAGGAGGAGGAGGAAGACGCCTCTAGTTGAAACACTTGTTGGCATAGTGACCCTTCTGTTGGCACTTGTTGCACGTGACCTCTAAAAGCGGACGATGGTACGGAGCACTCGATCTTGGAGCTTGAGACGAAATCTTGTTCTGAAAGCCAGGGTTGGGTGGGTGGGAAGATCCACTGCCACCTTTGCTCTTCTGATACGGCTGACGAAACAGAGGAGGAGGAAGCCAATACTTCTGCTGCTTGGCCACTTGAGTAGAGGAAGAAGGAGTAGCATCTCTGACTCGCTTCTTGGAAGCATCACACCTCAGTTGAGTGGCCTCTTGCTTCAATGCCATGTTGTAGAACTCATCGTATCTCAAGGGCTCAAAGAGAACAACAGCTAGCTGAATTTCTTCTCTGAGACCACCCCTGAACTGGTATATCATGCTCTTCTCATCAGGAACATCCTGCTTGGCAAAGCGGGTGAGCTTCTGGAACAACTTGTTGTAGTCATAGACAGACAAAGAGCCTTGCTTCAGCTTGCGGAATTCCTCACGCTTGCTTTCAACCACGCTCTGGGGAATATGGTGAGCTCTGAAATCTTGACGGAATTCATCCCAGGTAATCACACGTCCACCTCTGGAATCCTTGTACTGCTGGAACCATTCTGCAGCTTGATCTTTGAGTTGGAAGGAAGCGAACTTGACAAAGTCCTCAGGCCTGATGTTACTACACTCGAAATGCTTGCACAGATCCACGAGCCAATCGTCAGCATCAGTAGCCTCAACACAATTGCTGAAAGTCTTTGGCCCGTTAGCAAGGAACGTGTTGAGTGTAGCAAAGTGATTCTGATTGTTGCCTTGGTTCCCTTGGTTGCCTTGATTCGCTTGATTGCGCTCTTGAAGAATTTGCATGATCAACTGTGTGTTTGCATTGGTTGTGGCCATCACAGCTTGCCATGCCTCTGGAGGAGGAGGAGGTGGTGGCGGATCTTGATTCTGATTCTGATTGGTGCTCTTAGCGGGAGCCATCCTGAAGAGCTTGACCACCGTTAGCACATAGACAGATAAAATGAAGCTGAATCCAACGGAATGAAAATTGCAACATAAAGTCTTCACGTCCGAACAAAATGAACGAATGCATTCCTCGTGAAATGGATGACAACGACAACAACACACGGAGACAAAACCCGAACCCGAGAAAATAAAATATCTTAAGGCTGGAAACGGCAAGAGTTGGATTACATATTGGGTAAATCATATCCGGGGTGTTACATAACCCTAACCCTCTCCGGTGTCTATATAAACCGGAGGGTTTTAGTCCGTAGGACAACATACACAACAACAATCATACCATAGGCTAGCTTCTAGGGTTTAGCCTCTCCGATCTCGTGGTAGATCTACTCTTGTACTACCCATATCATCAATATTAATCAAGCAGGACGTAGGGTTTTATCTCCATCTAGAGGGCCTGAACCTGGGTAAAACTTCGTGTCGCTTGCCTCCTATTACCATCCAGCCTAGACGCACAGTTCGGGACCCCCTACCCGAGATCCGCCAGTTTTGACACCGACAACCACCCTTTTCTTGTGCGATGGTGAGTGAATGAACACTCGACCTGAGAATAACCCGCTTAGCATGGAATATACCGACCACCTCCTGTCGTTCCATGAACGATCTAGGCACACAAAATGGATATTTTTAGAAGTTTTTAGAGGTGGCACATACAAATTTACTTAGGATGGCAGGGTAATACCGTATATAGGTAGGTATGGTGGACTCATCTGGAATAACTTTGGGTTCAAGGTTTTTGATGTACAAGCAGAATTCCCACTTAGTACAGGCGAAGTCTAGCAATTAGATTGAGAAGCGGCCAGCTAGAGAGCAACAATGATCATAACCATGCATTATGCATAAGTAACAATGGACACTAGCATGAGTAGGATATGAACACCATGAACATGAATATCATAGAGGCTATGTTGGTTTTGATTCATCTACATGCATGAACATGTACCAAGTCAAGCCACTTGAACATTCAGAGAAGGATACCATATCATCATACTACATCACAGTCATTTTAACACTATGTTGATTTCCAAGATAAATCATTATCAACTCCCAGCTACTTAAGCATGGCATGATTAACTATAATCTCTAATTGTCATTCCAAACATGCTTAATCATAACGGGCTGAATCATGGATACTAGGTTAAACATATTTATACAAAAAGAACAAGTCGAGTTCATACTAGTTTCTCTATGCCATGGCTAGTTCATTGAATATCGTCATTATTGCCTTTCACTTGCACCACCGAACGATATGAAAATAATAATAGTGCAAGAGTGCCGTGGACTAAGCTGGAATATGCAACCAATTTATTCAACAGGAGAAGACAAGGTAAAATGTGCTCTTTATTAGTTCAACAATTATTCATATGAGAGCCACTCAACATTTTCATCATGGTCTTCTCCTCGGATACAACTCGAATAAAAAGAAAAGAAATTCAGAGAAACACACTGAAATATTTTTGGAGTTTTTGGTTTTCTTGAACAAGCAAATAAAAGATAAAAGAAAAAAAGAGAAAAAATTATTTACACGGGAAAGCTCCCAACAAGCAGAAGAAGAACAAGGAAATCTTTTTGTGTTTTCTATTTAATATTACTACTAAGCATGCATAGAAAGTAAATTCACTACAACTAATTTTTTTGGTTTTTCTAAAGTTTATCAAACACGCAAGAAGAAAGCAATGAAAAAGTGTGAGCACTGACAAATGGAATAAATAGACATGATTGTAAAGTCGGTGGAAACATGTAGTCCCCCAATCTTAGGCTTTTGGCCTAACTTGGCAGTCGGTCAGTAGCCTGGAGGGTAGTAGGGGAGCTTAGGAGTGGGCATCCACTCATCCCACTGTGGAGGCCCCTCCTGTGCCGCTTCCGCAGCAGCCTGAGTGTTCCGGTAGACGATGATGTCCGCAGGCATGATCCTATATCTGCCCCTGGCAGTAGAATGAAACAAAGTAGGTGCAGGTAGTGGAATAATATCATGAGTTTTAATGCTAAAAACCTGTTTATATGGAATGGCGATATCAGGATAATCTTATGCAAGAAAATGGTGGTGTTCCGTGGCTTCCCGATCTAGGTAAACCTTGGTTAGAGGGTAATCATGATGGCGTATCTCAACCTTGAAGTGAGCCGCCAAACTAGTAGCAAAAATCCCACCATGTATTTCACCCTGTGATTTTTTTAAGATGGAGGCAACGAGCCACAATAGCTCCCAAGCTATGAGTGTTGTCGCCCTCTAGTGCTCGGCGTAAAACAACAAAGTCTGGTGCTAGCAGCAGTGGTGGCTGACACCACTCTCTCATCTCCCACTATCAAAGTGCGATAACACTCCTCAAACCCAGCCAGCCTAGGCTCGGATAAGCTCCTATCAGAGGGGATCAAGCATATATCACAAAATTCAGTAAGTGGTATCTGATGGTTTTCAACATATAAATCGAAATTCACTTCAGGAGGATAATTCCTAGGCAGGAAAGTGAAACTCTTAACAAAGATATTGGTGAGGATTTGGTGCTGGTCACACTCATCTGCGATGAAGTCGGTGAGACCGGCGTTTTCAACATATTGCATGAACTCCTGATGAATTCCAGCCTCTTCCAGGAACGGATTTTTGGCCATTCACACGGCCGTACCTCCGCCAACCTCCTAGGGTGGAGATCACTGTCAGAAGAATCCCCAATAACACCCTTGAAGTTCTTCTTAGAGCCAAACTTCCTGAAGATATTCATGTTCGCGTACAATTTTCTGAAAATAAAATTTTTGGGGTGACACAAATTTATCAACAAAACTTTGTAAGGTTGATGGCAACTAATCATAGGGATTCATAGAGGCCAAAGCAAGCATTCAAACTAGTTAGAACACTAAGAATTCAACATGCAAGCTCATCTAAAGCAGCACCAAGAGTAGCTAATTATTCAAAATATAAACCACTAAAACAAAAACTAATTGGACAAACGGTGGAGTCACATACCAAGCAACAATCCCCCCGAAATAGTTTCGGAAACGGAGCTTCGAGCAAAGAGATTGAAATCCACGGGTTTGAGCTCAAGAACACGGGATAGAGAGCAATGGAGATTTTTTTCTGGAGGTAAGTGATGATGTGGGATGAACAGGTACGTGGGAGGGCCCACATGGGGACCACAACCCACTAGGGCGCGCCCAGGTGGGTTGTGCCCACCTGGTGCTCCTCCCTCTAGTATTATTTACACGAAAAATTCTTAAATATTCAGGAAAAAATCATATAAAATTTTCAGGGCATTTTGAGAACTTTTATTTTTTGGTCATTTTTTATTGCACGGGAAATTCAGAAAACAGACAAAACATGGCATTTTATTTTTATTTAACTAATAAAAACAGAAAATAAAAAGTAGGGATGGAAAGTAGTGCTTACTAAATTCATCAACTTCATACTGTTCAAAAATGATCCATTAATAAGGTTGATCAGGTCTTATTAACAACCACTTTCGATTAGCATGAAACCGAAGAACTTTTGTAAATTACTAGGTTACCTCGATGAGGATATGCATTTCCCCAACAATAAGTATTTCATATTTCCTTTTGACAGTAGGTAGATGTATTTCAAAACTTCCAGTAGTGATTGTCGGAGATTTTTCAATAACATTAATACCATTCACATGGAATTGTTTCTTCGGAAAGTGCACCGTAGGCTCATTGCCATAAATATGAAAAGTGACCTTGCTTTTATTGCAATCAATAACAGCCCCTGCAGTATTCAAGAATGGTCTACCAAGGATAATCAACGGGCATCTCAAGTATAACAAAGTCAGTCAAAATAGTAACATTAGCAACAACAACGGGCACATCCTCACAGATACTGATAGGTATGGCAGTTGATTAGTCAGCCATTTGCAAAGATATTTCAGTAGGTGTGAGTTTATTGAAGTCAAGTCTTTTATATAAAGAGAAAGGTAAAACACTAACACTAGCTCATAAGTCACACAAAGCAGTTTTCACATAATTCTTTTTGATATAGCAAGGTATGGTTGGTATTCCCGGATTTCCAAGTTTTTTAGGTACTCCATCTTTAAAAGTATAATTAGCAAGCATAGTGGAGATTTCAGCTTCCAGTATTTTTCTCTTATTTGTGATGATGTCTTTCATATACTTTGCAAATGGAGGAATTTTCAAGATGTCAGTAAAGCGAGTACGCAAAAAGACTAGCCTCAGCATTTCAGCAAAGCGTTCAAATTCTCCATCATCGTTCTTTTTAGTTGACTTGGGTGGAAAAGGCATAGGTTTTTGGACCCATGGTTCTCTTTCTTTACCGTGTTTTCTAGCAACAAAGTATCTTTTGTCATATCTTTTATTTTTAGGTTATCAAGATTAATAGGTGCTTCTATCTCAACATCATTGTCTGGTTCTTTATCATTGGTTGGTTGAGAGTCTTCATGAACCTCAACGTTATCTTTTTCATTATCACTAAGTGAGTGTTCATTACCAGATTGAGTTTCAGCATCAGAGAAAGAAGTTTCCTTACCATTATCAGGAGGTTTTTCTATTTTAGGTTCACTGCAGGCAGGCAAAGTCCTATCATTTTTCTTCTTCCTTTTCTTTTTAGAAGAACTAGGTGCACTAGTGTTAGCTCTTTTTTAGTCTTGTTCAATTCTTTTTGGGTGTCCCTCGGGATAAAGTGGTTCCTGAGTCATTTTACCTCCTCTAGTTGCAACTCTAACAGCAAAGTCATGCATATTATTGTTCATTTCATCAAGCAATTCTCTTTGATATTTAGCAACTTGTTCTAATTGAGTTTGAACCATAGAAGCATGTTTTCCAACACCTCTAACATCATTTGATATTCTAAATAACAAGTCACTCAAGTGAGCAATCATTTCAGAATTGTATTTCAATTGTTTCATAACATTTGCATTGAAGTGATCTTGTTTCTAATGTAGTTTTCAAACTCATAAAGGCATTGACTAGGATGCATATTGTGAGGATTATCAATATCATTAAACTTCATAAGAGAATTTAGCTCTACCACCTTAGGCAGTGGTGGTGTATTAAGCCCATGTATTTATTCAATAGGAGGTAAATTTTTAACATCCTCAACTTTAATACCTTTTTCCATCATAGATTTATTTGCCTCTTGCATATCTTTAGGACTGAGATATAATATACCCCTCTTCTTCGGAGTGGGTTTAGCCGGTGGCTCAGGAATAGTCCAATCATCATAGGTTTTCAATATGTTATTCAATAATTCTTCAGCTTGTCCAATAGTTCGTTCCCTGAAAACAAAACTAGCACAACTATCTAGGAAGTCCCTAGAAGCATCGATTAGTCCATTATAGAAGATATCAAGTATTTCATTTTTCCAAGAGGATGATCAGGAAAAGCATTAAGTAACTGGCAAAGCGTCCCCCAAGCTTGTGGGAGACTCTCTTCTTTAGTTTGAGCAAAGTTAAATATTTCATGTAAGGCAGCTTGTTTCTTATGAGAAGGAAAATATTTTTTAGATAAGTAGTAAATCATATCTTGGGGACCACGCACACAACTAGGAGAAAGACTATTGTACCAAGATTTAGCATCACCCTTTAATGAGAAAGGAAATAATTTGAGAATAAAGTAGTAGCGAGTTTTCTCATCATGAGTAAAAAGGGTGGCTATGTCATTCAACTTAGTAAGATGTGCCACAACAGTTTCAGTTTCATAACCATGGAAAGGATCAGATTCAACCAAAGTAATTAACTCTGGGTAGACAGAGAATTCATAATCCTTATCTTTAATAGAGATAGGTGAAGTAGCAAACTTAGGATCACATTTCATTCTAGCATTCGGAGATTTTTCTTTATACTTGTGTAATAATTTCTCTAGATCATCTCTATCATTGCAAGCAAGAATATCTCTAGTTGTTTCTTCACTCATAACATAACCTGCCGGTACCTTAGGCAATTCATATCTAGGAAGGCTAGTTCTAGCAGGTGTTTCAGGAGATTCAGTTTCAAGCTCATCATCAGATTCAACAACATCATGTTGTATAACTCTGGAAATTTGTTTATCAAGAAATTCACCAAGTGGCACATCATCATTATCAAGCAAGGTACCAGCATCATCATAAGTATCATTCATAGTAGAAGTAGAATCATCAATAACTTGTGACATATCAGAATTAATAGCATCTGGTGGTGTTGCAAGTTTATTCATAACAGAAGGTGAATCTAAAGCAGAACTGGATGGCAGTTCCTTACCTCCTCTCGTCCTTGAGGGAAATATCGTAGTCTTAGGAACCTTCAGATTCTTCATAGTGATAAATTGATAATAATCCCAAGTGACTCAACAAATATAGCTATGCCCCCTGGCAACGGCACCAGAAAAAGGTCTTGATAACCCACAAGTATAGGGGATTACAACAGTTTTCGAGGGTAAAGTATTCAACCCAAATTTATAGATTCGACACAAGGGGAGCCAAAGAATACTTGAAGGTATTAGCAGCTGAGTTTTCGATTCAACCACACCTGGAGATTAATTATCTGCAGCAACGTGATTAGTGGCAAAGTAGTTTGATAGTTTTGATAGTAGTGACAGCAGCAATAGTAATAGTAACAGTGATAGCAGTAATTTTGTAGCAAGTGTAATAGTGATGATAGTAGTAGTAACTTAGCAGAATCAATATAAGATAAATTCGTAGGAATTGGATCAGTGAACTTTTGGATGGTATTCATCATGTGATAGTTATAACCTAGGGCTATCCGGCACTAGCTCCAGTTCATCGATATAATGTAGGCATGTATTCCGTAAATAGTCATACGTGCTTTATTAAAAGAACTTGCATGACATCTTTTGCCGTACCCTCCCGTGGCAGCGGGGTCCATATTGGAAACTAATTCATATTAAGGCCTCCTTTTAATAGAGAATCAGAACAAAGCATTAACACACGGTGAATACATGAACTCCTCAAACTACGGTAATCACCGGATGAAGTCCCGGTTATTGTCACTCCGGGGTTACCGGATCATAACACATAGTAGGTGACTATGACTTGCAAGATTGGATCTAGAATATGGATATAATGATGATAACATGAACGGTTCAGATCTGAAATCATGGCACACGGGCCAAAAGTGACAAGCATTAAGCACGGCAACGTCATAGCAACATCGATCTTAGAACATAGTGGACACTAGGGATCAAGCCCTAACAAAACTAACTCGATTACATGATGAATCTCAACCAACTCCTCATCGACCAGCGACCCTACGAAGGAATCACTTGCTCCCGGTGGGGAGCATCGTGGAATTGGCAATGGAGAAGGGTTGGTGATGACGAAGAATGAAGATCGCCCTCTCCGGAGCCCCAAACGGACTCCGGATCTGCCCTCCCGAGGAAGAACAGGGCTTGGCGGCTGCTCCGTCTCGTGGATCGCAATAATTCTTTCTCCCTGATTTTTTTCTCTGAAAATAGGAAATTATAGCATTGGTTTCAGGGTCAGCAGGGCCGCTTGGTGGAGACAACCCACCTGGGCACGCCAGGAGAGGGGGGTGCGCCCTGTTGGGTTGTGCCCACCCAGGGGCCCCTCTCCTGTAGGTCTTGGCTCCAGAAATTCTTATATATTATATAAAAATTCCTCGTAAAGTTCCGTTCCATTTCGAGAACTTTTATTTCTGCACAAAAACAACACCATGGTAGTTCTGCTAAAAATAGCGTCAGTTCGGGGTTGGTTTCATTCAAATCAAGCAAATTAGAATCCAAAACAAGAGGAAAAGCGTTAGGAAAAGTAGATACGTTGGAGATGCATCAAGACATGGTCACTGGCCATGACACCAAGCTGGAGCAGTCAGCGTAGGAGTAGGCCGCAGAGCGCGATCGCTTGGAGAAGCTGAAGAAGGAGGTGGAGGAGGAGAAGGTCCGGCTGGAGGCCAAGGCGAAAATCCTTGGCAACGATCGTGTTGCCTTCGATTCTCTTGAGGAGAGGTCCCGGAAGGCGCTACGAAATCTCTACGGGGGGGTTGAATAATCCGCTGGTGACTGCTGAGGAAGGCCCCGCTGAGCTGCTCCCCAGTTTGTCGAGGTGCTCGAGGGCGTTGCTGACGGAGTCGGCCCCATGGTGGAGGGGGAAGCCCGCGCGCCCTCTGCTTCAGCTATGATGCGCGTCTTCAGCCACCTCCATCTTCGCGACCCCAGCACCGACTTCGGAGCCCTTCTTGAGCCAGTGGATGAGGTGCACTGCACCGCCGCTGCTGAAGCCGTGAAGGACCAAGTGGAGGCTCTGCTGCGGAAGTTCCTCGCCGTCCACTCTGCGCCCCCGACTGACGGCACCGTCGAACCTACAGCTACAACCGATGGTACAGGTGATGGCGATGTTGTCGACGACGGAGCATTCCTCGTGGGCGGCGGCAACGCCCAAGGCTGAAGTAGGGGCTCGTAGGCAGCGCTTCCCTCCATTTTCATTTCCTGCACATGCACCATGCCTCGTGGAGGCGTTAAAACTTTATGTGTCCGTGCTTTTTAAGAGACATCATTTTTCATAATAATTTGCTAAGATTTTGCGATTTCCTTCCCGCTTTCTTGATGTTCTGCATCGGCAGGGCCCGATCCCGCGCATACCTCAGCCGCCGTTGGATCGTCCGGATCACCAGGACGAGGCCAAGGGGTGACAGGCTACGTGACCAGTTAGGCTCCTGAGTCACGATGCTCATGAGTCCCCCTTGACGTACAAATGGCCCGCGGAAAGGAGATGTGAGAGTAGGCCTTGGCGTTCTGTGTTGGCAGGGCCCAGCCCTGCCCTTACCTCAGCCGTCGTTGGGTCGTCTGGATCATGAGGACGAGACCAAGGGGTGCGGGGCTATCTGACCAGTTCGGCTCCTGAGTCGTGATGCTCAAGAGTCCCCCTTGACGTACAAACATACCTCCATACCTTTTCTCGCTGAGGTCCCATTCGGGAGGGGTGCGCGACGACCAGGTCCGAGGGACCTGGCAAGGTGGCGTACGCTAGGCGTGACCTGAGCGTAGCCCTTGTGCCCAGCCCCCTCGCGCGACTCTCCCGTGGGGAAAGTGTTGCGACGAGGCTAGACATTGCTCCTGGCGGCTCCCTGAGGTTGATACGGCCATGGGGCCACCCTCAGTTATTTATCACCAGCGCGGAGCATGTCGCTTCTGCACTTGCACGGGCATAGCCGCTCCTCGACCATGTCGACTACCAGCGTGGAGCATGATGCTTCCACTGGTGCTGGTGAGGGCTCCTTCTGAGTGGAGCCCCCGGGGCGTGTACATCCCCTGCCCTGACACGTGGCTTGCATGGTAGGGCTAGACGAGGTGTGTCTGGGCACTCGTGAGCCAGCGCAGAACTCACGAGGCCCTACCTCAAGGCGGGCTGCGCCTGAATTTGGTTCTTGATAGTTGTGATGGCCCTGCAAGATGGTTAGATAGCCTACGCCGGATGAATCTCCTGAGGTGATCACATGAGAAGGCCAAACACCAACCACCCCAGGAGGTGAGGTGAACGGGCCGGCCTGCCAGACAGAGCTCAGTCGTTGGGTTTTTCGATGCTGCAGGGATAGACCCAAGCACAGACACCGTGCCCAGTCTTCTCATGTGAAAATCCTGAAGAAATACAACTGGCACGCGGCTCCCGTGGTGGTGAGGCACCGGGTCGCGCGCCCTGGCTCGTCCGCCCGCGATTATCTCGTGCGAGAACAAGGCACCAAGGGCCATGGGAGGTGACGTACACGGGAGCTAGCCTGCGAGCCAGAGCTCAGCCTCTTGGGTTTAGCGACACTTCAGGGACGGACCCGAGCACAGACGCCCTGCCAGTCCTTAATCATGAGGCGATCGTGGGTGGGTTTGCAAGGCCGTACGATGTTCACGGTGTCAAAGTACCGGAAAGGCATTTAATAATCTTAAAGTAACTCATGGAAGGAGGTAAGGCTAGTTCTGATAGATGCAAGAACGATACATGCCGCAGGTGAAGAAGATATGGCCTAGAGGCAATAATAAAGTTGTTATTTATATTTCCTTATATCATGATAAATGTTTATTATTTATGCTAGAATTGTATTAACCGGAAACTTAGTACATGTGTGAATACATAGACAAAACAGAGTGTCCCAAGTATGCCTCTACTTGACTAGCTCGTTGATCAAAGATGGTTAAGTTTCCTGACCATAGACATGTGTTGTCATTTGATGAACGGGATCACATCATTAAGAATGATGTGATGGACAAGACCCATCCGTTAGCTTAGCATAAATGATCGTTTAGTTTTATTGCTATTGCTTTCATCATGACTTATACATGTTCCTATGACTATGAGATTATACAACTACCGAATACCGGAGGAACACCTTGTGTGCTATGAAACGTCACAACGTAACTGGGTGATTACAAAGATGCTCTACAGGTTTCTCTGATGGTGTTTGTTGAGTTGGCATAGATCGAGATTAGGTTTTGTCACTCCGATTGTCGGAGAGGTATCTCTAGGCCCTCTCAGTAATGCACATCACTATAAGCCTTGCAAGCAATGTTACTAATGAGTTAGTTGCGGGATGTTGCATTACGAAATGAGTAAAGAGACTTGCCGGTAATGAGATTGAACTAGGTATGATGATACCGATGATTGAATCTCGGACAAGTAACATACCGATGACAAAGGGAACACCGTATGTTGTTATGCGGTTTGACCGATAAAGATCTTCGAAGAATATGTAGGAGCCCATATGAGCATCCAGGTTCCGCTCTTGGTTATTGATCGGAGATGTGTCTCGGTCATGTATACATAGCTCTCGAACCTGTAGGGTCCGCACGCTTAACATTCCATGACAATTTGTATTATGAGTTATGTGATTTGAAGTACCGAAGGTTGTTCGGAGTCCCGGATGAGATCACGGATATGACGAGGAGTCTCGAAATGGTAGAGACGTAAAGATCGATGTATTGGAAGGCTATATTCGGACATCGGAAAGGTTCCGAGTGATTCGGGTATTTTTCGGAGTACCGGAGAGTTATGGGAATTCGCCGGGGGAAGTAGTGGGCCTTAATGGGCCATACGGGAAAGGAGAGAAGGGCCTCAAGGGTTGCCCACGGGGCCCCCCATGGAAAGTCCGAATTGGACTAGGGAGGGGGTGGCGCCCCCTCTCTTTCCTTCTCCCTCTCCTACTCCTTCCCTCTCTCCCCTCTTGGAAAAGGAAGAGGACTCCAACTAGCATTGGGAATCCTAGTTGGACTCCCCCTATAGGCGCGCCCCTCCGAGGCCGGCCTCCTCCTCCTCCCTCCTTTATATACATGGGCAGGGGGCTCCCCAAAGGCACTCCAAGATTTGTCTTAGCCGTGTGCGGTGCCCCCCTCCACAGTTAAACACCTCGGTCATATCGTCGTAGTGCTTAGGTGAAGCCCTGTGCCGGTAACTTCATCATCACCGTTGCCACGCCACCGTGCTGACGGAACTCTCCTTCGGCCTCAACTGGATCAAGAGCCCGAGGGATGTCATTGAGCTGAATGTGTGCTGAACGCGGAGGTGTCAAACGTTCGGTACATGGATCGGTTGGATCATGAAGACATTCGACTACATCAACCGCGTTACTAAACGCTTCCGCTTTCGGTCTATGAGGGTACATAGACACACTGTCCCCTCTCGTTGCTATGCATCTCCTAGATAGATCTTGCGTGACCGTAGGTAAAGTTTTGAAATATTGCGTTCCGCAACAGCAGGGACAGGCCCACGCGGCCTAGGGATGATGTAGCCCGAGGGGCGCCCCAAACAAGGTAAATGAAAGATGAAGAAGGATACATGTCGCAGGGACAAGCCCATGCGACCTGGGGATAATGCAGCCCGAGGGGCGCCCCAAACTTAATAAACTGGAAAATGTCACCCTGTGACATTGCTAAAGAGATGTCGAAGTAGCTGAAGATGCAGCTGAAGAGGTTGCTCCTCACGAGCCGCCTGGGTCCTGAACCTCGGGAGGCTCTGGAGGATCAGGAGGCTTGCGTAGAACTGTTGCCACCTCCGCCAGGACCGCGTGGTGCCTGGCCTCCTGAGCAGCCATGATGCTTTCCAGAAGACGCTGGAAGGCGATAGCCGTGTTGGGCAAGCCAAAAGGCATTCGAACGTAGCTGTGAGGTGGGCCCTCACACTGACCAGTGTGCGAAGGCCAGAAGCACTCCTGAGATGTGGCTCTGTTGAGCCCTGGGATATTGACACACACGCGCAGCTTGTTGTCCTTGCTGGCACAAGGGGCTGCACCAGGTAGTAGGCGATGGTCGCCATGCATGGCTCTCGCCTCTTGAAGCTCCTCGGTTGTCTTGGTGATGAACTCCTGAGCACCTGGCACCCTGTGCCTTGTGCCCTCGAGAGGGAAGCGTGCAATGACGCATGCCTCCATGTGGTTCCCAAGCGCCTCCCTCGTGATGTTGGCTAGGTCAGTGGCCCTCCAAAAGAGAGCCCCCGAGTCCTGCATGAGGAGGGCGCCGGGTGCGCCTTCCTATGCACGAGAGGGAGGCGCCCCATCCGTGGGCGCAGATCCTGAGGTGGTGCCGCTGGAGACACCGCTCTCTTGAGGCTCTTGGCGAAGTAGCTACTTCTTATTCTTGGGGATAGCCTTAGGAGCGTAGATGGCGGCCTGATAGGTGCGCTCGAGGGAGCACATCGCGTCCTTCTCCTCGCAAGCAATCGTGATGATGTCGCAGTTCCCTGCCATCTTGAGGACGTTGTAGCCATGGTGGGTTACTGCCATGAACTTGTCCAGGGCCGAATACCCAAGGATGGCATTGTACGGGAGGCAGATGTGAGCGACGTCGAAGTCGATGAGTTCAGTGTGGTAGTTGTCGCACTGGCCGAAGGTGACAGGGAGGCGGATCTGCCCTATCGGGGTAGTAGAGCCGTCAGTTACTCCTGAGAATGGCTTGGTCGGCTGTAGCTGATCATACGGCACTTGGAGGCAGTCGAATGTCTCGATGGAAAGAACATTGAGCCCCGCACCACCATCGATGAGGGTCTTGGTGACATGGACATTGATGATGACGGGCGAGCAAAGCATTGGGAGGCCGCCGGTAGTTGCCGCACACTTTAGCTGGTCAGACGAGCTGAAGGTGATGGTGCACTTGGACAACTTGAGCGGACATGTGGCCTAGAGCCTGGGAAGGGACGCGTTCACCTCCCGAGCGAACTGCTTGAAGATGCGGTGGGAGGCTCGGGCCTGAGCGCCACCCAAGATGCAGGCAATGGCGCGAGGCTCCTGGAAGCCCCCAGTCCCCTTGTCCTGGTGGTCGTCGTCATTCCTTTTTGGTGGTGGTGGCAGCGGAGGGAGGTCGGCATTGCCCTGAGGACGGTCCTCACAAGACTGGTCTCTCAAGGCGCCCTCGCGAGGCTGGCCTTGCTAGTGATCCTCACGAGGCTGGTCACGCCACTCCTAGCGGGGGGCGTGGTCGTCCCAATGTCCTCCACTTCTGCCTCCTCCGTGACCGTAGCCTCGATCATTGCGCTCGGGGCATCGATCGAGGCGCCCGTCGCGGATGGCCCTGAGCTCCTGACAGTCATGGGTGTTGTGGCTGTGCACGTTGTGGAGGAAGCAAAATGGATGGCTGCCCTTGGACGACTCTGGGTGGTCGCAGCCGCGCTTCATCTTTGGTTCAGCCGCAAGAATGGCATCCCCCTTGCACTTCACGTCCTTGGCCTTGGCCTTCTTGTCTTATGGGTTGGCTGTCAGGAGCTCGAGGAGGGAGAGGCGCCCTTCCTCAGCTCTTGCGGACATGGTAGCCATGTTGAGCATCTCCAAAGCCGTGCACAGGTCCTCGTGGATGGCGAGCTCCTCCTTCATCTGGACATCGCGGATGCCATCGGAGAACGCCGAGATGATGGCTTCATCAGAAACCTTGGGGATCTTGAGGTGAACGCTATTGAAGCGCTGGATGTACTTCTGTAGGGTCTCCCCTCGCTGTTGCTTGATGCGCCACAGGTTACCCGCGGCAGGCGGGCGGTCGCGAGTACCCTGGAAGTTGTCGACCAAATGCTCGTGCATCTCCCCCCAAGAGGAGATCGATCCCGCAGGCAGATTCAGGAGCCACGAGTGCTCGCCATCCTTTTGGGCCATAGGGAACCAGTTCGCCATGACCTTTTCATCGCCGCTGGCCGCCTCGATGCTCAGCTCGTAGAGCTGCAGGAACTCCACAAGGTCGGGGTGCCTTCGTAACGTGGGGGCAGGTCAGGCTTGAACTTGCCTGGCCAGACGACGCTGCGTAGCTCAGGGGTGAAGGCGCGGCAGCCTGCCGTGGTCATCGGAGCTCGTCATGGAGGCGGAGCCTGAACTTGGTGCTCACGCGCCACCACTGCAGGTGGCGCGTGGTCTAGACATGGCGGTGCAGGGAGCGCTGGAGCACCTTCTTGCGGCCGTTGGACCTCCTGGCAGCTTTATTCTTCATGCACGGGCTCCCGACATAGTGGGCCACGCCAGGGGGCCACGCGTCTTTGGCCAAGGGCAACGTCCTAACGGGAAGGTGGCGAAGGTGCTACATCACCGGCAACAGGCGGCGGACGAGGCAACGAGAGGGGCGATGCAGGAGAGCCCCCATCTAGGCTTACTACCTCGGCGATGTGGTCCAGCCAATCTTCATAGAGGTCATCGACTGGGCGGTAGCGTAGGAGCTCATGCACCATGAGCAACGCAGCCTACGCATTCGCTGGACCGTGACGAGAGTGGGATGATGACCCGGCCGGACTCAGCGACGGGGTAGCGGTGCGTCCGTCCCGCCGCACAGAGGGGAGATGCGACGAAGCTTGCTGCTTGTGCCCCGCCGGGTCGGTGACGGCATTGGCGGCAAGCGATGGAGAATGACGGGGAGGCCCACCGACGGGTGTCTTCTGGGCGACGCGTGCGACGAGAGCGGCTTGAAGCTCGGCATGGGCTCGGCGAGCATCAGCCATGGAGACGTTGGAGCAGCAGGGAGTTGATCGACGGAAGAGAAGTTTCGACGCACCCCTACCTGGCGCGCCATATGTCAGATTCTGGGATCTGTAGACCGTTGAGAAGTTCGAACACTCTGGTGTGTATGAAGATCTCCTTCTTCCCAACCTGCTGGCCCAACGATTCCACAGCCTAGCTCGACGAACCCAAGGGATAATAGACACGGCAGTTTATCCTGGTTCGGGCCACCTTGCGGTGTAATACCCTACTCCAGCTTTGTGGTGGATTGCCTCGAGGGGCTGAGGATGAACTAGTATAATGGTTTAACAGTCTTAGGAGGTGAGGTGTTCTTGAGCTCTATGAGCTAGTGGGTGTGACGATGGTCTCAATGATCCGATCCCCCCATAAGGTGGTGGCTATGTCCTATTGCAGGCGAAGACTACTTTTGTCAGGATAACTTGTACTAGTTGTCTCCCTTTGAATTTGGCCGTTGTGGGATCCCTTCCCGCCTACATTTGGGAAGAGGACTGGTGGTGACGCTGTAGTCGGCTCCACGATGACCTCCGTCCTGTCATCCTAGCGGTCTTGGTCTTGTTGCACCGATATGGAAACCTTTGCCTGATTCCTTGGGACTCTGCGCCTGCGCTTGCCTCCTTGGCACCAAAGGGGAAACTGGTACACTGCGCCCGCTGGCGCCCAATGGCGCCCGCCTAGCCTTGGTCGTCATGGCTCACGTCATGTGAACCTCGCGAGGTGCACCTTGCCTTGTTATCTCCGCTCCTCGGGAGCCAGCCTAGTGAGGCCGCCCCCTAGGGAGGTCTTGGTGTCGTCCACCTCACAAGTCTTGGCCCCTCGCAAGGGTCTTGAGTCGTTGCTGATGAAACTAGGCCATACCGGGCCGCTGATGGAGCCACGCCGTGGGCCGCAGGAAGGCAAGTCTAGGTACCCCCGTTCCCAGGAAACCGACACCGACGTGGAGGCCTGCTGCATAGGGTCAATAACGTTGGAAGTAGTCTTCGGCTCACCGGATAATTTCCGAAGCAAGGATTTTATTTTCGACATCGTCCCACGGTGGTTATCATGCATTGCTCAGATGAACCGCTTTCGCCCGCTTTAGCAGTCCCGCACTATGCTTATCTAAAGCTCAAGATACATCGACCACGCGACATTATAATAGTCAAGGGAAATATGGAGTGCTCCCTCCGTACTGGGGAGCATACCACGGCCCTCGCAGATGAGGTACAGGGTGGCCTTATCAAGTCAAATAGTTCATCGGCCATCAAGCCCCCGGAGACTGTCAAAAGAATCCGGTCTAACCTATAGAATGACAATTCGGTTCATCCAGAGCTGGACTAGCAATTCGGCCTCCGTCAAAACCCCCACCTAATCATGCCATACATACTTCGCGTACATAACTACGCACTAAAAATACCATGGGCAAGGACAGAGGCACACTAAGGACAAAGTCCACAATACGGCTCGACCCTATTTAGACCTTAATATTCTTCTTCTCCCTTTTTTCCCTTTTCTCTCTTATTTCAGGTTCTTCAAAACCTAGACCATTTTTTGGTGGTACAAGGGCCCTCTCCCAGGCCTCTTCTATATGTACGATCGTTGATCCTCTCAAAGGATCCTTCACCAAGGTGAAAAACGGCGCAGACATGCGGCAGGATGTCCAGAGGATCTTCAATACCACCTTTTTAGGACCTTTATACAGCTTTCCCTTGTTCACAAATTCTTGGCATGTAAACTAGCCTTGATGCCTATGGCATTCTCTGTAAGAGCCTGTTTTGATGTATCAATCAGACTATAGTGGGAACAGTTTTGTCCAATCCTATTCAGTATTGGCTTATGTCATAATATGTACTCCCCCTTCACGTCAAATTGACATAAATACACCTTGGCATAAATTGCCAGGGGCTCTATTTGGCCACGTATATTTCTCAAAAACAAAAAAGTTCGAACACTTTTATAGTACACTTCAGTGTCCCGAGTACTGCATTATATGCATCAACTCTGAATCATGTCTTTGGTCAATAGTTGGGTCGCCCGGCTCCTGTGGTTTCCACCTTACGTTCCACTTGTTTGGCTAAGGTAGTAAAGGGAGAACTACTGCGATTGTATTTCTGGTTCGTCCGGTCAAACACCTTAGTAGAGAAAGCCGAAAGCTGACCGTCATGATATAGCGAGAGCTGGTGAGCGGTTCGGCGACTTACTAAATCTTCGCGATTTTTGTTTCCGTATTGTACGAAGGATGGGCGTCCACCCAGTCAAGCGCCTAAAGCATCCAAGCTCGGATAACAACACATGCACCAGGGGCTAGCTTATAGTCCCATTGTCAAACTCATATGGCTAAGTGAGAGTGATAAAGTCGCATAGTCTGATTGCCTAGTTCCCTGCACAGATACCTCATTTACGGACCAAGACGTTGTGTCAAGTGTGGTCATGTGCTATTCCAAACACCCCCATAGTATCTACGTGGGGGCTGGAGATGACAACTAGCAAACTTTCAAAAATAAAAATGGCCGCACAGGAGGAAAGTAATTTTAGATAAAGGCACAAAATATTATACAAGCCTTGGTTCATAACACAAAGTCTGGGCAGCCCGGATACATTCATTCAAACATAATATCCATCGAGCATTGACCCTCTATTAAACGGGCACCCTCGAGGACGTCTTCGAAATATCGCTTTGGCTTGCGGTAGTCCTTGCCTCAGGTGGGCCCTCAACTGCCACGACGGTGGCCTTCATCTTCGCCCAGTGCATCTTGACACGAGAAAAGGCCAACCAAGCACCTTCTATGCACGCCGAGCGCTTTACAGCTTCAACTCGGGGCAAAGCGTTGCTGAGCCGCTTGACCGGGTCAAAGTAACTACTAGGAATGGGTCCGGCTGGCCATAGCCGGACTATGATGTCCTTCATGGCCAAAAAGGACATCCTATGCAGCTCTGCCAGTTGCATCATCTGGTTGTTCAGCAGCGCTGGCCGCTCCGGCGCCAAGTACTGCGACCAGAAGAGTTTCTCCATCATGTTCCCTTCTTGGGCCCAGAAATACTGTGCGGCATCGGCAACACTCCTCGGAAGGTCTGCAAAGGCATCTGGAGAACTCCATAGTCGATTAAGTAAAGCATATCTCCGACTGCCAAATATATTCTGGAAAAGAAAGGGCTTACAAGCCCCTACCTATTCAGCCTGCTTGACCTCCTCGCGAGCCTCCCGGGACTCGGTCCATGCCTCCTTGGCCTCCCGAAGAGCCTTGGTGAGATTGACCGCTTGGGCCTTATTTTTCTCCTCCAAGGCCTCGCACTTGCTGGCGGCATCCTTGAGCTCCTGCTCCACTTCGATCACCCGCTCCTCATACTTGAGGCGGGTGACCTGCTCGGCCTTTAAATCCGCAGCCGCTTTGTTAGTGGCCGCTTGGCTCACCCTTGCCTATTCCTTGGCTTGAGCGAGGGCGCTCTTCAAGGTCTCCACCTCGGCCGCACTACCTGCAAATATAATCAGGGCAACACAGGAGATTAGACTCCGCATTGGCATATTACTTCAGGTGTATAAATAATTTTTTCAAACATACCTTGCGCCTCATCAAACAGCTTGTTAACACGGACGAGGTCTTCATCGGCCCGCTCCAGCTTCCGCTTGATTTCGGATACTTCGGCGGCCTGGGCGGTCCCTGCTTATAAAAATAGACAAGTATGTTATCTCCTGCGAATATTACTTGATCCTCTATTCGGCCTTTCTTCAAAAGCCGAACAGAGTCGCAAGGGCTACTCTATACACAGGCATATTTTTTGCATTTGCAAAGTGGCTAAGAATATTACATCACGTACCTCAAAGTCTGTTAATAGGTTATTGAAGGCTTTGTTCAGCCCGCTTTTGGTAGACTGAACCTTCTCAACGATCGTACCCATGAGGGTACGGTTCTCCTCCATAATGGAAGCACGTCAAAGTGCTTCCACCAAAGTGTTGGGCACCTCCGGATTGATAGAGGTCGCCGGTGGTGTAGGCGCTCCCCCCTCCTCTAAAGAGGGTTGCTCACTCGAGTCCGGAGCCGTATGGGTCTCTGGAATAATGTTTGGCTGGGGGCCGGATTGGTCATGGCCCCCGTCTCCAGTCTCCATGGAGGTTGGTTCCCACATGTTCTCGGGAGCCGAGGTGTTACCCTCTGGCACCGTCTTGGCGACCTCCCGCACCTATCCATGGCTCGGAGAGGTTCTTCGGGACAACACCTCGGTGTTGTCCTTGGCGATTGGTTGAGAGGCTCGCGGAGGCATCTTGCTCTCCAGCATCCCCGGCTCCAGTGAGGTCCCCGAAGATGATGATAGTTGGGGGAGATCATGGGCCAGACTGCATCACACAATATAATGTGTTAAAACTACAATCATAAAAATTGGATATATGTACAGTATCCTTGGATACTTACGATGCGGCCAGGGGCTTCGACCTGGGGCGCCACTCGGGGATGGCTTCGGCATCCGAGTCCGAGCCGTCCAAAAGGGATATCTTTCCCCTCTTGGATGCCTCTGCCTCTAGGTCCATGGAGGCTGCCCTTTTCTTCTTCCTCCCCTTAAGGGGAGAATTGCTCTCTTCCTCCTCCTGCTCTTCGTCTTCATCTCCCTCATGAGAGGAGGGAGTTTCAGTATCTCCGGACATAGCGTCTGAAGTACCTTTACGGCAGAGGCCACCTCTGGCCTCATTGCCCTTCTTCTTGGCCTTCTTCTCCGGCGTCTGGTACGGCGCCGGAACCAGCATCCTCGTTAGTAGGGGAATGGCTGGGTCTTCGGGTAGAGGAGCCGAACACTTGATCCGCTCCGCCTTCTTTGTCCAGACCTGATTGAAAGATAGAAGGCACAGCATACCCTTTGATTTACGAACTGAATTATGTTCGAAAACTAGAAAACTTACTGGGGTGGCCGGATGAGCGCAGTCGAGGCGGATGTCATCGGTCGTCTCTGGCCACGACTTCTGGGCCTTGAAAAGTAGCTTCCAGATCTCTTTGTGCGTCGTGCCGAAGAATCCCTGCAGAGTCCGCAGACCTTCCGGATTGAAATCCCACATGTGGAGAGACTGGCACTGGCAGGGGAGGATCCGGCGGAAAAGCATTGCCTAAATCACATCAACGAGACTGGTGTTCTTCTCTATCATATTTTTATGCGCTTTTGCAGTACCATCACTTCATCGGACGATGCCCAATCCAGGCCCTTATTAATCCATGACGTGAGCCGCATTGGGGGTCCGGATTTAAACTCAGGAGTGGCTGCCCATGTGGCGTCGCGGGGTTCGGTGATGTAGAACCACTCCTGTTGCCATCCCTTCACGGTCTCCACAAAGGCCTATTTGGGCCAGGTGATGTTGGGGAGCTTGCTCACCATGGCGTCGCTGCAGTCCGCATGTTGCTCGTCGACCACTTTCAGCTTCACGTTGAAAACTAAGCCATCAGCCGATGTGGGGGGATGCGGAGGAGTGCCTCTCACACGACGATGAATGCTAAAATGTGGAGTAAGGAATTTGGGCCTAGATCATGGAAATCTAGCCCATAATAGAACATGAGGCCGCACACGAAAGGGTGGAGAGGAAACCCTAGTCCATGGGAGAAGTGGGGGATAAACACCACTCTCTCACCAGGCTCCGGAGTGGGGATGATGTGCTTTTTGGCAGGGAGCCTATGCGCGATACTCACAGCCAGGTACCCCGCTTCCTGGAGATCCCTAACATTCTTCTCTGTGACGTAGGAAGTCATCCACTTACCCTATGAGGTGGATCCGGACATGGTTGGAGAGGTTGTTGGCGGTGGGAAAGATTGAAGCTTGGGAGCTGGAGCTCGAGGATGGGAAGGCTGAGGAAGGAAGAAGGCGTGGGGTAAAAAGATGGATCTTTATACGCTTATATAGGCAGTGAATATCAAGCGCCTCCCACAAGCCTTAAAACTCGCCTATTCCCAAGGGGTCGTGCGAATGGCATGGTTGGTTTACCCAAACCTGTATTGATGAAAATTCCGCAATAAGGGGACATGATCTCTGCTTTGACAAGACATGTCAATGGAGTTGCGCCTCGAAACACGAAGCGGGAGGCCAAAAATGGTTCAAAATAATAAAAAGGCCAGACGTAACATTTTGCCGAAGAAGCTGTCAGTAGACATACTTTATTTTGATTAAGTATTGTACCCTTGTGGTTGAGGATTGTAACTGTTATACAGAGCCAGATACAACTCTCTTGCTCAGAAGACTACTTTGAAGTATGCGGAGAAGGAACCCGCCTTGCAATGTCGAAGACAATCTGCGAGCCAAACACATCGTCATTGAAGACTAGTTCAGGGGCTACTGAGGGAGTCCTGGACTAAGGGGTCCTCGAGAGTTCGGCCCGTGTGTTGTGAGCTGGACTTATGGGTCGTGAAGATACAAGGTAGAAGGCCTTCCCCCGTGTCCGGATGCGACTCTCCTTTGCGTGGATGGCAAGTTTGGCGTACAAATGCGTAGTTTTCTTTCTCTGTAAACCGACTCTATACAACCCTAGGACCCTCTCGTATCTATATAAACCAGAGGGGTTAGTCCGTAGAGGCTATCAGAATTCATATAGGCTAGGCATCTAGGGTTTAGCCATTACGATCTCGAGGTAGATCAACTCTTCTAACCCCTATACTCATCAAATACAATCAAGAAGGACGTAGGGTTTTACCTCCATTAAGAGAGCCTGAACCTGGGTAAACATCGTGTCCCCCTTGTCTCCTATTACCTTTGATCTTCAGATGCACAGTTCGGGACCCCCTACCCAAGATCGGCCGGTTTTGACACCGACACTTTGCATTATGATCGTTTAGTTTTATTGCTATTGCTTTTTTCATGACTTATACATATTCATCTGACTATGAGATTATGCAACTCCCGAATACCGGAGGAACACCTTGTGTGCTATCAAACTTCACAATGTAACTAGGTGATTATAAAGATGCTCTATAGGTGTCTCCGAAGGTGTTTGTTGAGTTGTCATAGATCGAGATTAGGATTTGTCACTCCGTGTGTCGGAGAGGTGTCTCTGGGCCTGATAGAGGCAAAGGTGTCCCGATGTTTCGATAAGATGGTGGCTATCGTTTTCTGTGGCAGTCGACCTTGACGATCCGACTACGAACGTGCGAGACGTCGCGCCTTAGCAATCGCTAAACCAACTTCCGAGGGGTTATTGACCATGCCGGAGCACGATCAACCTGACCACGAGGGTCTGTTTCCTGCGAGCAAACGAAGAACAAGCAAGAAATTGAGATTGCAATCTGGATATTGCGAATATAAGATGAAAGCTTTATTGATCATGGAGGGGTTCTGTGACGTCTTGGTCTGGTCGTTGGACACAAACGAAGTACGAGAAGTTGCAGCTATGGCGAACTTTTAATCTAAACAAAACCCAAACTCTAAACGACGCCCTAAGGGTTGTATATATGGAGGAAGAGGGGGGGAATTTCGTGGCCCTTGAGGGTGGGGTCCGAAACCAACCCTAACTCTTGTTTCCCCACACATACGGACTCTAAAAATAGCCTATACTTAAGTATTTCGAAATTACATGGGCCTGGCCCATTAATAAGGTGACGCAGCACCTAGAATAGCCTATGGACGAATATTATGAAGTGGCATCTTGTATATTTCGTCCAAGGCTTCATGCACTCCTTATGGTGGCTTCAAAGTCCTGAAATCATCACTTGTAACTCCGTTCTTGATCCCCTTGCGCATGCCATCAACTCCATGCGTGTTCTTGCTCCAATGTTCATCCTTCTCCAAGCTAGGCCCTTCATTTGTAAGCAAAACAAATGTATCCAATTTAGGCAGCATCATAATCTCATGAAAATTAGAATCATTACCAAGAAACTAAAGTACCTGGTAATTTAACTGGCGTGCGCGAGCTCTAGTAATTGGTCCAGTATATGTAACAGTAGGGGCTGTGGGTGTAACAATGGTATTGATGTCCTCATCAGGGCCCTCTCGGTAATGAACATCACTATAAGCCTTGCAAGCAATGTGACTAATGAGTTAGTTGCGGGATGATGCATTACGGAACGAGTAAAGAGACTTGCCGGTAACGAGATTGAACTAGGTTTGATGATACCGACAATCGAATCTCAGGCAACTAACATACCAATGACAAAGGGAATAACGTATGTTGTTATGTGGTTTGACCAATAAAGTTCTTCGTAGAATATGTAGGAGCCAATATGAGCATCCAGGTTCCGCTATTGGTTATTGACCGGAGATGTCTCTCGGTCTTGTCTACATAGTTCTCGAACCCGTAGGGTCCTCACGCTTAACGTTCGATGATGATTTGTATTATAAGTTATGTGTTTTGGTAAGCGAAGATTGTTCGGAGTTCCGGATAAGATCACGGACATGACGAGGAGTCTCGAAATGGTCAATAGGTAAAGTTTGATATATTGGAAGAAGGTATTCGGACACCAAATAGATTTCAGGATGTTTCAGATATTTATCGGGGAACCGAGGGGTTACCGGAACCCCCGGGGAAATTATGGGCCCTAATGGGCCATAAGGGAGTAGGAGAGGGCAGGCCACAAGGTGCCCCCCAGGAAGTCCAAATTGGACTAGGGGGAGGGGGCATGGCCCCCTCTTTCCTTTCCCTCCTCCTCTCCTTCCCTCCATCCCCCTCTTGGAATAGGAAAGCGAATCCAACTAGGATTGGGAATCCTAGTTGGACTCCCCCCTTGGCGCGCCCTCCTTGGCCGCTGGCCTCATCCTCCCCCTCCTTTATATACGTGGCTAGGGGGCACCCCAAAGGCACATCAATTGTTCTTTAGCCATGTGCGGTGCCCCCTCCAAAGTTTTCCACCTCGGTCATATTGTCGTAGTGCTTAGGCGAAGCCCTGCATGGATCACATCCCCAACACCGTCGCCACGCCGTCGTGCTGACGGAACTCTCCCTCGACCCTCTACTGGATCAAGAGCTCCAGGGACATTATCGTGCTGAACGTGTGCTGAACACAGAGGTGCCTTACGTTCGAGACTTGGATCGGTTGGATCGTGAAGACGTTCAACTACATCAACCGCGTTACATAATGCTTCCGCTTTCGGTCTACGAGGGTATGTGGACACACTCTCCCATCTCGTTGCTATGATTCTCCTAGATAGATGTTACGTGATCGTAGGAAAAAATTTGAATTACTACGTTCCCCAACAGTCTTCGTCTATCGATAAATTTACTTGAGGCTATATTTTTATTCACCACATGATGTATGGTTTGCTTCGAGCGTCTTGTATGATATGAGTCTTTGCTTTTCAGTTTGCCACAATCATCCTTGCTGTACACACCTTTTGAGAGGGACATGCATGAATCATGAATTTATTAAAATACTCTATGTGCTTCACTTATATCTTTTGAGCTAGGCAATTTTGCTCTAGTGCTTCACTTATATCTTTTTAGAGCACGACGGTGGTTTTATTTTATAGAAATTATTGAACTCTCTTGTTTCACTTATATTATTTTGGGAGTCTCTCTAAACAGCATGGTAATTTGCATAGGTTATGAATTTAGTCCTAATATGATGGGCATCCAAGAGGGATATAATAAAAACTTTCATATAAAGAGCATTGAATACTATGACAAGTTTGATTCCTTGTGATTGTTTTTAGATATAAAGATTGTGATATTAGATTCATGCTAGTGAGTAATTGTGGATTGTTAGAAATACTTGTGTTAAAGTTTGTGATTCCCGTAGCATGCAGGTATGGTGAACCGTTATGTGATGAAGTCGGAGCATGATTTATTTATTGATTGTCTTATTTATGAGTGGCAGTTGGGGACAAGCGATGGTATTTTACTACCAATCTATCCCCCTAGGAGCATGCGTGTAGTACTTTGTTTCGATGGCTAATAGAATTTTGCAATAAATATGTGAGTTCTTTATGACTAATGTTGAGTCCATGGATTATACGCACTCTCACCCTTCCACCATTGCTAGCCTCTCTAGTACCACGCAACTTTCACTGGTGCACTACACCCACCATATACCCGTCCTCAAAACAGCCACCGTACCTACCTATTATGGCATTTCCATAGCCATTCTGAGATATATTGCCGTGCAACTTCCACCATTACGTTTATTATAACACGCTCCGTCGTCGTCATATTGCTTTGCATGATCATGTACTTGATATAGTATTTGTGTTTTATACATGTCACTCTTGATCATTACACATCCCGGTATACCGCCGGAGGCATTCATATAGAGTCATATTTTTGTTCTAAGTATTGAGTTGTAATTCTTGAGTGGTAAGTAAATAAAAGTGTGATGATCATCATTATTAGAGCATTGCCCCATGTGAGGAAAGGATGATGGAAGCCATGATTCCATCACAATTTGGGAGAGTCTTCGGACTTTACAAAAAATAAAAGAGGTCAAAGAAGCCCAAATAAAAAATGAGAGAAAAGAGACAAGGGGGAATGCTACTATCCTTTTTCCACACTTGTGCGTCAAACTAGCACCATGATCTTCATAATAGAGACTCTCCTATGTTGTCACTTTCATATACTAGTGGGAATTTTTCATTATAGAACTTGTCTTGTATATTCCAATGATGGGCTTCCTCAAATTGCCCTAGGTCTTCGTGAGTAAGCGAGTTGGATGCACACCCACTTAGTGTAACACCCTCGATGCGACTATATCTCCCACGTGTCAAGGCACGACTTAGAGGCATAATCGCATTGAAGGCCTATGTCGCAAGTCAGGCAATCATCACGAACATCCCATGTAATATAGATAATAAAAAGGGATAACATAGTTGGCTTACACTTGCCACATCAATCAAGTACATAAATAACATTACATCATCCAAACACTCATGGCCCGACTACGGCGCCTAAATAAAAGACAACCCAACATGCGACACGGTCCCGATCACCCCCAACAGGGCACCACTACTGATCATCAGGAAAGGAAACAAAGTAATGTTAAGAGTCCTCGTCGAACTCCCACTTGAGCTCGAGCGCGTCACCTGGAGTGGAATCATCAGCCCTGCATCTGGTGTGACTCAGCAATCTCGCACCCTCGCGATCAAGACTATTTAAGATCAATAGGTAAACTAAGGTACAAATATAGGTGGAGCTGCAGCAAGCGACTAGCATATATAGTGGCTAACTTATTCGCAAAAGAGAGCGAGAAGAGGAGGCAAAGTGCGAGCGAGAAACTAGAGGACAACCTGCGCAAGCATTACTCCAACACCGTGTCCACTTCCCGGACTCCGCCGAGAAGAGGCCATCACGGTAACACACTCGGTTGATTCATTTTAATTAAGTTAAGGTTCAAGTTATCTACAACCGGACATTAACAAATTCCCATCTACCCATAACCGCGGGCACGGCTTTCAAAAGTTCAAATCCCTGCAGGGGAGTCCCAACTTAGCCCATTACAAGCTCTCACGGTCCTCCTCCCGAGACGTTCCGATCAGACTCGGTATCTCGGTACTTCAAGACACTTCGACAGGTTAAAACAAGACCAGCAACACCGCCCGAATGTGCCGACAAATCCCGATAGGAGCTGAACATATCTCGTTCTCAGGGCACACTCAGATGAGACTAGCTACGAGTAAAACCAACCCTCAAGTTTCCCCGAGGTGGCCCCGCAGGCAGCTCAGTTTGGACCAACACTCAGAGGAGCACTGGCCCGGGGGGGGTTTAAATAAGATGACCCTCGGGCTCCAGAAACCCACGGGAAAAGAGGCTAGGTGGAAAATGGTAAAACCAAGGTTGGGCATTGCTGAAAAATCTTTAATCAAGGCGAACTATCAAGGGGTTCCCATTATAACCCAACCGCGTAAGGAACGCAAAATCCGGGAACATAACACCGATATGACGGAAACTAGGGCGGCAAGAGTGGAACAAAACACTAGGCGAGAGGCCGAGCCTTCCACCCTTTACCAAGTATATAGATGCATTAAGATAACAGGGCAATATAATGATATCCCAACAAGTAAATAAATGTTCCAACAAGGAACGGCCTCCAATCTTCACCTGCAACTAGCAACGCTATAAGAGGGGCTGAGCAAAGCGGTAACATAGCCAATCAACGGTTTGCTAGGACATGGTAGGTTAGTGGTTTGGCATGGCAATTTGGGAGGCTTGAAAGCAAATGGTAGGCATCGTAGCATTGGCATAGCAAAAGAGCGAGCAAAACTAGCATATCAAAGATAGTAGTAATTTCGAGGGTATGATCATCTTGCCTGCAAAGATGTCGGAGTTGACTGGATCCTCGAAAGCAAACTCAACGGGCTCCTCGTTAGCGAACTCGTCTCCCGGCTCTACCCAAACAAGACAAACAAGCAACAAGGACACAATCAACCACGTGCAAGGATCAAACAATATGACGCAATGATGATATGCTATGCGGGATGCGATGCGGGATGCATATGCAAGATTTGACTGGAAATGCATGAACGTGGCATCAACTTGGGAATCCAAGTGTGCCACTGGAAATATGAGATGAAATCGCTTGAAAACGATATAAAGAACGCCGGAATCGGAGTTACGGTTTGGAAATGGCAAGCGATTCAAATATGACACCGGTCTGCGATTTACAGCAAGTAGCCATCTAAATGGAATGAGATGAACATGCTACAGCACCCAAACATGGCAACAAAATACATGGCAGGGATGCATTCAAAATGCTTAACAAAAGTCTAGCACTGAGCTACTGCCAAATCATCCATTAATAGATTCAAACAAGCATGGCAAAAATGCATATGGTAAACAGATCTCGGACTTAGTGAAATTAACACTCGTCTGGAATTTCAGATCAGGTAGCCCACTTTGGAGCAACAAAACTACATGCTACAGGATCTGAACAAGGCAAAGTAAAACATGGCATGGAGCTACTCAAAAAGCTTAACAAAAGTCTCTTAGTGACCTTGAGCCAAAAGGGATCAGAAAACACATTAGCAAGCATGTGAACATAGGAAAAGCATAATCAGTTTCCAAACTTAGTGAAAACTGGCACATGATGAAACATAAATCAAGTAGGCATGTTTACGAGCTCGATGCACTCACTATGGAGAAAGTCATGAAAAGATAAGCATACATCTATCAAGAACACACAAAATGCAAGCTAGACATGGCAAGAACAATGGCATAGCATGCACGGATCAACTACAACATCATCGGCAAAATTGCAAACAAGTTGACAATCTGCCCAGATTCACAAAGTAGCAAAAGTAGAGCTCAATTGACTCAAGATAGGGTGCTCCATAATTGCAAACAAAGACATGGATGGATAGAGCACTACAAGATGAATAAAACATCCTTAATGATCATCCTCAAAAGAGGCACGGATCACTCGGAAACAACATGAACATATGGCAACATGAGATAAACAGCTCAAGGACTTAGTGGAAGTGCTAAGTCCCTGAAAACAGAATTACCAAGTGCCTCACTTGGCAAGCTTGTGCTAGTCACCACACACATCACAAAAATACATGGGTTGCACCTCTGGAAAGATGACAAAACCCTTAACAAAACATATGTAGAGCATCGGGGCATAACATGCACACAATAATCATGCCAAAAATGACAAATGTCTAAATGGAGTAGCAGATCTGACAATTAACTCAAGTAGCCCTCTTCTAACAGCATTTCGGGCATCAAGACGAACTCACTTGAAAATGATGCAATGGAATGAAATGATGTACTCTCTGAGACGAACATTTTGATATGCTATATGCCCAAATCGGAGCTACGGATGCAAGGTTATCACAGGTCAAAGTAGGCAAAAAATAACAAGAGATAGGTCAAAAGTCAACCGAGGGCAAATCAGATCTGGATCCAGCCCGAAGACACTGTTGCAGCGGCGCGCGAACCGAGGTCGGCGGCGGGCTCACCGGAGAAGGGTGACGACGGCCGACGGAGGAGGAGGTAGGCACGGGGGTGGGGATGGCCGGAGTGGCCGCGGCGCTCGCCAGCGTTGGCGGCGACCGGAACGGGGCGGCGATGGGAAGGCGGCGGCGGTGGCCGGCGTCGAGTGGCGGCGATGTCGGCTCCGGCGACGAGGCGGCGGGGCGGCGCCTGCGCGGTGGAGGCGAAGGAAGGCGGCCGGTGACGAGGGAGGTCGGGCGGCGCGGCGAAGAAGACGACCCGGGCGGTGGCGCGCGAAGACCCGAGCCGCGGGGGCTCTCCTTGGGCCCGGCGGGCCGCGGGCGTCGGTGGGATGCGGGAGGCCACGTGGCAGCGCGGGGGTGGCTGGCGGCGGCGTGTCCGGCGCCGGCGGATAATGTCCGGCGCACGGAGGGCGAGATCTAGGGTTAGGGGAAGGGGAGACCCGGGATTTCGTGGAGGGTTCTATTTATAGGCATAGAGGGAGCTAGGAGAGTCCAAATGAGGTGCGGTTTTCGGCCACGCGATCGTGATCGAACTCTCTAGATGATGGAGAGGGTTTTGGTGGGTTTTGGGCCAAATTGGAAGGGTGTTGGGCTGCAACACACACGAGGCCTTTTCGGTCCCTCGGTTAACCGTTGGAGTATCAAACGAAGTCCAAATGATACGAAACTTGACAGGTGGTCTACCGGTAGTAAACCAAGGCCGCTTGGCAAGTCTTGGTCCAATCCGGAAATGTTTAATCCCCACACAAGAAATAAAGCTAGAAATGACCACCGGAGGAGAATGAAGCGCCGGAATGCAAAACGGACAACGGGAAAAATGCTCGAATGCATGAGATGAACACGTATGCAAATGCAATGCACATGATGACATGATATGAGATGCATGACAACGATAACAACACACGGAGACAAAGACCCGAACCCAAGAAAATAAAATAACTTAACGCGGGAAACGGCAAGATTTGGAGTACAAATTGGGAAAGTCATATCCGGGGTGTTACAACACTCCACCACTACGAAAGGATCTCGTCCCGAGATCTAGGGCTGAAAGAACACCGGGTACTCAGAACGGAGGTGATGCTCGCGTTCCCAGGTAGCTTCACGGTCGGAATGGTGTGACCACTTGACTTTGAGGAATTTGATTGACTTGTTGCGAGTCTTGCGTTCAGTCTCTTCAAGAATAGCAACTGGGTGCTCACGATAAGAGAGATCTTCTTGGAGCTCAATGTCCTCGAAGTTGACAGTGCGGTCAGGAGTCTTGAAGCACTTTCGGAGCAGAGAGACATGGAACACATCATGAACATTTGCAAAGTTTGGAGGAAGCTCGAGTTGATAGGCGAGATCGCCTCTCTTGCTGACAATCTTGAAAGGTCCCACGTATCTGGGGGCAAGCTTCCCTTTGATACCGAAGCGACGAGTACCTTTCATAGGAGAGACGCGGAGGTAAACATGATCTCCGATCTCGAAAGCCAAATCACGGTGCTTACTATCATAGTAGCTCTTCTGGCGGGATTGGGCTGCTTTGAGGTTATCACGAATGACTTTGCACATTTCTTCTGCCTCTGTGATTAAATCATTTCCCAAAAGCTGACGTTCACCGTTTTCGGACCAGTTGATAGGGGTACGGCACTTCCTGCCATACAGAATTTCAAATGGGGCCTTGCCCGAACTTGCTTGAAAACTGTTGTTGTAGGAGAATTTAGCATAAGGAGGACAATCCTCCCACTTAATGCCGAAGGAGATCACACAAGCCCTGAGCATATCTTCAAG
This sequence comes from Triticum urartu, assembly GCF_003073215.2. NCBI lineage: Eukaryota > Viridiplantae > Streptophyta > Magnoliopsida > Poales > Poaceae > Triticum > Triticum urartu. Next base: position 309,415,923 of record NC_053024.1, read on the forward strand.
AATCTGGTTGACACGCTCGACTTGACCGCTAGTTTGAGGATGGAAAGCTGTGCTGAAGCGGATGTTGGTGCCCATGGCCTTCTGAAAAGAATCCCAAAACTTGGAGGTAAAGATGCTGCCATGGTCTGAAGAGATCACTAGAGGAATACCATGCAGAGAGACAATTCGAGAGGTATAGAGTTTCGACAATTGAGCTGCAGTGATCGACTCTATGATAGGCAGAAAATGAGCCACTTTGGTGAGTTTGTCGATGACAACGAATATAGCATCATTGCCACGCTTGGACTTAGGAAACCCAGTCATGAAGTCCATTTCAATGTGGTCAAACTTCCATTCTGGAATGGCAAGAGGTTGGAGGAGACCAGGTGGTCTTTGGTGTTCTGCCTTCACCCTTCTGCAGACATCACATTTATTCACGAATTGAGCAATCTCGCGCTTCATTCGAGTCCACCAATAAGCCTGCTTGAGGTCCTGATACATTTTCGTGCTCCCAGGGTGGATGGAGAGGAGAGAATTGTGAGCCTCGTTCATGATCACTTTACGAAGTTCACCTTTGGGCACAACAATATGATCCTCGAAGAAGAGAGTATCCTTGACATCAAGGCGGTAGCACTTGTACTTGGGTTGACTCTTGGCAATCACAATCTTCACGTTTTTCACCATAGCATCAAGAAGCTGGGCTTGGTGAATCTGGTCTTCCAAGGTAGGAGAGACTTGAAGGTTGGCGAGGAAACCTTGGGGAACAACTTGCAGATTGAGTTTGCGGAAAGCTTCACAAAGCTAGAGTTGATAAGGCTTAAGAATCAGACTGTTGCAGTAAGCCGTACTGCTCAATGCGTCAGCAATCACATTGGCCTTGCCTGGAGTATACTCGATACTCGGATTATACTCTTGAATCATTTCGACCCATCGAGTTTTCCTGAGGTTGAGATTAGGCTGAGTGAAGATGTACTTGCGACTCTTGTGATCAGTGAAAATGTCCACTTTTCTTCCCAATAGAAGATGTCTCCAAGTCAAAAGAGCATGCACAACTGCCACCAACTCGAGATCATGAGTGGGGTAGTTCATCTCATTGGGCTTGAACTGGCGAGAGGTATAAGCAACAACTTTCTTCTATTGCATCAATAATGCGCCAAGACCTTGGAGAGAGGCATCACAAAAGACCTCGTACGGTTTGGATTCATCAGGCGGAGTCAGAACTGGAGCAGTGATGAATTTCTCTTTCAAAGTGTTGAAAGCAAAGGCACACTCTGGAGACCAAACGTACTTGACGTGCTTCTGGAGAAGATTAGAGAGAGGCTTCGCGATCTTAGAAAAGTTTTCAACGAATCTTCGACACTAGCTTGCGAGACCGAGGAAGCTACGGAGTTGCTTCACGTTCTGAGGAGGTTCCCAATTCACAATTGCAGACACCTTCTCAGGATTCACCGCGATGCCCTTGGCAGAGATGATATGACCAAGATAAAGAACCTCATCGAGCCAAAATTCGCACTTGGACAACTTGGCGTAGAACTAATGTTCTCTGAGCTTATCAAGTACCAAACGCAAGTGCTTGGCATGATCTTCCTTGTTCTTTGAGAAAACCAGAATGTTGTCGAGATAGACCAAAACGAAGTCATTGGTGTAGGCGTTGAAGATGAAGTTCATCATGCGAGAGAACGTCGGAGGAGCGTTGACGAGACCAAAAGACATGACAGTGTATTCATATGAACCATAGCTTGTCCTGAAAGCCGTCTTGGGAATATCTTGCTCACGGCTTCGAATCTGATGATAACCCATACGGAGATCAAGCTTGGAGAATACTTAGGCACCTTTGAGTTGTTCGAACAGCTCATTGATGTTGGGAAGTGGGTATTTGTTCTTGATGGTCTTCTTGTTCAATGGACGGTAATCAACACAAAGTCGGTCCGTTCCATCCTTCTTCTTCACAAAAAGAACACCACAACCCCATGGAGAAGAACTAGGCCGGATGAGACCCATTTTCTCTTGAATATCAAGTTGCTTCTTCAGCTCCTTCAACTCTTCAGGTCCGAGCTTGTAAGGACGCTTGCACACAGGTTCCGTACCGGGCTCAAGATTAATGACGAATTCAACTGGCCGGTGCGGAGGCATTCCTGGAAGCTCTTCTGGAAAGACGTCTTGATATTCGCAAACGACTGGAATTTGCGAGATAGCATGCAGTTCACCCTTCTCATTGAGAGAAAACAGACGGATGGTATTATCCCGAGCGGCAAAGACAACTACATCCTCAGACGAATGAGTCAATTGAATCTGCCTGGCTGCACAATCAAGCTGAGCCTTGTGCTTAGGAAGCCAATCCATCCCGAGAATAAGATCAATATCCGAGTTACCAAGAACCATTGGAGAAGCCAGAAACTTGAAATCACCCATCATGATAGAAATATCCGGAATCATCATACTAGAACTCAGACGCTTAGTCGAAGAGATGACTTGCATAGCTCTAGGTAAAGCCTTAGTAATAAAATTGTTCTCCGATGCAAATGGGAATGACATGAAGGAATGCGATGCACCAGAGTCAAAAAGTACTTTTGCAGGAATATCATTAACAGGAAGGTTACCCATCATGACATCTGACGAGTCCTCTGCCTGAGCTGCATTCATCAAGTTGACCTTGGCGTGCTTGGGGTTATGCTTGACCACAGCTGTACTTGCCGATCTCACAGGAGGAGGAGGAGGAAGACGCCTCTGGTTGAGACACTTGTTGGCATAGTGACCCTTCTGTTGGCACTTGTTGCACGTGACCTCTGAAAGCGGACGGTGATACGGAGCACTCGATCCTGGATCTTGAGACCAAGTCTTGTTCTGAAAGCCAAGGTTGGGTGGGTGGGAAGAACCACTGCCACCTTTGCTCTTCTGCTGATACGGTTGACGGAACGGAGGAGGAGGAAGCCAATACTTCTGCTGCTTGGCCACTTGAGTAGAGGAAGAAGGAGTAACATCTCTGACTCGCTTCTTGGAAGCATCACACCTCAACTGAGCGGCCTCTTGCTTCAGTGCCATGTTGTAGAACTCATCGTACCTCAAGGGCTCAAAGAGAACAAGAGCTAGCTGAATTTCTTCTCTGAGACCACCCCTGAACTAGTATATCATGCTCTTCTCATCAGGCACGTCCTGCTTGGCAAAGCGGGCGAGCTTCTGGAACAACTTGTTGTAGTCATAGACAGACAAAGAGCCTTGCTTCAGGTTGCGGAATTCCTCACGCTTACTTTCAACCATGCTTTGAGGGATGTGATGAGCTCGGAAATCTTGACAGAATTCATCCCAAGTGATCACACGTCCACCCCTGGAATCCTTGTACTGCTGGAACCATTCTGCAGCTTGATCTTTGAGTTGGAAGGAAGCGAACTTGACGAAATCTTCAGGCCTGACATTGCTGCACTCGAAATGCTTGCACAGATCCACGAGCCAATCGTCAGCATTGGTTGCCTCAACACAATTGCTGAAAGTCTTTGGCCCGTTAGCAAGGAACTGGTTGAGTGTAGCAAAGTGATTCTGATTGTTGCCTTGGTTCCCTTGGTTGCCTTGATTGCGCTCTTGGAGAATTTGCATGATCAACTATGTGTTTGCATTGGTTGCAGCCATCACAGCTTGCCATGCCTCCGGAGGAGGTGGAGGTGGTGGCGGATCAGGATTCGGAGTCGTGCGCGTTGGAGGAGCCAACCTGAAGAGGTTGACATCCATTAGCACATTGATAGACAAATATTGAAGCTGAATCCAACGGAATGAAAATTGCAACATATAGTCTTCACATCCGAACCAAATGAATGAATGCATTCCTCTTGAAATGGTCACATATCCATAAATTGAGAAGCCACTTAGAATTAAGATAGAGAAATAAATCAACAAGGTACGGATCAAGAACGAATAATCGGTAAGAAATCCCAATCTCAAACCAATATCCATGGAAGAAGAACTAGAGCTACAAGAATTCCCACCTATGAAACTCCCGAACCTTTCCAGTTATGCAATCAGGTGTTGGGGATACAGGCGAAGCATAATATCTCACCCAAATCTAGAAAATCCTACATCCAACTGTATCCATCCTTCAACACATAACCGAGAAAAAACATCGGAAACCATCTACCTCAACCTTCGAAAAGCATCCGTTATACAAGTTATGGCGATACTCCCGAACTCCCGCCCCAGTACTGGGTGGCATCGAGGTTATCTCACCAACGAACTGCATAAAAGAGATTTTCGATGTCGGCATACTAAACTCAGGTATTCCAGAATTGCAACGATAAAATTATGACGACAACACCTCAGAGCTCAATTCCCCGGGACACTTCCACTAAACCCCTGACAGGAGGCACTAGGACAATGTTCTCATCATAAAACCATCGGAACGATTCCAAGATACCCGCGTGATCCTAAAATTTTTTTAGTGAAATTTGAGAAGAGAAGAGTCAAAACTCTACGTCAGGATGCCTTACCAGAGCGATGAGGAGACTGGGAAATAAAAAGAATTCCTAAACTCTCCGATATATAATTCCTAAATGACTCAAAACATTTTTCTAGACACAACTCGGCTGCTAGAAACGATCAAGCAATGGGGCTCCTAAGGTCGGGGAAGGCTCTGATTACCAACTTGTAACACCCTCGATGCGACTATATCTCCCACATGTCGAGGCATGACTTAGAGGCATAATCGCATTGAAGGCATATGTCGCAAGTCAGGCAATCATCACGAACATCCCATGTAATATAGATAATAAAAAGGGATAACATAGTTGGCTTACACTCGCCACGTCAATCAAGTACATAAAGAACATTACATCATCCAAACACTCATGGCCCGACTACGGCGCCAAAATAAAAGACAACCTAACATGCGACACAGTCCCGATCACCCCCAACAGGGCACCACTACTGATCATCAGGAAAAGGAAACATAGTAACGTTGAGAGTCCTCGTCGAACTCCCACTTGAGCTCGAGCGCGTCACCTGGAGCGGAATCATCAGGCCCTGCATCTAGTGTAATAGTAATTTGTGAGCCACAGGGACTCAGCAATCTCGCACCCTCGCGATCAAGACTATTTAAGCTCAATAGGTAAAGTAAGGTACAAATATAGGTGGAGCTGCAGCAAGCGACTAGCATATATAGTGGCTAACTTATTCGCAAAAGAGAGCGAGAAGAGGAGGCAAAGTGCGAGCGAGAAACTAGAGGACAACCTGCACAAGCATTACTCCAACACCGTGTCCACTTCTCGGACTCCGCCGAGAAAAGGCCATCACGGTAACACACTCGGTTGATTCATTTTAATTAAGTTAAGGTTCAAGTTATCTACAACCGGACATTAACAAATTCCCATCTGCCCGTAACCGCGGGCACGGCTTCCGAAAGTTCAAAACCCTGCAGGGGTGTCCCAACTTAGCCCATGACAAGCTCTCACAGTCAACGAAGGATATTCCTTCTCGCAGGAAGACCCGATCATTCTCGGAATCCCGGTTATAAGACATTTCGACAATGGTAAAACAAGACCAGCAAAGCCACCCGAGGTTTTCTTTGGCTTGCAGAACCAATGGATTTACCTGTAACACCCTCGATGCGACTATATCTCCCACGTGTCGAGGCACGACTTAGAGGCATAATCGCATTGAAGGCATATGTCGCAAGTAAGGCAATCTTCACAATATCCCATGTAATATAAATCATAAAGGGGACATAACATAGTTGACTTACACTCGCCACGTCAATCAAGGTACATAAATAACATTACATCATCCAAACACTCATGGCTCGACTATGCCGCCAAAATAAAAGATAACCCAACATGCGACACGGTCCCGATCACCCCCAACAGGGCACAACTACTGATCATCGAGAAAGGAAACATAGTAACGTTGAGAGTCCTCGTCGAACTCCCACTTGAGCTCGAGCGCGTCACCTGGAGCGGAATCATTAGGCCCTGCATCTGGTGTAATAGTAATCTATGAGCCATAGGGACTCAGCAATCTCGCACCCACGCGATCAAGACTATTTAAGCTTATAGGTAAGGTAAGGTAAATATAAGTGGAGCTGCAGCAAGCGACTAGCATATATGGTGGCTATCTTATTCGCAAAAGAGAGCGAGAAGAGGAGGCAAAGCGCGAGCGAGAATCTAGAGGAAAACCTGCGCAAACATTACTCCAACACCGTGTCCACCTCCCGGACTCCACCGAGAAGAGGCCATCACGGTAACACACCGTTGATTCAATTTAATTAAGTTAAGGTTCAAGTTATCTACAACCGGACATTAACAAATTCCCATCTGCCCATAATCGCGGGCACGGCTTTCGAAAGTTCAAATCCCTGCAGGGGAGTCCCAACTTAGCCCATGACAAGCTCTCACGGTCAACGAAGGAATAGACCTCCTCCAGAGACATTCCGATCAGACTCGGTATCTCGGTTCTTCAAGACACTTCGACAGGTTAAAACAAGACCAGCAACACCACCCGAATGTGCCGACAAATCCCGATAGGAGCTGCACATATCTCGTTCTTAGGGCACACTCAGATGAGACTAGCTACGAGTAAAACCAACCCTCAAGTTGCCCCGAGGTGGCCCCGCAGGCAGCTCAGTTCGGACCAACACTCAAAGGAGCACTGGCCCGGGGGGGTTTAAATAAGATGACCCTCGGGCTCCGGAAACCCACGGGAAATGAGGCTAGGTGGAAAATGGTAAAACCAAGGTTGGGCATTGCTGGAAAATCTATAATCAAGGCGAACTATCAAGGGGTTCCCATTATAACCCAACCGCGTAAGGAACGCAAAATCCGGGAACATAACACCGATATGACGGAAACTAGGGCGGCAAGAGTGGAACAAAACACTAGGAAAAAGGCCGAGCCTTCCACCCTTTACCAAGTATATAGATTCATTAAGATAACAGGGCAATATAATGATATCCCAACAAGTAAATAAATGTTCCAACAAGGAACGGCCTCCAATCTTCACCTGCAACTAGCAACGCTATAAGAGGGGCTAAGCAAAGCGGTAACAAAGCCAATCAACGGTTTGCTAGGACATGGTGGGTTAGAGGTTTGGCATGGAAATTTGGGAGGCTTGAAAGCATATGGTAGGCATCGTAGCATTGGCATAGCAAAAGAGCAAGCAAAACTAGCATATCAAAGATAGTAGTGATTTCGAGGGTATGATCATCTTGCCTGCAAAGCTGTCAGAGTTGACTGGATCCTCGAAAGCAAACTCAACGGGCTCCTCGTTAGTGAACTCGTCTCCCGGCTCTACACAAACAAGACAAACAAGCAACAAGGACACAATCAACCACGTGCAAGGATCAAACAATATGATGCAATGATGATATGCTATGCGGGATGCGATGCGGGATGCATATGCAAGATTTGACAGGAAATGCATGAACCTGGACTCAACTTGGAAATCCAAGTGTTCCACTGGAAAGATGAGATGAAATCACTTGAAAACGATATAAAGAACGTCAAAATCGGAGTTACGGTTTGGAAATGGCAAGCGATTCAAATATGACACCGGTCTGCGATTTACAGCAAGTAGCCATCTAAATGCAATGAGATGAACATGCTACAGCACCCAAACATGGAAACAAAATACATGGCAGGGATGCATTCAAGATGCTTAACAAAAGTCTAGCACTGAGCTACGGCCAAATCATCCATTAACAGATTCAAACAAGCATGGCAGAAATGCATATGGTAAACAGATCTCAGACTTAGGGAAATTAACACTTGTCTGGAATTTCAGATCAGGTAGCCCACTTTGGAGCAACAAAACTACATGCTACAGGATCTGAACAAGGCAAAGTAAAACATGGCATGGAGCTACTCAAAAATCTTAAAAAAAAGTCCCTTAGTGACCTTGAGCCAAAAGGGATCAAAAAACACATTAGCAAGCATGTGAACATAACAAAAGCATAATCAGTTTTCAGACTTAGTGAAAACTGGCACATGCTGAAACATAACTCAAGTAGGCATGTTTACGAGCTCGATGCACTCACTACGGAGCAAGTCATGAAAATCTAAGCATACATCTATCAATAACACACAAAATGCAAGCTAGACATGGCAAGAACAATGGCATAGCATGCACGGATCAACTACAACATCATCGGCAAAATTGCAAACAAGTTGACAATCTGCCCAGATTCACAAAGTAGCAAAAGTAGAGCTCGATTGACTCAAGCTAAGGTGCTCCATAATTGCAAACGAAGACATGGATGGATAGAGCACTACAAGATTAATAAAACATCCTTAATGATCATCCTAAAAAGAGGCACGGATCACTCGGAAACAACATGAACATATGGCAACATGAGATAAACAGCTCAAGGACTTAGTGGAAGTGCTAAGTCCCTGAAAACAGAATTACCAAGTGCCTCACTTGGCAAGCTTGTGCTAGTCACCACACACATCACAAAAATACATGGGTTGCACCTTTGGAAAGATGACAAAACCCTTAAAAAAACATATGTAGAGCATCGGGGCATATCATGCACACAATAATCATGCCAAAAATGACAAATGTCTAAATGGAGTAGCAGATCTGACAATTAACTCAAGTAGCCCTCTTCTAACAGCATTTCGAGCATCAAGATGAACTCAAATGAAAATGATGCAATGGAATGAAATTATGTACTCTCTGAGACGAACATTTTGATATGCTATATGCCCAAATCGGAGCTACAGATGCAAAGTTATCACCTGTCAAAGTAGGCAAAAAAATAACAAGAGATAGGTCAAAAGGCAACCGAGGGCAAATCAGATCTGGATCCAGCCCAAAGACACTGAAGCAGCGGCGCACGAACCGAGGTCGGCGGAGGGCTCGTCATAGAAGGGCGTCGGCGGCCGGCGGAGGAGGAGGTAGGCGCGGGGGCGGGGATGGCTGGAGTGGCCGCGGCGCTCGCCGGCGTTGGCGGCGGCCGGAACGGGGCGGCGATGGGAAGGCGGCGGCAGTGGCCGGCGTCGAGTGGCGGCGATGTCGGCTCCGGCGACGAGGCGGCGGGGCGGCACCGGCGCGATGGAGGCGGAGGAAGGAGGCCGGCGACGAGGGAGGCCGGGCGGCGCGGCGAAGAAGACGACCCGGGCGACAGCGCGCGAAGACCCGGGCCGCGGGGGCTCTCCTCGGGCCCAGCGGGCCGCGGGCGTCGGTGGGATGCGGGAGGCCATGTGGCAGTGCGGGGGTGGCTGGCGACGGCGTGTCCGGCGCCGGCGGACAATGTCCGGCGCGCGGAGGGCGAGATCTAGGGTTAGGGGAAGGGGAGACCCGGGATTTCGTGGAGGGATCTATTTATAGGCATAGAGGGAGCTAGGAGAGTCCAAATGAGGTGCGGTTTTCGGCCACGCGATCGTGATCGAACGCTCTAGATGATGGAGAGGGTTTTGGTGGGTTTTGGGCCAAATTGGAAGGGTGTTGGGATGCAACACACACGAGGCCTTTTTGGTCCCTCGGTTAACCGTTGGAGTATCAAACGAAGTCCAAATGATACAAAACTTGACAGGCGGTCTACCGGTAGTAAACCAAGGCCGCTTGGCAAGTCTTGGTCCAGTCCGGAAATGTTTAATCCCCACACACGAAAGAAATCTAGAAATTACCACCGGAGGAGAACGAAGCGCCGGAATGCAAAACGGACAACGGGAAAAATGCTCGAATGCATGAGATGAACACGTATGCAAATGCAATGCACATGATGACATGATATGAGATGCATGACAACGATAACAACACATGGAGACAAAGACCCGAACCCGAGAAAATAAAATAACTTAACGCCGGAAACGGCAAGAGTTGGAGTACAAATTTGGAAAGTCATATCCGGGGTGTTACACTTAGTTTCTTTTGAGCTTTCATAAACTTATAGCTCTAGTGCATCTGTTGCATGGCAATCCCTACTCACTCACATTGATATCTATTGATGGGCATCTCCATAGCCCATTGATATGCCTAGTTGGTGTGAGACTATCTCCTTCTTTTTGTCTTCTTCACCACCACCATATTCTATTCCACCTATAGTGATATATCCATGGCTCACGCTCATGTATTGCGTGAATGTTGAAAAGGTTTGAGAACATCAAAAGTATGAAACAATTGCTTGGCTTGTTATCGGGGTTGTGCATGATTTAATACTTTGTGTGATGAAGATGGAGCATAGCCAGACTATACGATTTTGTAAGGATAACTTTCTTTGGCCATGTTATTTTGAAAAGACATGATTTCTTATTAGTATGCTTGAAGTATTATTGCTTTTATGTCAATATTAAACTTTTCTTTTGAATCTTATGGATCTGAATATTCATACCACAATAAAGAAAATTACATGGATAAATATGTTAGGTAACGTTCCGCATCAAAAATTCTGTTTTTATCATTTACCTACTCGAGGACGAGCAGGAATTAAGCTTGGGGATGCTTGATACATCTCCAACATATCTATAATTTTTTGTTGTTCCATGCTATTATATTATTTGTTTTGGATGTTTTATATACAATAATGTGCTATTTAATATTATTTTTGGGACTAAATTACTAAGCCTAGAGCCCAGTGCCAGTTTCTATTTTCTTTCCTTGTTTTTGAGTTTTACAGAAAAGGAATATCAAAAGGAGTCCAAACGAAATAAAACTTTACGATGATTTTTCTTGGACCAGAAGACACATGTAGGACTTGGAGAGGAAGGCAGAAGAGTCCCGAGGGCTCCACAAGCCCTCAGGGCGCACCCTAGGGGGAGCCCTTGGCTTGTGGGCCCCACGGGAGTCCTCTAGCCCTAATCTTTGGCCTATAAATTCAGAAATATTCCCAAACCAACAGAGGTGTCCACCAAAATAATTTTCCACCGTCGTAACCTTTTGTACCCGTGAGATCCCATCTTGGGGCCCTTTCTCGCATCCTGCCGGAGGGGGATTCGATCACGGAGGACTTCTACATCAACTTTATTGCCCTTCTGATGAAGCGTGAGTAGTTTACCACAGACCTACGGGTCCATAGCTAGTTGCTATATGGCTTCTTCTCTCTCTTTGATTCTCAATACCATGTTCTCCTCGATGTTCTTGGAGATCTATTCGATGTAATATTATTTTTGGTGCGTTTGTCAAGATCCGATGAATTGTGGATTTATGATCATATTATCTATTAATATTATTTGAATCTTATCTGAATTCTTATATGCATGATTTGATATCTTTGTATTTCTCTTTGAATTATCAGTTTGGTTTGGCCAACTAGATTGGTTCTTCTTGCAATGGGAGAGGTGCTTAGTTTTGAGTTCAATCTTGCGGTGTCCTCACCCAGTGACAAATTAGGGGTAGCAAGGCTCGTAGTATTGTTGCTGTCAAGGGTAAAAAGATGGGGTTTTCATCATATTGCTTGAGTTTATCCCTCTACATCATGTCATCTTACTTCAGGCATTACTTTGTTCTTTATGTACTTAATACTCTAGATGCATGCTGGATAGCGATCGATGTGTGGAGTAATAGTAATAGATGTGGAATCGTTTCGGTCTAATTGACAAGGACGTGATACCTATATGCATATTCATTGCCTTGGATATCATCATAACTTTGAACTTTTCTATCAATTGCTTGACAGTAATTTGTTCACCCACCGTATTATTTGCCTTCAAGAGAGAAGCCTCTAGTGAAACCTATGGCCCCCGGGTCTATTTTCCATTATATATTTTCAGATCTATAAACCAAAAAACCCCAGAAATACCTCACTACATTTTATTTACTTATACTTTGTTTTACGTTTTAGTAATCTTTTATATCTATCTCTATCAAATCTCACATTTGCAAGTGACCGTGAAGGGACTCACAACCCATTTATCGTGTTGGGTGCAAGTGTTTGATTGTTTCTGTAGGTGCATAGATTGGTCACTTTCTTGTATCTCCTACTGGATTTGATACCTTGGTTCTTAACTGAGGGAAATACTTATCTCTACTTTGATGCATCACCCTTTCCTCTTCATGGGAAAAACCAATGCAATCTCAAGAAGTAGCAATGGGTTTGGTCAGCAAACGTGAATGTTTGTTTCACCGACAAAGCAGCTATGTACTTCGCTTCACACGTAGATTCCGCCACGACGCTCTTCTTGGAATTGCACCAACTAACAACTCCACCATTCAACATAAATACGTATCCTATTTGTGACTTAGAGTCATCTATATCTGTGTCAAAGCTTGCATCGACACAACTCTTTGTGACGAGCTCTTCGACACGTCCATACACGAAAAACACATCCTTGGTCCTTTTCTGGTACCTTAGGATACTCTTGACCCTTGTCCGGTGATCCACTCCTGGGTTACTTTGGTTCCTCCCTGCCAAACTTACGGCAAGGCACACATCAGGTCTGGTACACAGCATGGCATGCATAATAGAACCTACGGCCGAGGCATAGGGAATGACTTTCATTTTCTCTCTATCTTCTAACGTGGTCAGACTTTGAGCCTGACTCAATTTCACACCTTGCAACATAGGCAAGAACCCTTTCTTTGAATGGTCCATTTTGAACTTCTTTAGAACTTTGTCATGGTATGTACTTTGTGAAAGTCCTATTAAGTGTCTCGATCTATCCCTATAGATCTTGATGCCCAATATATAAGCAGCTTCACCGAGGTCTTTCATTGAAAAATTCTTATTCAAGTATCCTTTAATTCTATCCAGAAATTTTATATCATTTCCAATCAGCAATATGTCATCTACATATAATATCAGAAATGCTACAGAGCTCCCACTCACTTTCTTGTAAATACAGGCTTCACGATAAGTCTGTATAAAACCATATGCTTTGATCACCTCATCAAAGCATGTATTCCAACTCCAAGATGCTTGCATCAGTCCATAGATGGATAGCTGGAGCTTGCACACTTTGTTAGCAACTTTTAGATCGACCAAACCTTCTGGTTGCATCATATACGACTCTTCTTTAATAAATCCGTTAAGGAATGCAGTTTTGACGTCCATTTGCCAGATTTCAAAATCATAAAATGCGGCAATTGCTAACATGATTCGGACAGACTTAAGCATCGCTACGGGTGAGAAAGTCTCATCATAGTAAACCCCTTCAACTTGTCGAAAACCTTTCGTCACAAGTCAAGCTTTATAGACGTGATATTACCATCAGCGTCCGTCTTCCTCTTGAAGATCCATTTATTCTCAATGGCATGCCGATCGTCAGGCAAGTCCACCAAAGTCCACACATTGTTCTCATACATGGATCCTATCTCAGTTTTCATGGCATCAAGCCTCATCATAGCTTCTTCATAGTTAGTAGGTTTGCCGTTGTCCAATAACATGACTTCCAGGACAGGACTACCGTACCACTCTGGTGTGGTACGTGTTCTGGTCGACCTACGAGGTTCAGTAGTAACTTGATCTGAAGTTTCATGATCATCATCATTAGCTTCCTCTCTAGTTGGTGTAGGCATCACGGGAACGGTTTTCTCCGATGTTCTACTTTCCAATTCAAGAGAAGGTACAATTACCTCATCAAGTTCTACTTTCCTCCCACTCACTTCTTTTGAGAGAAACTCCTTCTCTAGAAATGACCCATTCTTAACAACAAAAATCTTGCCTTCGGATATGTGGTAGAAGGTGTACCCAATAGTTTCTTTAGGGTATCCTATGAAGATGCACTTCTCTGATTTGGGTTCGAGCTTATCAGACTGACGCCTTTTGACATAAGTGTCACATCCCCAAACTTTAAGAAATGATAGCTTAGGTTTCTTGCCAAACCAAAGTTCATACGGTGTCGTCTCAACGGATTTAGATGGTGCCCTATTTAACGTGAATGTGGCTATCTCTAATGCATAACCCCAAAATGATAAAGTCAAATTGATAAGAGACATCATAGAACGCACCATATCTAATAAAGTATGGTTACGACGTTCGGACACACCATTACGCTATGGTGTTCTAGGTGGCGTGAGTTGTGAAACAATTCCACATTGTTTTAAATGAAGGACAAACTCGTAACTTAAATATTCGCCTCCGTGATCAGATTGTAGAAACTTTATCTTCTTGTTACGATGATTCTCCACATCACTATGAAATTCTTTGAACTTTTCACATGTTTCAGACTTGTGTTTCATTAAGTACATATACCCATACCTACTTAAATCATCTGTGAAGGTTAGAAAATAATGATACCCCACTACAAAAAAAAACAATTCCGTGATGATACGTGTTTGTCACAGTAGGTCGCTTTTTTTGTCATGCATGTACATCCTTGACAAATTTATGACAGAATCAAGATAGTCATACCTGTGCTGTCGTAGAACTGTTCCATGACATTACCAAAATTATCATCATGGAAGTGTCCACTTCCATTATGATAAATCGCACGTCACAGAAGTGCTTTCGTAAAGGGTGACCGACACGTGGCATCCACCGTAACGGAACGCCGTTAAACTATCGGTCGGGTTTTGGATCCGATAAACCGTTAACAGCCCCGACCAATGGGAAATTTCCACATGTAAAATTCTTATTGGCCGGACGAAACATGTGTCAGCTCGTCAGTGGGTCAGATAGGCGCCTATGATACGTCGACACGTGGCATGGCCCAACAGAGGCCCATTCCTGTGAAAAGGCCGGCCCGTTTGACTTGGTCAAAAGGTGGCGGGCCGGCCCATGGAAAGCCTGTTAATGGCCTGTTCGCATATAGCCCATTTACAGCCTGCTAACCCAAGGCCCGTTACGCCCTATCCGAATTAGGCCTAGTAGCGTCATCTAGGCCATCCAATATGATTCTAGCCCGTTTTCACTTCTGGCCCATGTATGGCCCATGACGTCTTTCGGCCTATATGAGGCCCTATGTAACTCTTGGCCTATTAACGGCCCGTGGTGAAACTGGCCCGTAATGAACAGTATATCACTTTACACCCATTAACGGCCCGTGGTGAAACTGGCCCGTAATGAACAGTGTATCACTTTATACCCATTAACGGCCCGTTATTCCGTTGGGCCGTTTCCAGCCCATGTTATCTTTCGGCCTTCTCAGAGCCCATTTATTCTTGTGCTCATTTCCAGCATTCGTTTACTTACGGCCTGTTACTGTCATTTTCTGCTTGTGGGCCAAATTCAGCCCGTGGTTACAGTCAGCCCGTTTGTGGTCTGTTAATATGTTGGGCCGTTTTCATAGCGTCATCAAATATGGCCTATTAACGATGGCCCGTTACGGTCGGCCCATGAATGGACGATTCCAACTCTAGCCCGTTTACGGCCATAATGTGGCCTGTTATTGGCCCATGTTTGGCCAATCGATCATACGGCCCATATAAGGCCCATTGATGATAGGGCCCGTAGAAGGCCCATTGTTTCAACGGCCCGTAGAAGGCCTACTGTTTCTATGGCCCGTAGAAGGCCCACTGTTTCTACGGCCCATAGGAGGCCCAGTGTCACTACAGTAAATATTAGCCCATGGTTATTGTGGCCTAGTTTTAAAAAATAGGTTATTGCAGCCACTAGTTAACCATGGAAAAAGAACTGCAATGACTACAAGCAAACAAATAAACAAGACAACAAGGAAATAAATAAGCAAGCAACTAACGCTAGGCTATCACGCCTATTACACATATTACATCCACTGGGCATCAAAGTTCGCCACCAGTGAAAATATAGGGAACAAAGCAACATATCATATACACTGGCCGTCAAAATTGGGCACCAGTGCAAATAAACGCAGCAGCAAAACAAGAGCATAACTGAAACAACTTCAGAAGAGCTCAAGAAATGTTATCCTGGGTATCCACCATGCTGGCAATAAGCTTAGCAAGCTGATTAGCTTTGTCCTGTTTGGCGCTAAAATCCTCCAACGCTTGCTGTTGCACCAGAAAGTATGCATCTGAATGCTCCAGGGACTTCCGCAGTCCTTCCGCTTCTTGTCGCAACACAACTGATCGATGTCTTTCAGCTTGTAGTTGAGACTCAAGAAACCGAACTAATTCAGACAGTGAGTTT
This sequence comes from Triticum urartu, assembly GCF_003073215.2. Lineage (NCBI taxonomy): Eukaryota > Viridiplantae > Streptophyta > Magnoliopsida > Poales > Poaceae > Triticum > Triticum urartu. The sequence goes on from NC_053024.1 coordinate 309,431,863, forward strand.
GAATAGCTTGTGCAAGCGGTAGTGACCAGTAACTCCAACACTAAACCAAGACAGGATGTGTCACTATCCTGAACCTTATCTGCATTACTTCCTTTACCGTTGCTTAATAAGGCACTCTTCCCCAATATTCTGTCAGCATTCTAAAAGAAGAAACAAGCAGACACATAACAAGTTTAGCATGTACTAGTATATGAAACTCATTTCGGTGAACCAGTTCATTAGTAAGGTGGACAGGATTAAACTACCAAGTCTTCTATTGCCAAGTACTAGTACATAATAAAAGCATCAAACAAACATATATCTATGTCCTATGGTAGCAATGGAATCTTAAATTAGAACATTTGTTCTTCAGGTTTAGGCACTTGTTCTACATGAACAGAGTACAGTAAGACGCAAGAATATAATACTTGAAAATAGAAAATGAGCTCATAGACCTTACCACATTCTTGGTTCGGGACTAGTACAGAACAAGGCGTTCCCAGTCATCGTCCAGTAAATGTGTCTTAGGAGAACGTAAGGGAATTTGATGAGTTTCTTTGCCAGTGAAGTACGTTTTCTTCAGGTAATTCCGATACTGCCACCAAGCATTCTTGAAGATAGCAGAGGTATTAGCACAGGTTACCTCATCCTGAGTTTCCAAATCGGTCCTTCTCTATAGAGAAAAATGGGAAAATTTGCTGTATTATAACCATCATGGAGGTAGTATGTATGGGACGAAGCAAAGTAATTGCCATGAATAACATTACTTACACATAACTCCTGGACAAACACCTGCAACTGGTATTTTCCTTCATCTTTAGTATAATATTTCCAAGATGGGAAGATACACACATACGATTTAACAACATCAAATGTGATAGATGCTAAACTACGACTAGCTGGTTGTGCTTCCTCCACAGGAATAAGCGTACTAACTGGTGGAGTTGGGGTTCGCCGTGATAGTACTGGCCCTTTGGGCACTGGAGCTGCCTTACTAACTGCTCTTGTTTGGGAGCTCTGTGGTGGAGATGGTGCTGTGTCAACAGGAACTGGGTTACTATCGGCTGGGGTTGGGGTTAGATTGGGTGATGTTGGTTCTCTATCCATCGTAGTAGGGGTACAATCTGCGAGAGTTTGGGTTATGTGTGGTAGGGATGGTTCTTGTGCATGTACAACCGGGGTGCTATCTCCACCAAGAGGTAGCACTGTTTTATTTGAAGACCGTGTTTTTAGTCCGCTAGATACTGGCATCACCCGCTCCAATTCAAATGGCTGATAAACAGGAAACATAGTTGAATGTACAGACATTGTATGAGAGACAGATGCAATAGATAGTGTGGAAAAAAGAGGGCATGAAATAGTTGACATGTATATTGTTTAATTAAAACGGATAGCATGACATAATTTGACATATATGATGTCTATCTAAACTGGATAGCATAGCATAACATAATTCAAAGATATGATGAATAACTAAACAGGATCGCATGACATAATTCACCTACATGTTATCTAAGTAATCAGGATCACATCATTTAATTCACATATGTGATTTATATGCTAAATAGAGGGCATTCGATATGATGTCTGAACTAAGAACATGGTGTTGAATATTGTGTATATGATGTCTAAACTATGCAATGCAAGACACCGTATGCATGATATGAGCAGTATAACCGTGCCAAGTTAGAGCATACACCTCAGTGGGGTAATAGGACTGGTCATCTCTCTGAATCCATCTCTGAGGAGCTATCGGGACCCAACAAGAGATCTGCTTCGACAGGTAGCACTGTCTGCTCTGAAGGCCTTATTTTCACTCCAGATTTTTCCATCTCCCACCCAAATGGCTGATTCACAGGAAGAGTAGTTGAATGTACAAACATTGTCGACAAATGGAAATGTAATGAAGAAAAGGATGGGCAAGATATCATTCAAATATATGATGCCTGGTTAAACAGGATGGCATTGCACATTTCACATATATTATGGCTGGCTAAAAGACATGAGAGTGCATAATTCCCATATATGATATAGAAACTAAACAGGTGGCATTAGAGAACATGTCTAAACTAAGCATATGACATATATGATGTCAAAAGTAGGCACTGCATGGCAACATATGCATGATATGACTAACATCATCATGCCAAGGTAGAGCAAACACCTTGGGAGGTAAATAGGAGTGGTCAGTGGCGTTCGAATCCACCTCAGAACAGATATCTTCATATGGATTACAATCTGGAGAGGGGTCGGAAGGGTTTGCCATTGAACCCACCATGGAGCGATGTCTGCATGACATTGTATTGCCTCGCAAAAGTCTTCTCTTTTTCTCTACATGTTCAGCATGACTGTGTACAATATCTGACATGCATACGAAAAAATATGGTAAGATTATATAAGGAGAGCATGCAGAAATTTAGAGTGATGGTAACAACCAGTGGATCAATGTTTTTCCGTTGAACCAAAATAGCCCTAATGGATCGACGTGAATGTATAGTAATAAGTGATGCAACAAGTGTACAACCTCTTTGCCGTAGCCGTGTCGACCTCAGCATCATTGGGTTGGTCGCTGAAGCAGTTGAGGCAGAGGTGGCTGTCGGAGGTGTGGAGGAAGATCTGAGGAATCTGTAGACGTCGTCCAGGGCACTGCTCTGTTGTGACGGATCGTTTTGTCGTTGGAGCAGCTCCGGTGAGCCGTAAGACGTCAAGGCTGAAGTAGCACAAGACAGACATCATCAATCTCAAGTGGGATTATAATAGCATCTCCAATAGATGATGTAAAATGGATGTAAAATTAACATCACCAAAAACCACCTAACTACAACAGATGAGGTAAAAACTGTTGACTCTGAACTTAACTGTTGAAACTGAAATTTACTGTGGAATCTGAATGCTTCTGTCAAAACTAAACGCAATGGTAGCAGAGAGGCACTTGACATGTAGTTTAGGGAGGGCCTGCAGTTCATCTTCAACCTGCACCCCCCTGAGCCGCCAGCCACCACCGGCCGAACCGCAGGCCCCAGCGCCTCCTCGCCGCCCTGAAATAACTCGCCACCATCGCCCCGGCCAGCCCTCTAGGCCTCCCGCCCCCACCCTGAACCCTAAGATAGATAGTGGGGTACCTCTCCGGCGAGCCCCCGTCCCCGCTGAGGGTGGTTCTTCCTTAACTCCGGCGAGCCCCCCCACCCCCTGAAAATTGACTGACCCAAAAGTCGATTCAGTCGACTGAAGTGTGGCTTAATCGGAGCAGAACAGCAGCACGAGCGAGGGGGAGAGCAGCAGCAGCAGTAGTTGGGCGAGCGAGCAATCGAGCGAGAGCCGGAGCAGCAGCAGCAGATCCGGCTGGTATGGACGCCTCCGCCGAAGGGGCCTCGCACTGGGGAGAGCCGCCGTGGAGATGTCGCCTGTGGCGCCGGCTTCAAGGTAGCCGCTCCATGGGGGTGCGGGATAGAGCACCGTCGGCGCCGGGAGGTCGAGTTAAGGAGAAGGTGCGATGCGATGAGTGTACAACCTCTTTGGTGGCGCCGAGTAGGCCTCAGCTTTGTCCGAGGAGTCGGTGAGGATACTGCGGTTCCGGTGGAGCAGGTTAAGGCGGCGCTGTGGGGACGGAGCAGCCACGATAGATGAGGCGATCGTCGGAGTAGCTCCTTGGAGGTGGAGGACGGGGCGGCTGAACCGGCAGGACAACGAGATGGATGACGGACCCTCATTTGGGGAGGTGGACGAGGGACGTCGAGCTGTTGCGCTGGACGACGTCATCGGGGAAGAGGCTCCGACTGGGCAGTGGTGATGTGGCAGAAGGAGGAGGGTGGGGTTTTGCGGCTGGAGCAGAGAGGTTATGGCGGCCTGGGATTTCGAATGGCGAAAAGGGGGCGATGGGAGGGGGTGAAGCATGACTTAGGAACGCGCTTGTCCAAAATGTAGGTTACAAAAGTACCCCCCACCGATTTTAACTCGCGGCCCTTTTGGCTCAGGGTTAGAAGGGGGATTTCGCGTGTCGGAATTTGGCAGCTGGAGGAAGTTTTCGCGCGCGTTGTAATTTCAGGATAGCAAGGCGCGAGTTGTGAAGGCGCCAGTTTTGGGAGCATGATATCTGGATTTTCGAGATATAACAAGACGCAGGTTGAATTTTAGGGACAAGCCTAATGTGTAGTAATATTGTACTTGTACGTACCAAATCAATTTGCACTTCCCTCAACCAAAAAGAAAACGAAAAAAATAAAACTATTCACACCACACAAAGAGAGAGTCTTGTCCCATTTTACTAGACAAATGCTATTCAAGGCTACTCCCTTCTTCCATCTATATAGGGCCTAATGCATTTTTCGATGCTAACTTTGTCCAAATATTAGAGCAATGATATATGACATGCAACTTACACAAAGCACACCGTTAAATTCATGTGTGAAAGGTTCTTTCAATGATATAATTTTCACATTGTGCATGTCATGTACTATTAATCTTGTCAATAGTCAAAGGCGGTCTTAAAAATCTCATTACGCCCTATATAGATGGAAGGAGGGAGTATGAATCCATGTTATGTCCGATTAAATTTTTCCGCTTGCTGTATAATGCATGTAACCTACTCATACCAACATTTTAGTGCATTCCAAATGTCTATACTACCGCTGCAATTCGAACTAAATTTGAATTCGTTTCTCTATTTCAATAAGAATCTACAATCATGATTGTTGCCAACTTCAACCATCATAGTTTCCTTGCTATCTGCCAGATATAAATCAGACGGCCTATAATGCAGGATGGCAGGCACACCATCTTCAACAACTCCGTTTTTTTATAAGAGTAGAGATAAAACATATTAAATGTAGTATACCATGTTCATAACCACACCATGTGTATCACCGTTATATATATTCACACATCCGTCGGTTTGAAACACTATGATAAATTCTTCAAATATCCGAATTCACTTTTTATAATGAAGTATATATGATCTCTATTCATCTTTTACACCCACACAACCCTCTTATCTTTGTAGCTAGCGCTGACTTTCTCTTGTGCATGTACATGCCCGCATCCCTCTCACCCTCCCTCAGCATTCTCTAGCTCCATCGCGCAAATTTGTCTTTTCACTTTAGGTCGTTCACCCACGGTGTGTGTAGGCCCCCCAGCTCCTTCTTTACGGCACACATCGATCGATATGCCTCTCTAGCCAGGTGTGCCTAGCACAAACACAAGCTTCCCCTCTTCTCTTGTCACCGTCCATGCCTCACTCCCACCACTCTTTTCATCGTTCTCGTACTCGCACACTCCTCCCCCTCGATATAGTATGCCTCTCGTACCACCTCCTACATGCATCCCTCTCTCTCTATCCTTCTCCTCGTGCCTCATTTGCTTCTAACACACACACATGCATGTATACCGATCGATCTCCCAACATATACCTAGATCGACTTTAACTACCCCCCCCATCGATCGACGTACCTCACAAGTTATGTCTCTCCTTTATCTTACAAAGGGCGATTGATCTTCCTGTGTAGTTACGTCTGCTTACCACAGCCACATCGTCCCCCCTCATCATTCGTGCATGCCTCCTGACCCGTCTCTCACACGCACGTGCACAGACAACAAGCAGCCATCTCCTCTCTTATTGATATTGCGGGCGTGCCCTCCGTTTGTCTAGCAAGCCTATCCCACCATTTGTTAGAAGCAACTCCACTACCACCCCCTCCAACACTCTAGCTCTGTCTCTCTCCCAACCTTATTCATCTCCTGCACATATGCATGGAGTCCGATCGATCTTCCTTAATACATGAGGCAGATCGATCTCCTTAATACATGAGGTAGGCCTCTCTCCTCCTCCACACATATACCAGCCATTGTACCTCTATAGTTAATTGGGCCTCCCTCTTCCCCCACCATACGCCGATAGGCGAGCCTGCAGGTAGGTATCCATGCCATAGAGACAAACTGCACATGTCCCATCTCACGTTGTAGTAGGCCATCCACTCTATCTTTGACGTGGGCACACACAAATTCAATGGCACTCTTTATCGATCGCGCGCGCGCACACACACACACATCATCCCTCTCTTCGATTCTATGGACACCTCAAGCTGATGATACCTCCACTCTGTTCTCGTGGATCGCCCCCTCTATATATATGTTATATCCATGACTCTATTTCACACACATTGCATATGTTAAATTTTTTCATTGACCCCCCCCCACAAAAAAAACTCTCAAGAACCCACACACTATATCTCTCTAGGTTTGTATCTCTCTCACACAACCCCACGTAGGTGGTGTACGTATACAAGAAGAGAATAGGTGCACGGTGCACGTACTCACGCTTCGTGCCCAGCCACACCCGCGCGGGTACACGGTGGAGCTCATTTCTCCGCAGAAGCTGAATTTTTTTTTAAAACATCAAGTGGCCAGAGACTCGAAAACTTATTTTCCCATTAGTGATTTGTCAGGGCGGTGGATTTTAGTTTGTACGATAATGCTGCATCCACCTAAAGTAACGAAAGTTCTTGCGTAAACTTCCTAGTAATTCCCTCTTCGTAGGTGCAGCATTACTCCTAACATTTGTAATATCAGTTTGAAACTTGTAATATCGCCGTGTCCTATTCCTGCGTTTTCAAAATCCTGCCAATCAAACAGGTCCTGAGTTGGTGATGATGTTGTGCCTCCCATCTTTCACCAATAGCTGTCGGATCTAGATCTGATGCATACAAACCAAGCTTCTCCATTTTTGCAAAAAGATGCCTGCACTTGTTCCCTATTTACAAGAAACTCGTTGTCTCTACTATCTAGGAGTAGAAGGCCATGGAAAAATATGGCGCGATGGCCGCTGCCGGAGCCGTCCACCCCCAATCTTGGTGTCCCGTGCAATGCACGGGCATCTACGCATGGGAAATTATGTCGAACAGGGCTAGTTGTAAGCAGGCTAGCTCTACAGCCATGATGATAGTGACTGCAGACGGCGAGGCTGACTATGGTATGCCGAACACGGCGCCTATACTCAGGTGTCATCTCCGGCGCAGGGTCTTGTCACTTCACTGTGAGGAGCAGCACGTAATAATTTGACCAATGGGTAGTACAGTGCTAGTACTCCTAGTACTACATTGGTAGTACTACTACTAGTACTAGTAGCACCACCATCTAGATTTAGGAGTACTACCACGTCCATCGGCACCGAGGAACATCTCCAGGTAGTATTGCTTGAGGCCGCCAGGGCGAGGGGCTGCTTGGACGACAGCTTTGTCTCCTTGTTCGACGAGGTCCTCGTCGGTTTCCTCGACAAGTTCACCGTCATCAAGAAGCTTGCGGACGAATTTGACATAAGCCTCCAGCCGACGCGCCTAGGCTCTTTGATGCCCGCCACCCTCAACGGCCACTATGGTAACAACTGCTTCGATGCACTGGTGGCCCTACGACTGCCCGCCGTCGCGCCGGAGAATGTCCACCTCGAGGTCACGCTCACCGCGCAGCGCCTGGCGTAGAAAGACACCATCGACATAATCACCCACGTCTACGCGCAAATCGTCCACAAGGACTACTACATGCAAGAGGGGGACGATAGGTTGCTGGCCTTCTTGGAGCACAGGGCAACCTTGGATGGCACTGTTCAGAAGCACGTTGAGCTCGCCGCCAACGCCGATGCTCCTCACACGTCAGTTAGTGACCCGGCGCACTAGGGCGTGAGGATGTCGTTGAACGTTGATGGATCCGTATGTATTTTTATCTTTCCATCAAATCCATGTAGTAGTATATGATACTACAGTAATTATCTTGTTGGATGGATGAGAAAACAGGAGGGAGAAGAGATGGATGTAGCACGGACTCCAAGAAAATTGGTGTCGGATGGGACTCGTGTGGGTGGCGTGTGCCGTACTACTAGACATGAATGCTACTGAGTTATGGCCCATGCCACCCCACTATATCGAGCCTATGGCCTTGTTTGGATACTCTAACACAGTTAGAGTTAGAGTTATTTTCTAACCCACTCTAACCCAAATAAGCACCTCTCCACCAGGATAGTTGGGTTAGATGAAACTAACCCACTCTAACCCTCCATGTTTGGATACTTTTGGGTTATTTGAGCCTTCAGCTAACCCAAACTAGCTCTAACCCCATGATCCAAACAGCGCCATATCGAGGTACGTAGAACAAATTTCCTGCAGTTCATGCTCAGCCCTCCTCTATCTCTCTTCTCAGCCAGCCAGCGAACGCGCGGAGCCCATCGTCTGTTTGCTCACATGCGGCCCCACATGTCACTGAAAACGCAACAGGACCCACTGAACCTGCACATCTTTCACCTCGACATGCTGGTGATGAAAAACAAATCCAATAAAGATCTTTGGTGGCCGCTTTTGGAGTTACTCAAGAGTAGTAAGATTCTATTTACAGTTTAACCCAAGATGCACATCTCGTGGCTTCAAGTACCACTCTATTTTCTTTCATGACACGACCTGGATGCTGGATGTCCCACGTGTCGGCAAAAGGAGGAAGAACCCGACCAAATCTTCGGTTCTGCTATCGGATGAGGTTAGTGCACTTGTTGATACTCCTACTAGAATAGAGGCTAGACATGAGACTAGATGCGAGGAAGCAACGTATACTTCTTTACACTCGAAGAATAAAGAAGCACGCAAGATCGAGCCTCCGCAGATCAACAATGAATGCATCGAGAAGGCACTAATCCAACTTACAGGAGTAGTAAAATGTATTCTTGTGGTTCTTGTTTTCTTTGGTCTTGCTTTTCTAGTCAAAATTATCGTTGTAGTTCGTGCAAAACGGAGGTCCATTTGGGGTCGGGCGTTGGAGTTGGCCTTACAAGTGGGACCGCAGTTAAGGAAACCGACTATCGGCAAACCCCCACCTCGCCCGCCGCGCGATGGCTAAAGTTAGAGAAACGACGAGGTTGAAGACATTGCTCTAGCATGGACTCCAAGAAATAATATGGTGTCAGATGGATGTCCTGGTGGTGGCGTGTGCCGTACTCCTGGACGTGAATGCTTGTTCTGGCCCATGCCACCCTACTACTCCTACTACTTACTCCTACTAGTATATAGTATACTAGTATCGAGGATTCGAGGTGCTGGTTACGTACAACGAACACATTAACATATGGCTACAGTAAAAACACCCACCCGACGCGTGAAGCATGTGAAGCTAGTACAAATTTAGAGAAGCGACTCGAAAGCCATTCATAAATTTAGGAAGTTTATCACAGGCATATCATTTTATTACATACAACAGGTCATCAACCCACATCGACAACGAGGATACATTATAAATACTAAAGTTTTCACCACACAACAAATAACAAGCCATGAAATGAACTTCAACTCAACCATTCCACGGCGTTGGAAACGCTTGCTTTGAACCACAAGTGATTCTCTGGGACAGGCCATCTGTTGTCGATCTGGAGACCAACGCAGGACCGATCATCCAGGCTGAAGTGGCCTACTATATCAGTACAAGGGTAGGGAACCACCCAAATGTCCGAGGTATACACACAGTTGCTTCTCATAAATGTGTCAACATCAGTTGGATCGCCTTTCACCATCATCGGATAGTTTTGTCCAAGGAAGAGCGAGTTTTCTCCAAGACTATCAATTTTGTGCCAGGGAGAGGGAGTTGGTGCTAGCACACTAGTATCCATCCCGAATACCATGCAACGGGTGTTGGAATAGGTCCGGAGAGTGCGACCATGGGAGACACCTGCTTCCATACCAGTAACATCATCAGTGGGTTGTATACACACAAGAAGAGGTGATCCATCGGAATTAGTTGCCAGGCGCCACAGAGTATATCAGCGCTGCTCGTCCTCATGCTCGTGATCATCACCATCGTCATTTCCCCCTTGGTTATAAAAATTTTCATGTATAGGTGGTGGGATGTTCACAGGACCTTGGAAACACAAGAAGAAGGTTAATTAGTAAAGGGAAACTTGCTAACCCGCATGCATGTGGATGAAACAATTATAATTATGGTGGAAGACAAACGTACCGAAACTACTAGGATGCCATGCAAAAACAGTGCCATGAGTGGTGGCAGCAAACACAAGGCCCTCGTATTGAATTGCATCACAGTACTCATCCGTGTACAGAAATTGATTTTTGAGCAATATCCATCGAGTCGAACCACGATGGACGGCAACAAGCTTGTCGAAGATAGCAACAACTTGATAGTTGTTGTAATTCCAAGAGTGTTTGGGAACTTGACAAATTGCTATCTTCCATAGAAGACGGTCACCATGATCGTATTTGAACGTGCGTACATTACCGGTGTGCTCAACCTCTGGGCAGTGTGCTGAGATTTTTGGAAGTGGAACCCAGTGACGAGTGTACACATTCACAAGTTCCCACTCGCAGTTGGACCCAATGTAAACAACCCAATCTCCATTTGCGCCTGCCCAAGCCTTGCCCTCGACCGATGGCATCTTAACATCATACGTATCATTATCAAGCAGCATCAACTGGCATAGGGCGAGTCCTCCGTTGTGCCGGCGCCAGTAATCAGGGTCACGGCGAAGAAGATAGGGGAGATCAAACCGCTCCTTGACTCTTGGGCTCTTTGTAATGATGTTATTAGTTGAGTCGAGAATGGGCTTGAACGAACCTGCCATGCTAGCCGAGGTGATGACGTCGCACCGATCAATGAGTTCCTCCACCACGTCATCTTTCAGATCGGGGCAAGAATAACGGGGTCGTTTCCGGCCTGTTCCCTCCATGGAGAAGACGATCGAACAATCGCAGAAGAAAGGGTGAAGGGCTAAAGGAAAATGGAGGAGGGAGAGGAAGAGCGTGCGACAGCAGTTCCAAATCGAGAGGGAAAGGCGAAGAGTCGGTGGACGGTTGCGAGTTTGCCACGGTTCACGAAGAGGCGCCCCGGCCTACACGTCTGTTCGGAAATACTCCTACTACTCGCCGTCGTCTCACTGATATGTTGGAACGGGACCACATGTCAACGAAACATGGTGTGTAATTTCTTGTGCAAAATTCGATCTAGCCGCGTTGGCCCGAGGTGCCACATTAGTTATCGACCTTTATTTTTGTAATGGCGTGCCGATCAGTTTTGAAGCACGACTAACTGGTACTGTACATGGAGAGGATGACAACAGGGACCCGCCAAGGTCATGGCAGTACGCGCAAGTGCCTCCTTATTTCAAGCCAATAAAAAATGGCTCCTCCTAGTGGATTTCTGACATCTGGGTCCCATGCCATTGTCAACGTAGTCAATAAATGAGAGAATTGCACAACGAGCGGCTGACACCACGGACCCAGCAGCTCGCCCAGTTATTTTTGTTTTGGGTTAATTTGATAAATGCCACTCCAAATCTGGTATATCCGAGAAATGCCACTGCAATTTCCAAACTTTGAAAAAGGTCATTTCATGCCATTTCTAGTGGCATTTTTCGAAGTCTGGAGTGGCGTTTTTCAAAGTTTGCAAACTGCAGTGGCGTTTTTCAAAGTTTGCAAAAATTGCAGTGGCATTTTTCAAAGTTTGGAAATTGCGGTGGCATTTTTATGAATCGGCATAATTGGAATGGCATTTATCTAATTTGTTTTTGAGACGGAAGCAGGGTGTCAACTGGGCTGTGCGGGACACTCTGGCCTGTATAGACACCCTTTTCTTTTATGTTTACCACAGACCAGCCCAGTAGTTTTTTTTTCTTTCTGAAAATGGCTAGCCCAGTTCTTTTGTGATTTGTCAAGTAAGTCACTTTATCAGGCCTGCTGGGCTGCAAATCTTTCAAGACGAGGAGAGCTTCATTCGGCTGGCCGAGAAAATGGCCTATCAGTAAGGAGAAATGGGATGTACATTTTTAAAACACATCAAACCGGCAATTATTTTCAAATATCTTTTTTTTATTTCGAGATTTTAAATTGCATTGATTTTTATGCGTGGACAATTTATTGGATTTTATATTGATATACATTTATTTTTAAATTCAGTCTGAATGTGACTCGAAATTTCGGGATTAAAAATAGTTCAGACCGCACCGACATATGCTAAATTTCGTATAATTTTTTAACCGTGGCCACAATATGGGCTGTAATGCTAACATAAAGAATATGGGCTCCAAAAAACCCGTAAGAATTAGCAAATGGCTGTAAATTATTTGAAATAATGGCAGATGGGTTGTATGCTGTTTTCCACATATTTGAGGCTTTCCACAGATGACCTGTATATTGTTGGATGTACATCCAACGGCCGTCGTGCTTCTTCAATCTCTGCGCTTCCTGCTCCAGCCGCTCAAATAAGTGACGGCGAGACTGCCTTCTCCCTCCTCCCCGCGGCCGGCTGTGCTGCCGCGCAGGCCTCACCGCCCCACCGTACTCCCATCATTGGCCTAGCCATCCCTCTACTCACCCACACCTGTTGTTATTCTCCGGCGACGGCAGACGAACCAGTAAACCCTCATACAGTCGTACTCCACTCCGCGTGGGAAACAAAAACAACGGCCGAGTCTTCCCTGCCTCCATGTCCTTCCCTTCCTAGGCCTCGCCGTCGTCCACCGCCATGGTGCTCTCAGCGTGGCGTGGTCAGCGTGTCAACGACCGACATGCATCTGAAGTGGACTGTACGTGGAGAGGCTGACAGCTGGGTCCACGGCCGCATGCAAGGAAATGCCTCCTTATTACGCGCAAAATAATGATTTCCTCCACCTGACATCTGGGACCCACCGAAACGGCCTCTGTATTTCGCGAACAAAATGTTACCTCCGCTGACAGCTCGGACCCACCAGCTATATCTTCGCACGCAAGGAAGTGCCTCCTTATTACGCATAAAAAATGAATACTCCCCCTGCTAGATGGGACCCAGTATAGTGGGCCTACTAAGTTGATGGGGACGAAGGGCTTTGTCAACTTAGTCAATATGCACAATTCTAGCTCGACTAACCGTACGATGTCCATCCAACGGCCGTAGTGCTTCTTCAACCTCTGGTCTTCTTGCTTCAGCCGCCCAAAGCAGTGCCGGTCGTGCCGCCTGCTCCTGCCTCCCGTGGCCGGCTGTGCTGCCACGGAGGCCTCACCGCCCCCATACTACTCCCACCACTGGCCAGGCCATCCCTCCACTCCACTCACCCACACCCCCTGTTATTCTGCGGCGACGGCAGCGCAGCTGAACCAGTGAACCCTCGTACTCCTCTTCGCGTGGGCATCCACTGCCGCGTCTTCCCCGGCTCCGCGTCGTCCCCTTCCTAGGCCTCGCCGTCGTCCACCGCCGTGGTGCTGTTGGCGCGGCGTGGTCAATGTGGTCAACGACCGAATTCCATCGGAAGAATACTGTACGTGGAGAGGCTGACAGCTGGGTCCATGGCAACTGCAAGGAATTGCCTCCTTATTACGCGGAAAATAATTATTCCTCCACCTCACAGCAGGGACCCACCGCACGCCCACTATTATATCGCGAAAAAATGTTTGCCCCTAACTGCTGGGACCCACCCGATGGGCCACCATATTTCATGAAAAAAACGTTCCCCCTGCCGTCAGCTCGGACCCACCGGAAGTGCCTCCTTATTACGCACAAAAAATGAATACCCCCCTGCTAGCTGGGACCCACCTTAGTGGCAGGCTGACTTGTGGGCCTACTAAGTTGACGGGGACGGAGGGCTTTGTCAACTTAGTCAATATGCATGATTCTAGCTCCAGTGACCGTACGATGTCCATCCAACGAACGTAGTGCTTCTTCAACCTCTGGTCTTCTTGCTCCAGCCGCCCAAACAGCGCCGGTCGTGCCTCGTGCTCATGCCTCCCGTGGCCGGCTGCGATGCGGCGGAGGACTCACCGCCCCCTACTACTCCCACCGCTGGCCAGGCCATCCCTCTACTCACCCACACCCCTTGTTATTCTGCCGTGACGGCAGCCTCACACCGCAGCGAACCAGTGAACCCTCGTACTCCTCTACGCGTGGGCATCCACTGCCGCGTCTTCCCCGGCTCCGCGTCGTCCCCTTCCTAGGCCTCGCCATCGTCCACCGCCCTGGTGCTCTCGGCGCGGCGTGGTCAACGTGGTCAAGGAACGGCTTCCATCGGACGTGGACTGTACGTGGAGAGGCTGACAGCTGGGTCCACGGCCGCAGCAAGGAAGTGCCTCCTTATTACGTGCAAAATAATTATTTCTCCACCTGACAGCGGGGACCCACCGGACGGGCCACCAGTATTTTCCGAAAAAATCTTTTTCCCCTGATTTTTGGGACCCACCGGACGGGCCACCGTATTTTGCGAAAAAATGCCCCCCGCTGTCAGCTCGGACCCACCGAAAGTGCCTCCTTATTACGCACAAAAAAATGAATACTCCCCCGGCTAGCTGGGACCCACCTTGCTGGGAGGCTGACTTGTGGGCCTACTTAGTTGACGGGGATGAAGGGCTTTGTCAACTTAGTCAATATGAACGATTCTAGCTCAAGTGACCGTACGATGTCCATCCAACGGTCGTAGTGCTTCTTCAACCTCTGGTCTTCTTGCTCCAGCCGCCCAAAGCAGCGCCGGTCGTGCCGCATGCTCCTGCTTCCCGTGGCCGGCGGTGCTGCCGCAGAGGCCTCACCGCCCCTACTATTCCCACCGCTGGCCAGGCCCTGCGGCGACGGCAGCCTCACACCGTAGCCGAACTAGTGAACCCTTGTAGTCCTCTCCGCGCGGGCTTCCACTGCCGCGTTGTCCCCTTCCTAGGCCTCGCCGTCGTCCACCGCCGTGGTGCTCTCCGCGCGACGTGGTCAACGTGGTCAAGGAACGACTTCCATCGGAAGAGTACTATACGTGGAGAGGCTGACAACTGGGTCCACGGCCACAGCCAAGTTTTTTTGTGATTTGCCAAGTAAGTCGCTTTGTCAGGCCTGTTGGGCTGCAAATCTTTCAAGACGAGGAGAGCTTTCATCCGGCTGGCCGAGAAAATGGCCCATTAGTAATGAGAAATGGGTTGTACATTTTTAGAACACATCAAACCGGCAATTAGTTTCAAATATCTTTTTTTCATTTCAAGATTTTAAATTACATTAATTTTTATGCATGGAGAATTTATTGGATTTTATATTGATATACATTTATTTTTAAAATCAGTTTGAATGTGAGTCAAAATTTTGGGATTAAAACAGTTCGGACCGCACCGAAATATGCAAAATTCCGTATAATTTTTTAACCCTTGCCACAATATGGGCTGTAATGCTAACAAAAAGAATATGGGCTCCAAAAAAACCTTAAGAATTAGCAAATGGGCTGTAAATTATTAGAAATAATGGCAGATGGGTTGTATGCTGTTTTCCACAGATTTGAGGCTTTCCTAAGAAAAGGTTGACGCACAAGCACTGACTGTTGGATGTCCATCCAACGGTCGTCGTGCTTCTTCAATCTCTGCTCTTCCTGCTCCAGCCGCTCAAACAAGCGCCGGCGGGACTGCCTGCTCCCTCCTCCTCGCGGCCGGCTATGCTGCCGTGCAGGCCTCACCGCCCGACCATACTTCCATCGCTGGCCTAGCCATCCCTCTACTCACCCACACCTGGTGTTATTCTCCGGTGACGGCAGACGAACCAGTAAATTCTCGTACAGTCATACTCCCCTCCGCGTGGGAAACAACTGCCGAGTCTTCCCTGCCTCCGTGTCGTCCCCTTCCTAGGCCTGGCCGTCGTCCACCGCCTTGGTGCTCTCAGCGCAGTGTGGTCAACATGGTCAAGGAATGACTTCCATCGGACGTGGACTGTACGTGGAGAGGCTGACAGCTGGGTCCATGGCCGCAGCAAGGAAGTGCCTCCTTATTACGCAGAAAATAATGATTCCTCCACCTGACAGCTGGGACCCACCGGACGGGCCACTGTATTTCACGAAAAAACGTTTCCCCCTGACTGCTGGGACCCACCAGCTACATCTTCGCACGCGAGGAAGTGCGTCCGGGCAAAAAAAAACGATTCGCCCACTGACTGCAGGGACCCACCAACTACATCTTCGCAAGCAAGGAGTGCCTGACAGTCAGGACCCACCTGGTCAAAGTGTACATAGCGTTGTCATTCTGGTCGCGAACGTGTACGTACATACTGGTCGATGTAGAGGCGCGCACTTGTCGTAGTAGAGGCGCGCACGTGTCGTAGTAGAGGCGCGCACGCAGCATGTACATGTATGTACAGCGGCCAGGGTGCAAGAAAGAAAATACGGCCACGTATGTGTACATACAGGCAGGGTCTCGAACGCCTACTCGCGCATACGTACGACGAGGGCTCGTGTACATGGCTGGGTCGAAACGGAGAAACAGCGTTGTCATCATGTTCATGGGGAGACAACGGAATGTGTCATGTTCATGGGGAGGCAACGGAATGCGTCGTGTTCATCGGGAGGCAATGGAACGCGTGGGAGCCAACCGGCTGGGTCGGAACGGAATGCGTGGTCGTATTCATCAGGAGGGCTTGGACGGAACACGCGATGGAAGCAAGGCCTGGCATACCGCACAACGGAGGAAACGGACCTCCTACGTTCGGAACGGGGTCCTATTGATCGAAAGGGGTCTGGCGTATCGCAAAACGAAGGAAACAGACCTCCGATGGTCGAAACGAGGGTCCTGTTCATCGGGAGGGGTGTGGCGTACCGCAAAACGGAGGAAACGGACTTGTGTTGGAGTGCTACGGTCGAAATGGGGGTCCTGTTCATCGGGAGGGGTGTGGCGTACCACAAAACGGGACTCCATGGGATACTATTCATCTCCACCGTCGACCCCCTCCAGCCTCCACGAGCTACTGTTCATCCACCGTCGACCTCCTCTAGCCTCCACCTGCGACTGTGTAACGCCCCGGGTATAACTTTCCCAATTTGTACTCCAACTCTTGCCGTTTCCGGCGTTAAGTTATATTTATTTCTTGGGTTCGGGTCTTTGTCTCCATGTGTTGTTATCGTTTTCATGCATCTCATATCATGTCATCATGTGCATTGCATGTGCATACGTGTTCATCTCATGCATTCGAGCATTTTCCCCATTGTCCGTTTTGCATTCCGACGCTCCGTTCTCCTCCGGTGGCCATTTCTAGCTTTCTTTCGTGTGTGGGGATTAAACATTTCCGGATTGGACCGAGACTTGCCAAGCGGCCTTGGGTTACTACCGGTAGACCGCCTGTCAAGTTTCGTATCATTTGGACTTCGTTTGATACTCCAACGGTTAACCGAGGGACCGAAAAGGCCTCGTGTGTGTTGCAGCCCAACACCCTCCAATTTGGCCCAAAACCCACCAAACTCTGCTCCATCACCTAGAGCGTTTGATCACGATCGCGTGGCCGAAAACCGCACCTCATTTGGACTCTCCTAGCTCCACTTATGCCTATAAATAGCCCCCCCGTTTTTGGATCTCTCTCCCTCTCCGAAACCCTAAAAATCTCAGATCCGCCGCACATCCCGCCGACGGACACGTCCGATTCGGGCCGGACGTGTCCGCCACCGCCCGCCGCCGCCAATCAAGTCGCGCCACGTGGCAGCCGCCACCTCGCCGCCGCCGCGGGCCGGGGAGCCCGAAGCCGGCCCCCGCGGCCCGTCTTCTTCGCCCCGCCGCCTGGCTCCTCCCGTCGCCGCGCTCGAGCCACCGCCGCCTCCTTCCTCAACTCCGGCGGCCGGAGCGCCCCGCCGCCCCGTCCATCAACTCCGGTGGCCGAAGCGCCCCGCCGCCCCGCCACTCGACTCCGGTGGCCGGAGCTCCGCCGCCTCCCTCCACGGCGAGCGCCGCCCCCCGCGGCCACCCTCGCCGTCTCGGCCTTCTTCTCCCTCGCCGGCGATCTCCACCGGCTCCGGCGCCGGTCGTCCTCGGCTTCCGCGCCGACCGGTGAATAGTGCACGTCGGATCCGGATCCAGATCTAGGAAAAAAACCCTAGGGGTTGACTTTTTCCCCTCTCCTCCTAATTTTTATGCATAATTTGACCGGCCATATCTCCGCATCCGTAGCTCCGATTTGGACATATAGTATATCAAAATGTTCGCCTCGATGAGTACATCATTTCATTCCATTGCATCATTTTCATTTGAGTTCATATTGATGCCCGAAATGCTGCTAGAAGAGGGCTTTGTGAGTTAATTGTCAGATCTGCTAGTTCATCTTAGACTTTTGTCAGTTTTGCCATGATTGTTGTGTGCATGCTATGCCTGTGAGTCCTATAGATGTTTTGTTAAGGATTTTGTTATCTTTCCAGATGTGCAACCCATGCATTTTTGTGATGTGTGTGGTGTCTTGTGCAAGCTTGCAAAGTGAGGCACCCGGTAAATCTGTTTTCAGGGACTTAGTAGTTTCTCTAAGTCTGGGATTATTTAGTTCATGATGCCATATGTCCATGCTGTTTCCTAGTGAACCGTGCCTCTTTTGAGGATGATCATTAAAGGAGTTTTGTTAATCTTGTAGTGCTCTATCCATCCATGTCTTTTCTTGTAATTATGGAGCAACCTAGCTTGAGTCAATCGAGCTCTACTTTTGCTTCGTTGTGAATCTGGGCAGATCGTCAACTTGTTTGCGATTTTGCCGATGTTGTTGTGGTTGATCCATGCATGCTATGCCATTGTTCTTGCCATGTCTAGCTTGAATTTTGTGCCTTCTTAATGGATGTATGCTTGACTTGCCATGACTTGCACCGTAGTGAGTGCATCGAGCTCGTTTACATGCCTTCGTGAGTTATATTTCAGCATGTCTCAGTTTTCACTAAGTTTGAAAACTGATTGTGTTTTAGCTATGTTCGTGTGCTTGTTAGTATATTTTGTGATCCCTTTTGGCCCAAGGTCACTTAGGGACTTTTGTTAAGCTTGTTGAGTAGCTCCATGCCATGTTCTTCTTTGTCTTAATCAGGTCCTGTAGCATGTTGTTTTGCTGCTCCGAAGAGAGCTTCATGATCTGAAATTTCAGACAAGTGTTAATTTCACTAAGTCTGAAATCTGTTTTGCATTTGCGTTTTGGCCATGTTTGTTTGAACCTCTTAATGGATGAATTGGCCGTAGCTCAGAGCTAGACTTTTGTTAAGCATCTTGAATGCATCCCTGCCATTTATTTTGTTGCCATGTTTGAGTGCTGTAGCATGTTCATCTCATTGCATTTAGATGGCTACTTGCTGTAAATCGCAGACCGGTGTCATATTTGAATTGCTTGCCATTTCCAAACCGTAACTCCGTTTCCGGTGTTCTTTATGTCGTTTTCAAGCGATTTCATCCCCTCTTTCCAGTGGAACACTTGGTTTTCCAATTTGAGGCCAGGTTCATGCATTTCCTGTCATATCTTGCATTTTGCATCCCGCATTGCATCCCGCATAGCATATCATCATTGCTTCTTTTTGTTTGAGCTTGCACGTGGTTGATTGTATCCTTGTTGCTTGTTTGTCTTGTTTGGGTAGAGCCGGGAGACGAGTTCGCTAACGAGGAGCCCGTTGAGTTTTCTTTTGAGGATCCAGCCAACTCTGACAGCTTTGCAGGCAAGATGATCATACCCTCGAAATCATTACTATCTTTGCTATGCTCGTTTGCTTCGCTCTTTTGCTATGCCAATGCTACGATACCTACGTTTTGCTTGTCAGCCCCCCAATTGCCATGTTCAACCTCTAACCCACCATGTCCTAGCAAACCCTTGATTGGCTATGTTACCGCTTTGCTCAGCCCCTCTTATAGCGTTGCTAGTTGTAGGTGAAGATTGGAGCCGTTTCTTGTTGGAGCATTTATTTACTTGTTGGGATATCATTATATTGCTATGTATCTTAATGCACCTATATACTTGGTAAAGGGTGGAAGGCTCGGCCTCTCACCTAGTGTTTTGTTCCACTCTTGCCGCCCTAGTTTCCGTCATATCGGTGTTATGTTCCCGGATTTTTGCGTCCCTTACACGGTTGGGCTATAATGGGAACCCCTTGATAGTTCGCCCTGATTAAAGCTTTTCCAGAAACGCCCAACATTGGTTTTACCATTTGCCACCTAGCCTCTTTTTCCTTTGGGTTTCCGGAGCCCGAGGGTCATCTTATTTTAGCCCCCCACGGGCCAGTGCTCCTCTGAGTGTTGGTCCGACCGAGTAGACTGTGGGGCCACCTCGGGGCAACTTGAGGGTTGGTTTTACTTGTAGGATGTCTCATCTAAGTGTGCCCTGAGAACGAGATATGTGCAGCTCCTATCGGGATTTGTCGGCGCATTCGGGCAGTGTTGCTGGTTTAGTTTTAGCCTGTCGAAATGTCTTGTTGTACCGGGATACCGAGTCTAATCGGAACGTCTCGGGTGGAGGTCTATTCCTTCGTTGACTGTGAGAGCTTGTCATGGGCTAAGTTGGGACTCCCCTGCAGGGATTGAACTTTCGAAAGCCGTGCCCGCGGTTATGGGCAGATGGGAATTTGTTAATGTCCGGTTGTAGATAACTTAAACCTTAATTTCATTAAAACAAATCAATCGTGTGTGTTGCCGTGATGGCCTCTTCTCGGCGGAGTCCGGGAAGTGGACACGGTGTTGGAGTTATGTTTGCGCAGGTTGCTCTCTCTAGATTCTCGCTCGCGCTTTGCCTCCTCTTCTCGCTCTCTTTTGCGAATAAGTTAGCCACCATATATGCTAGTCGCTTGCTGTAGCTCCACATATAGTTGCCTTACCCCTTCCTATAAGCTTAAATAGTTTTGATCGCGAGGGTGCGAGATTGCTGAGTCCCTGTGGCTCACAGATTACTATTACACCAGATGCAGGTCCAGGTGATTCCGCTCCAGGTGACGATTACGAGCTGAAGTGGGAGTTCGACGAGGACTCTCAGCGTTACTATGTGTCTTTTCCTGATGATCAGTAGTGGTGCCCAGTTGGGTTGATCGGGACCGTGTCGCATGTTGGGTTTTCTTCTATTTTGGTAACGTAGTCGGGCCATGAGTGTTTTGGATGATGTATGTTATTTATGTACTTTGATGTGATGTGGCGAGTGTAAGCCAACTATGTATCTCCCCTTTTATTCTATATATATTACATGGGATGTTGTGATGATTGCCTAACTTGCGACATTGCTTTCAATGCGGTTATGTCTCTAAGTCGTGCCTCGACACGTGGGAGCTATAGCCGCATCGAGGGCGTTACAAGTTGGTATCAGAGCCTTCCCCGACCTTAGGAGCCGCATTGCTTGATCGTTTTTAGCAGCCGAGTTGTGTCTAGAAAAATGTTTTGAGTCATTTAGGAATTATATATCGAATTGCTTAGGAATTCTTTTTACTTCCCAGTCTCCTCATCGCTCTGGTAAGGCATCCCGACATAGAGTTTTGACTCTTCTCTTCTCAAATTTCACTAAAAAAATTTTAGGATCACGCGGGTATCTTGGAGTCGTCTCGATGGTTTTATGATTTGAACATTGTCTTGGTGCCTCCTGTCAGGGGTTTAGTGGAAGTGTCCCGGGGAGTTGAGCTCTGAGGTGTTGTCATCATAATTTTATCGTTGCAATTCTGGAATTCTTGAGATATTTTCGCCGACATCGAAAATCTCTTTTATGCAGTTCGTTGGTGAGATAACCTCGACGCCACCCAGTACTGGGGCGGGAGTTCGGGAGTATCGCCATAACTTGTATAACGGATGCTTTTCGAAGGTTGAGGTAGATGGTTTCCGAAGGTTTCTTGGTTATGTGTTGAAGGATGGATACAGCTGGATGTAGGAATTGCTAGTTTGGGTGAGATATTATGCTTCCCCTGTATCCCCAACACCTGATTGCATAACCGGAAAGGTTCGGGAGTTTCATAGGTGGGAATTCTCGTAGCTCTAGTTCTTCTTCCACGGATATTGGTTTGAGATTGGGATTTCTTACCGATTATTCGTTCTTGATCCGTACCTTGTTGATTTAATTCTTCTACCTTCATTCTACGTGGCTGCGCAATTTAGGGATATGTGACTACTTCAAGAGAAATGCATTCGTTCTTTTTGTTCGGATGTGAAGACTTTATGTTGCAATTTTCATTCCGTTGGATTCAGCTTCAATATTTGTCTGTCTATGTGCTAATGGTGGTCAACCTCTTCAGGATGGCTCCCGCTAAGAGCACCAGTCAGAACCAGAATCAAGATCCGCCACCACCTCCACCTCCTCCGGAGGCATGGCAAACTGTGATTGCCGCAACCAATGCAAACACACAGTTGATCATGCAAATCCTCCTCAGAACGTGAAGCAACTCCATAGTTTCCTCGGTCTCGCAAGCTATTGCCGAAGATTCATTGAAAACTTTTCTAAGCTCGCGAAGCCTCTCTCAAATCTTCTTCAGAAGCACGTCAAGTACGTTTGGTCTCCGGAGTGTGATATTGCTTTCAACACTTTGAAAGAGAAATTGATCACTGCTCCAGTTCTGACTCCGCCTGATGAATCCAAACCGTACGAGGTCTTTTGTGATGCCTCTCTCCAAGGTCTTGGTGCTGTTTTGATGCAAGAGAAGAAAGTTGTTGCTTATACCTCTCGCCAGTTGAAGCCTAATGAGAAGAACTACCCCACTCATGATCTCGAGTTGGCGGCAGTTGTGCATGCTCTTTTGACTTGGAGACATCTTCTATTGGGAAGAAAAGTGGATATTTTCACTGATCACAAGAGTCTTAAGTACATCTTCACCTAGCCTAATCTCAACCTCAGGCAAACTCGATGGGTCGAAATGATTCAAGAGTATAATCCGAGCATCGAGTATACTCCAGGCAAGGCCAATGTGATTGCTGGCGCTTTGAGCAGGAAAGCGTATTGCAACAGTCTGATTCTTAAGCCTTATCAACCCGAGCTTTGTGAAGCTTTCCGCAAACTGAATCTGCAAGTTGTTCCTCAAGGTTTCCTCACCAACCTTCAAGTCTCTCTTACCTTAGAAGACCAGATTCGCCAAGCCCAGCTTCTTGATGCTATGCTGAAAAAGGTGAAGATTGGGATTGCTAAGAGTCAGTCCAAGTACAAGTGCTACCGCCTTGATGACAAGGACACTCTCATCTTCGAGGATCGAATTGTTGTACCCAAAGGTGAACTTCGTAAAGTGATCATGAACGAGGCTCACAATTCTCTCCTCTCCATCCATCCTGGGAGCACGAAGATGTATCAGGATCTCAAGCAAGCTTATTGGTGGACTCGAATGAAGCGCGAAATCGCTCAATTCGTGAATGAAAGTGATGTCTGCAGAAGAGTGAAGGCAGAACACCAAACACCAGCAGGTCTCCTCCAACCTCTTGCCATTCCAGAATGGAAGTTTGACCACATTGAAATGGACTTCGTGACTGGGTTTCCAAAGTCCAAGCGTGGCAATGATGCTATATTCGTTGTCATCGATAAACTCACCAAAGTGGCTCACTTTCTGCCTATCAAAGAGTCGATCACTGCAGCTCAATTGGCGGAAGTCTCCTACAACAACAGTTTTCAAGCAAGTTCGGGCAAGGCCCCATTTAAAATTCTGTATGGCAGGAAGTGCCGTACCCCTCTCAACTAGTCCGAAACCGGTGAACGTCAGCTGCTGGGTAATGACTTAATCACTGAAGCAGAAGAAATGTGCAAAGTCATTCGTGATAACCTCAAAGCAGCCCAATCCCGCCAGAAGAGCTACTATGATAGTAAGCATCGTGATTTGGCTTTCGAGATCGGAGATCATGTTTACCTCCGCGTCTCTCCTATGAAGGGTACTCATCGCTTCGGTATCAATGGGAAGCTTGCCCCTAGATACGTGGGACCTTTCAAGATTGTCAGCAAGAGGGGCGACCTCGCCTATCAACTCGAGCTTCCTTCAAACTTTGCAAATGTTCATGATGTGTTCCATGTCTCTCAGCTTTGGAAGTGCTTCAAGACTCCTGACCACACAGTCAACTTCAAGGACATTGAGCTCCAAGAAGATCTCTCTTATCGTGAGCACCCAGTTGCTATTCTTGAAGAGACTAAAGGCAAGACTCGCAACAAGTCAATCAAATTTCTCAAAGTCAAGTGGTCACACCATTCCGACCGTGAAGCTACCTGGGAACGCGAGGATAACCTCCGTTCTGAGTACCCGGCGTTCTTTCAGTCCTAGATATCGGGACGAGATCCTTTCGTAGTGGTGGAGTGTTGTAACGCCCCGGGTATAACTTTCCCAATTTGTACTCCAACTCTTGCCGTTTCCGGCGTTAAGTTATATTTATTTCTCGGGTTCGGGTCTTTGTCTCCGTGTGTTGTTTTCGTTTTCATGCATCTCATATCATGTCATCATGTGCATTGCATGTGCATACGTGTTCATCTCATGCATTAGAGCATTTTCCCCGTTGTCTGTTTTGCATTCCGACGCTCCGTTCTCCTCCGGTGGTCATTTCTAGCTTTCTTTCGTGTGTGGGGATTAAACATTTCCGGATTGGACCGAGACTTGCCAAGCGGCCTTGGGTTACTACCGGTAGACCGCCTGTCAAGTTTCGTATCATTTGGACTTCGTTTGATACTCCAACGGTTAACCAAGGGACCGAAAAGGCCTCGTGTGTGTTGCAGCCCAACACCCCTCCAATTTGGCCCAAAACCCACGAAACTCTGCTCCATCACTTAGAGCGTTCGATCACGATCGCGTGGCCGAAAACCGCACCTCATTTGGACTCTCCTAGCTCCACTTATGCCTATAAATAGCCCCCCCCCCGCCCCCCGTTTTCGAATCTCTCTCCCTCTCTGAAACCCTAAAAATCTCAGATCCGCCGCACCTCCCGCCGACGGACACGTCCGATTCGGGCCGGACGTGTCTGCCACCGCCCGCCGCCGCCAATCAAGCCGCGCCACGTGGCTGCCGCCACCTCGCCGCCGCCGCGGGCCGGGGATCCCGAAGCCGGCCCCCGCGGCCCGCCTTCTTCGCCCCGCCGCCCGGCTCCTCCCGTCGCCGCGCTCGAGCCCCCGCCGCCTCCTTCCTCAACTCCGGGGCCGGAGCGCCCCGCCGCCCCGCCACTCGACTCCGCTGGCCGGAGCTCCGCCGCCTCCCTCCACGGCGAGCGCCGCCCCCCGCGGCCACCCTCGCCGTCCCGGCCTTCTTCTCCCTCGCCGGCGATCTCCACCGGCTCCGGCGCCGGTCGTCCTCGGCTTCCGCGCCGACCGGTGAACAGTGCACGTCGGATCCGGATCCAGATCTGGGAAAAAAACCCTAGGGGTTGACTTTTTCCCCTCTCCTCCTAATTTTTTATGCATACTTTGACCGGCCATATCTCCGCATCCGTAGCTTCGATTTGGACATATAGTATATCAAAATGTTCGTCTCGATGAGTACATCATTTCGTTCCATTGCATCATTTTCGTTTGAGTTCAACTTGATGCCCGGAATGCTGCTAGAAGAGGGCTTCGTGAGTTAATTGTCAGATCTGCTAGTTCATCTTAGACTTTTGTCAGTTTTGCCATGATTGTTGTGTGCATGCTATGCCTGTGAGTCCTATAGATGTTTTGTTAAGGATTTTGTTATCTTTCCAGAGGTGCAACCCATGCATTTTTGTGATGTGTGTGGTGTCTTGTGCAAGCTTGCAAAGTGAGGCACCCGGTAAATCTGATTTCAGGGACTTAGTAGTTTCCTCTAAGTCTGGGATTATTTAGTTCATGATGCCATATGTCCATGCTGTTTCCTAGTGATCCGTGCCTCTTTTGAGGATGATCAGTAAAGGAGTTTTGTTAATCTTGTAGTGCTCTATCCATCCATGTCTTTACATGCAATTATGGAGCAGCCTAGTTTGAGTCAATCGAGCTCTACTTTTGCTTCGTTGTGAATCTGGGCAGATCGTCAACTTGTTTGCGATTTTGCCGATGTTGTTGTGGTTGATCCGTGCATGCTATGCCATTGTTCTTGCCATGTCTAGCTTGAATTTTGTGCCTTCTTAATGGATGTATGCTTGACTTGCCATGACTTGCACCGTAGTAAGTGCATCGAGCTCGTTTACATGCCTTCGTGAGTTATATTTCAGCATGTCTCAGTTTTCACTAAGTCTGAAAACTGATTGTGTTTTAGCTATGTTCGTGTGCTTGTTAGTATATTTTGTGATCCCTTTTGGCCCAAGGTCACTTAGGGACTTCTGTTAAGATTGTTGAGTAGCTCCATGCCATGTTCTTCTTTTCCTTAATCAGGTCCTGTAGCATGTTGTTTTGCTGCTCCGAAGAGGGCTTCATGATCTGAAATTTCAGACAAGTGTTAATTTCACTAAGTCTGAAATCTGTTTTGCATTTGCGTTTTTGCCATGCTTGTTTGAACCTCTTAATGGATGAATTGGCCGTAGCTCAGAGCTGGACTATTGTTAAGCATCTTGAATGCATCCCTGCCATGTATTTTGTTGCCATGTTTGAGTGCTGTAGCATGTTCATCTCATTGCATTTAGATGGCTACTTGCCGTAAATCGCAGACCGGTGTCATTTGAATTGCTTGCCATTTCCAAACCGTAACTCCGTTTCCGGCGTTCTTTATATCGTTTTCAAGGAATTTCATCCCCTCTTTCCAGTGGCACACTTGGTTTTCCAAGTTGAGGCCAGGTTCATGCATTTCCTGTCATATCTTTCATTTTGCATCCCGCATTGCATCCCGCATAGCATATCATCATTGCTTCTTTTTGTTTGAGCTTGCACGTGGTTGATTGTATCCTTGTTGATTGTTTGTCTTGTTTGGGTAGATCCGGGAGACAAGTTCGCTAATGAGGAGCCCGTTGAGTTTGCTTTTGAGGATCCAGCCAACTCTGACAGCTTTGCAGGCAAGATGATCATACCCTCGAAATCACTACTATCTTTGCTATGCTCGTTTGCTTCACTCTTTTGCTATGCCAATGCCACGATACCTACCTTTTGCTTGTCAGCCCCCCAATTGCCATGTTGAACCTCTAACCCACCATGTCCTAGCAAACCCTTGATTGGCTATGTTACCGCTTTGCTCGGCCCCTCTTATAGCGTTGCTAGTTGCAGGTGAAGATTGGAGTCGTTCCTTGTTGGAGCATTTATTTACTTGTTGGGATATCATTATATTGCTATGTATCTTAATGCATCTATATACTTGGTAAAGGGTGGAAGGCTCGTCCTCTCGCCTAGTGTTTTGTTCCACTCTTGCCGCCCTAGTTTCCGTCATATCAGTGTTATGTTCCCGGATTTTTGCGTCCCTTACACGGTTGGGCTATAATGGGAACCCCTTGATAGTTCGCCCTGATTAAAGCTTTTCAAGAAATGCCCAACATTGGTTTTACCATTTGCCACCTAGCCTGTTTTTCCCTTGGGTTTCCGGAGCCCGAGGGACATCTTATTTTAGCCCCCCACGGGCCAGCGCTCCTCTGAGTGTTGGTCCGACCGAGTAGACTGTGGGGCCACCTCGGGCAACTTGAGGGTTGGTTTTACTCGTAGGATGTCTCATCTGAGTGTGCCCTGAGAACGAGATATGTGCAGCTCCTATCGGGATTTGTCGGCACATTCGGGCGGTGTTGCTGGTTTAGTTTTAGCCTGTCGAAATGTCTTGTTGTACCGGGATACCGAGTCTAATCGGAACGTCTCGGGTGGAGGTCTATTCTTTCGTTGACCGTGAGAGCCTGTCATGGGCTAAGTTGGGACTCCCCTGCAGGGATTGAACTTTCGAAAGCCGTGCCCGCAGTTATGGGCAGATGGGAATTTGTTAATGTCCGGTTGTAGATAACTTAAACCTTAATTTAATTAAAACGAATCAACCGTGTGTGTTGCCGTGATGGCCTCTTCTCGGCGGAGTCCGGGAAGTGGACACAGTGTTGGAGTTATGTTTGCGCAGGTTGCTCTCTCTAGATTCTCGCTCGCGCTTTGCCTCCTCTTCTCGCTCTCTTTTGCGAATAAGTTAGCCACCATATATGCTAGTCGCTTGCTGCAGCTCCACATATAGTTGCCTTACCCCTTCCTATAAGCTTAAATAGTTTTGATCGCGAGGGTGCGAGATTGCTGAGTCCCTGTGGCTCATAGATTACTATTACACCAGATGCAGGTCTAGGTGATTCCGCTCCAGGTGACGATTACGAGCTGAAGTGGGAGTTCGACGAGGACTCTCACCGTTACTATGTGTCTTTTCCTGATGATCATTAGTGGTGCCCAATTGGGTTGATCGGGACCGTGTCGCATGTTGGGTTTTCTTCTATTTTGGCGCCGTAGTCGGGCCATGAGTGTTTTGGATGATGTATGTTATTTATGTACTTTGATGTGACGTGGCGAGTGTAAGCCAACTATGTATCTCCCCTTTTATTCTATATATATTACATGGGATGTTGTGATGATTGACTAACTTGCGACATTGCTTTCAATGCGGTTATGTCTCTAAGTCATGCCTCGACACGTGGGAGCTATAGCCGCATCGAGGGCGTTATAGACTGTTAATCCACGGGCTCCTGTTCATCCAGCCTCCACCGCGCGCTACTCCACCGGCTACTGTTCAACCAGCCCTCTCCACGGACTCCTGTTCAACCACCCCTCCACGGGCTACTATTCATCCTGCCCTCCACCGTCTACTGTTCATCCTACCCTCCACGGGGTAGTCCTGTTCATCCAGCCCTCCACGGGGTCCTGTTCATCCAGCCCCAACCGGCTCGATCGATCGGGGTCCTGTTCATCTAGAGGTAACACCACGGGGTCCTGTTCATCCACCCCCACCGGGAACTGTTCATCCAAATCCCCCCCCCCACAACGCTCATTGTTCACCCAGAGGAAGCATCGATCGGCTTCAGTTAGCAGCAGTAGTGAAGGAATCGCTCGATCGGTTTGAGTTAACAGCCATCGATCGATCGCTCGGGTTCAGTAACGCGTAGCCTGCAGTGCAATCGCTCGGGTTCAGTTAGAGCCCAATGCCTCGCTCGGGTTTAGTTAGAGCCAACGCCTCGCACACACGCGTGTACGTGTACGAGAGAAACGCGCATCGCTCGGCCCCCGACCTCCCACCGTAATCGGGAACTCCCCGAAATTTTCCTCCCCCTCGCTTCTATCACGGTTTTTTCCGTCATGGACGGCCCAAAGAATGTCATGCAGCTGCGCCTCCGGCCCGCCCAGGACGAAAAGCCCATTTTCTGTCATGATCTTTTGTCATAGAATTAGGAGCCCACCACATCTATGATGATATCGGGTTTTGTCACAATTATCGTCATAGAAGTGTCATATGTATGACAGAAAAAAATCGTTCGGCCCAAAATGTCACGGATGTGTCTTTTTTTTGGTAGTGCCTGTCGCGTGCCTCAACACTCATCGGACCGCATTGTTCTGGAGAACGGAGTTTTAGTCATCTTACTACTACCTCTTGAGCACTACATTGGTTTTCCCTTGAAGAGGAAAGGGTGATGCAGCAAAGTAGCGTAAGTATTTCCTCCGTTTTTGAGAACCAAGGTATCAATCCAGTAGGAGACTATATGCAAGTCCCTTGTACCTGCACAGACAAATAAGAACCTCGCAACCAACGTGATAAAGGGGTTGTCAATACCTTCACGGTCACTTATGAGAGTGAGATCTGATAGAGATAACAATAATATGATAAATATTTTGGGTATTTTTATGATATAGACTGGAAAATAAAGATTGCAAAATAAACGGCGACAGAAATAGCTTGTTGACAGGAGAATAATATAATGGAGAATAGACCCAGGGGCCATAGGTAAACTTGGAACCCACAATTCATCGGATCTCGACAAACACACCGCAAAAATAGTTACATCAAATAGATCTCCAAGAAGATCAAGGAGAACATTGTATTGAGATCCAAAGAGAGAGAAGAAGCCATCTAGCTAATAACTATGGACCTGAAGGTCTGAAGTAAACTACTCACACATCATCAAAGAGGCTATGGTGTTGATGTAGAAGCCCTCCATGATCGATTCCCCCTCCGGCGGAGCTCCAGAAACGGCCCCAAGATGGGATCTCTTGGGTACAGAAGGTTACGTCCACTCCAAGTCCTCTGGATCACGTTTTGTAGCGACCCGACCTCAAACGGTCAAGCCTCTGTGTATCCATGCCATCCCTGGATCGGTATGCTGGCACACACAATACGTCGATGTATATATCAAAGTGCAATCACATGTATAAATAACATAAAATTGATATATACCTCATAAGTCTCAGTGGAAACAATCAGACGGGTGTGGAGTCCCATCAACGCCAACGGCAAGTTGAGTGTAGACAGTAACCCTACAACGTAACTCTTACTCGTCATAGAAATTCCTGCAACATAAGACGTTGCAGCCCTGTAGGTCAGTACATTGAATGTACTGGCAAGTCACATCATAAGAATAATGAACCTATTTGTACATGCAATTTGGCTGGTTGAAAGCTCTAAGTTTAGTTTTTGCATCAAGCAAGTTTTTTCCTAAAATAGAAGATTTTATTCTACTACTAGAAAATAGCATAGGATGAGTTGGCAAACCCAACTCAATCCATTCCCAAAGTTTCATTTAAAACCCAACTATTTAATTAAGAATGATGAGATGTCCCAGCATTTCCACTACTAGATGCTCAACTTGTCCATAACCGGGGAGAAGGCTAATCGATTAGGTTGACACTCTGCAGAGGTTGCACACTTTTCCCCACAAGACTCGACCACCTCCATGATCGGAACATTGAGACATAGTCTTTCGAAAATGTTCCCCCTTAACCCACGGATAGGCCAGTACACCTACATCATTTTACATCTGCTAGCCCATCCCGGAAGGGGTCACACTAACGATTCAACTAAGCTAGAGCCCGTATTGTCTTGTGCCTGCACACGCAAGTTTCTAGACATGAGAATATGATTGATCTCTTTGAGCTTGAGCGGACGGTCCACTAGTGGTGCACCACCATGGATTTCCCATGTGTGCCCCACTATACTTCGCCACCATTCCAACAAGTTTCCGCCCAGGTAGTTCATTAATTATCTTAGGCCCTATTCACTACATTGTCACTCAAACTTTACAATGATCACTCCCTAATCCACATCTACTTAGCGAAGCAACATAATGTAAAACGATGGCAACAATGTTATATGGTTCGGACCTACCTCAGTGAACTACTGGGTGAAAGGCATAGTCATGCGGCATCAATTCCTACCATGCAGTCCTACCGCGAAGAACTAAGTGCATAATAAAAACATAGGTAATGAAACATGATCAAGATGCAACTTGCCTTGGTACTGCTGGGTGAATTCCAAAGACTGATAATATTCTGCTTCGCACTCCGGGCAATCTATCGCAACGGAAGATAAGCAAACATAAGCAAACATTTCAGAAAACCAAGAAGAACATGTGAAGCAAGAAGTCTCGGAAAAACCAAATGAACATACAACACACTAAGCTACCACAAAAATATTCTAAATGCAAAACAACATAAGCCTATGGTTCAAAAAGTGATGTGAACTATAGTGCATACTATGCATACTAGTAGAAAATATTAATGGACAGATTCTTGTGTGTGAAAGTTATTGTGACAAAGGTCCAGGTGATAGGGTTTGCCTACGGTGACAGACTACAAAAAGAATAAACTTAATCCGAGCTTCGATTTGGGAGATATGGCCATTTGAAGTTTGAATTCGAATCTGAATAAATTCAAATTCCAATCTCACAAAAGTTTGGAAAAAAGGATACCACTGGATAGATTTAAACATCATGAAGAATTTGCCACTGGTTCCAACAAGTTTGGATCTACGATTAAAAAGATGTGGCCAATCTAAGTTTAGGGGCTAAACTAAAATTTACAGGGACCGAGCAGTGAAACAGGAAACAAAATAAACTATGAACCGGCCCTCGGGCACGTGGCGGCTCGTGACTGGCCGAGCAGCATTCGCTGCAGAAGTTATACGGTGAACGGTCACTAAATAAATAAAACACTACCGCGGCTAAATAAAAAGAAAACCAAGACCGGTTTCCACTAAAACCGCATGGTTAATAAAACCAAGATTAACCGGTTTAATCTGAAAAAACTAACAGAGCGAGGGGAAGCAGGCGGCTCACAGCG
The DNA here is from genome assembly GCF_003073215.2 of Triticum urartu. Classification (NCBI taxonomy): domain Eukaryota; kingdom Viridiplantae; phylum Streptophyta; class Magnoliopsida; order Poales; family Poaceae; genus Triticum; species Triticum urartu. The sequence goes on from NC_053024.1 coordinate 309,463,645, forward strand.
AGCGACGACGACGAACGGAAGACGGCGACGCTAGCGTCGGGTGGTGACGGGGCGGCGGCCTCCGGCGGTTTCCGGCGGCGGCAAAGTGGACGGAAGGGTGCGGCGTGGCGCGGGCGACCGGATGGTGGTGACGGCGGGCGTCGGCGTGCACCGGATGGGGCGGAGGGAGGCGGCGGAGCTCTGGCTCTCCGATGACAACATGGGTCGTCCAGGCGGCGGCTCCAGTGACCTAGAGGCAAAACCACCATGTCAAAACGGAGTGCGCGGATGTGGGCATTCGAGTGATGAGGAGAATGGGGGCCAGGGTGCACCACCGGCAACGGAATCGGTGGCGAGGCGGCTCGGCTCCGGCGAGATCCAATCGACGACTACGACGGCTAGGAGCGGCGTGGGGAGTAGCGGTGAGGCAGAATGGAGAGAGGGGCTCCTAGGGGTTTTATAGGCACGAGAAGGGAGCTGCGGATAAGCTCTATGTGAGAGCTTCGCCCGGCGGTTGCGGCGTGCACACACGGCACTACATGCTTATCCAAGTAGGAGGTTAGGGACGACGGGTCAGGCTGGGCCCCATCTATCCGTGGGTGCGGGTGAGCGAGGCTGGGCCCCATCTGTCCGTGGGTGCGGGTGAGCGAGCGGGTGAGAGACGGGGGCGGGCAACCGGTGGCTAGGGACTCGGTCGCGGGGTCTAGGCCTTGGGCCGTTTTCGGCCGAGTAGGTCGGCTGGCCTGCGCACGCGTGCTTGTTTAAAAAAAAGAAAAACACAAAGGAAAACTGCAACAAAAGTAAATTAAATAAAAATTATACATAGGCATATCATATACCAAAATGATCAGAAAAATACCAAGAATAAGGTGAACTATTTTTCAAGTTCAACTAAGTTCCATAAAAAATCATAAAAGTCAAACAGTGCTACTGTTGCATTTAAAATCAATAAAAAACCATTTTTAAAATACAAAAATGATTTCGAATTTATTTTCTCCTAATTTTCCATTGAAGGGAATCATTTTACCCTTATTTCCATTTATTTATTTTTAGGATAAAAATAATTGGAATTAAAACTAAATAACTCCCAAGAGAATTTGAAATTTGGAAATTCAAATAACTTCAAGGTGACTTTCAAATTATTTCTTTGAAACTTCCAACTCTCTTTCTTCGAATTTTAAGAAGTCATTTTATCTTCCCTCATGAACTCATTGGGTTGCTTAAAGTTTCTAAATTTGACATATTCTCAATGGAATTCAAATAATTTTCAAACCCCTTTTCATTTCTTTAAATGTAAGAAGTCATATTATCTTCACTCTAGGGTTTTGTGATGAAATGAATTAGAATTCATGGAGATCAACATGAAAGATGAAAAGTTTTGGAAAAGTCCTTTTATTCCCTCTCATTCAACTTTCAAAAAGTTTCAAATTCCACTCAATTTCACACAATCAATCACACAACAATCAAACAAACAATCATAATTATTTATTTAATATATAACATTCCAAAATTTAGAATTTTGGGATGTTACAAACTACCACCCTTAAAATGAATCTCGTCCTCGAGATTCGGAGAGGCTAGAAAGAAGGTTAGGTTTGGGGGGTCTCCTTGAAAATCCATTCATCAACACAGGGTATGGGGTGCTACCACCCTTAGAAGCATGGTTATGGTTCCAACAAAACTCATGTACTTCGTCCTTTGGGTTGACCGTGTTGGTCTTCTCACATTCTGCGAGATAACTCCTTCACTTGTGCTCTTCTGGTAAGAGCATGACCTTTTCCTCAAAATCTGGAGTCCTTGCATCAAATAAGATCCTTCTGAGTCTGGGTCTTCTTAGCTGTCAGGATGTTGCCAATGCTAAACAACTACCGAAAACCTCATGGTGGCGACAATTTTTGGTTTCTCCTGTAGGAAATAGGTCTGGGTTGAACCTCACCGCATAACCTACGATTGGCAACAGGTGTTTGTACATGGTTTCCACCGTCTGCCATTCTAAGGCTTTTGGTTTGTCGTGTCGACACTCTTCTAGGGTTTTAAGGCTCTCTGATTTTCCATCAACATATGATAGTTCATGATAGAAGTGTCCAGTATGGGGGCCAATCCATCCTGTACTTGAATCATTACCACATATGCAGATAGTGAATCACGTATTCTAACACTTGGGCATCCTCACAAGCATTGCAGAACTTCTCTTATCCATGAACTGGGTTCAAGTAATGTAACACCCCGGATATGACTTTCCCAATATGTATTCCAACCCTTGCCATTTCTGGCGTTAAGTTATTTTATTTTCTCGGGTTCAGGTATTTGTCTCCATGTGTTATTATCGTTGTCATGCATCTCATATCATGTCATCATGTGCATTGCATTTGCATCCATGTTCATCTCATGCATTCGAGCATTTTCCCCGTTGTCCGTTTTGCATTCCGGCGCTTCGTTCCCCTCCGGTGGTCATTTCTACCTTTCTTTCGTGTGTGGGAATTAAACATTTCCGGATTGGGCCGAGACTTGCCAAGCGGCCTTGGTTTACTACCGGTAGACCGCCTGTCACGTTTCGTATCATTTGGACTTCATTTGATACTCCAACGGTTAACCGAGGGACCGAAAAGGCCTCGTGTGTGTTGCAGCCCAACACCCTTCCAATTTGGCCCAAAACCAACCTAACCTGCTCCATCATCTAGAAAGTTCGATCACGATCGCGTGGCCGAAAACCGCACCTCATTTGGACTCTCCTAACTCCCTCTATGCCTATAAATAGGTCTCTCCCCGAAAATCCGGACCCCCCTCGTCTGAAACCCTAATTTTTCCCCTCTCCTCGCGCCGCCGGACGAGATCCGAACGGCCGGACACGTCCGACCTGCGCGCCGCCGCCTCCGCGCCAATCGCGCTGTGCCACGTGGCATAGCAGCCGCCGCCGCTGCTGACGCCCGTTTGACCCAGGGCGGGCCCTCGCCGCCGCCAACCGGGCCGCCCCCTCCTCACCGCGCGCGCCGCCAGCACCATCTCCCCGCCGCCATCTTCGCCACTCCGGCAGCCGGACCTCGCCTCGCTTCCGTCCACGTTCACCGGCGCCGGCAGCCGCCCCGCTTCACCGACTGGGTCGCCGCCGCCCCGCCCAGCTGCTCCGCCCGGCGCGCCGCCCGTGCTCCGGCGCCCGCGCCACATCTCGCCGGCCATCATCGCCCCGCGGCGACCTCGAGCTGGCCACCGCCTCCCCTATCTCCGGCGAACTCCGTCCGTGCCTCGGTTCGCGTGCCACGAAACCCTAGATCTCTTCTCGGAGGTAATAATTTCACTAAGTCCCGAAATTCCCAGATTCATATGCCTATATTCATCGCATCGTATCTCCGCATCCATAACTCCGTTTTTGGCATATAGCATATCAAAATGTTCATCTCAGAGAGTACATCATTCCATTCCATTGCATCATTTTCATTTGAGTTCATTTTGATGCCCGAAATGCTGTTAGAAGAGTGCTACTTGAGATAATTGTCAGATCTGCTGCTCCTTTTAGGCATTTGTCATTTTTGCCATGATTATTGTGTGCATGATATGCCCATGAGCTCTACATATGTTTTGTTAAGGGTTTTGTCATCTTTCCAGAGGTGCAACCCATGTATTTTTGTGATGTGTGTGGTGACTAGCACAAGCTTGCCAAGTGAGGCACTTGGTAATTCTGATTTCAGGGACTTAGCATTTCCACTAAGTCCTTGAGCTGTTTATCTCGTGTTGCCATATGTTCATGTTGTTTTCGAGTGATCCGTGCCTCTTTTGAGGTTGGTCAGTAAGGATGTTTTATTAATCTTGTAGTGCTCTATCCATCCGTGTCTTTGTTTGCAATTATGGAGCACCCTAGCTTGAGTCAATCAAGCTCTACTTTTGCTACTTCGTGAATCTGGGCAGATTGTCAACTTGTCTACAATTTTGCCGATGTTGTTGTAGTTGATCTGTGCATGCTATGCTATTGTTCTTTCCATGTATAGCTTGAATTTTGTGTGTTCTTGATAGATGTATGCTTAGCTTTTCATGACTTGCTCCGTAGTGAGTGCATCGAGCTCGTAAACATGCCTACTTGAGTTATATTTCAGCATGTGCCAGTTTTCACTAAGTCTAAAAACTGATTATGCTTTTGCTATGTTCACATGCTTGCTAAGGTGTTTTCTGATCCCTTTTGGCTCAAGGTCACTAAGGGACTTTTGTTAAGCTTTTTGAGAAGCTCCATGCCATGTTTTACTTTGCCATGTTCAGGTCCTGTAGCATGTAGTTTTGTTGCTCCGAAGTGGGCTACCTGATCTGAAATTCCACACAAGTGGTAATTTCACAAAGTCTGAGATCTGTTTTCCATATGCATTTTTGCCATGCTTGTTTGAACCTGTTAATGAATGAATTGGCGGTAGCTCAGAGCTAGACTTTTGTTAAGAATCTTGAATGCATCCCTGCCATGTATTTTGTTGCCATGTTTGAGTGCTGTAGCATGTTCATCTCATTGCATTTAGATGGCTACTTGCTGTAAATCGCAGACTGGTGTCATATTTGAATTGCTTGCCATTTCCAAACCGTAACTCCGTTTCCGGCGTTCTTTATATCGTTTTCAAGCGATTTCAACTCATCTTTCCAGTGGCACACTTGGTTTTCCATGTTGAGGCCAGATTCATGTTTTCCTTGTCAAATCTTGCATATGCATCCCGCATCGCATCCCGCGTAGCATGCCATCTTTGCATCTTATTGTTTGAGCGTTGCACGTGGTTGATTGTGTCCTTGTTGCTTGTTTGTCTTGTTTGGGTAGAGCCGGGGGACGAGTTCGCTAACGAGGATCTCGTTGAGTTTGCTTTCGAGGACCCAGTCAACTCTGACAGCTTTGCAGGCAAGATGATCGCACCCTCGAAATCACTACTATCTTTGCTATGCTAGTTTGCTCGCTCTTTTGCCATGCCAATGCTACGATGCCTACTATTTGCTTTCCAGCCTCCCAAATTGCCGTGTCAAACCTCTAACCCACCATGTCCTAGAAAACCGTTGATTGGCTATGTTACCGCTTTGCTCAGCCCCTCTTATAGCGTTGCTAGTTGCAGGTGAAGATTGGAGGTCATTCCTTGTTGGAACATTTATTTACTTGTTGGGATATCATGATATTGCCATGTTATCTTAATTGCATCTATATACTTGGTAAAGGGTGGAAGGCTCGGCCTCTCGCCTAGTGTTTTGTTCCACTCTTGCCGCCCTAGTTTCCGTCATATCGGTGTTATGTTCCCGGATTTTGCGTTCCTTACGCGGTTGGGTTATAATGGGAACCCCTTGATAGTTCGCCTTGATTAAAGCTTTTCCAGCAATGCCCAACCTTGGTTTTACCATTTTCCACCTAGCCTCTTTTTCCCTTGGGTTTCCGGAGCCCGAGGGTCATCTTATTTTAAACCCCCCCAAGGGCCAGTGCTCCTCTGAGTGTTGGTCCAACCCGTCAGCCGCCGGTGGCTACCAGGGGCAACTCTGGGCTGGCCTACCAGAAGTTTAGACAATCTGAGTGTGCCCTGAGAAAGAGGTATGTGCAACTCCTATCGGGATTTGTCGGCACATTCGGGCGGTGTTGCTGGTCTTGTTTTAACCTGTCGAAGTGTCTTGAAGAACCGAGATACCGAGTCTGATCGGAATGTCTCGGGAGGAGGTCTATTCCTTCGTTGACCGTGAGAGCTTGTCATGGTCTAAGTTGGGACTCCCCTGCAGGGATTTGAACTTTCGAAAGCCGTGCCCGCGGTTATGGGCAGATGGGAATTTGTTAATGTCCGGTTGTAGATAACTTGAACCTTAACTTAATTAAATTGAATCAACGGAGTGTGTTACCGTGATGGCCTCTTCTCGGCGGAGTCCGGGAGGTGGACACGGTGTTGGAGTAATGTTTGCGCAGGTTGTCCTCTAGATTCTCGCTCGCGCTTTGCCTCCTCTTCTCGCTCTCTTTTGCGAATAAGATAGCCACCATATATGCTAGTCGCTTGCTGCAGCTCCACTTATATTTACCTTACCTTACCTATAAGCTTAAATAGTCTTGATCGCGAGGGTGCGAGATTGCTGAGTCCCTGTGGCTCACAGATTACTATTACACCAGATGCAGGGCCTGATGATTCCGCTCCAGGTGACGCGCTCGAGCTCAAGTGGGAGTTCGACGAGGACTCTCAACGTTACTATGTTTCCTTTCCCGATGATCAGTAGTGGTGCCCTGTTGGGGGTGATCGGGACCGTGTCGCATGTTGGGTTATCTTTTATTTTGGCGCCGTAGTCGGGCCATGAGTGTTTGGATGATGTAATGTTATTTATTTACCTTGATTGACGTGGCGAGTGTAAGACAACTATGTTATCTCCCCTTTATGATTTATATTACATGGGATATTGTGAAGATTGCCTTACTTGCGACATATGCCTTCAATGCGATTATGCCTCTAAGTCGTGCCTCGACACGTGGGAGATATAGTCGCATCGAGGGTGTTACAGGTAAATCCATTGGTTCTGCAAGCCAAAGAAAACCTCTATCATGTATTCACAACTCCTGGGTTTACGTAATCTCCTAGGAAACGTATGCTGATGAAATCATAGCTTCGTTCATAATTATTTTGTTCAACAATATTGTGCTTGTTTCCTTATCAAATCCTGGGTCCTATGGGTTATGTCCCACTTCAACACTTGTATATCTTTAACTCATCCATGGAGTTACTATTGTTCCATATTCCAACACTACATCTCCTTTGAATCCAATAGTACTTCATTCCCTCATACTCTTCGGGTAACCATCATAATGAAAACAAACTCCAACTCATTTTGTGCAAATTCCACCCTATGGAACAACATTTTTCCTTTCCATTGGTCAGGTGTTCACACAGAAAAGTATCGCCCAAAAAAATGCACTGGTTCATCTATAATTCATATTCTCTTGGTATGAACTCCTTTATTACATCCTTAACCACTACTCAAAACTCTAATTTTAAAAGTACTCTGTTACAAAAGCTGCCATCCACATAGTTTGGTATGGTCAATCATTACTTCCATCTTTATTCATTTGCCCTTCTTGAAGATGCGTAAGTCCCACTAGAATTGTGCGATGTGATCCTTCAAATCATCGATGTTTTGCTTCATCATGGTGGCCATGAGCTTCATCTCCATCATCTCTGCATGCACCGCTCTCAGGTATTCCTGAGTCTGACGGAGTCTTGCTTCAAGTATTTCTCCAATTTGACGTATGGCTTCCATAGAAGCTTCACGAACAGAGTCAAAGAATGTTGCTCGTGGTACTTGAGAAATGAAAACGTATTGTCCCATAGTATTTGGACAAACTCCCTTCACATGGTGGACGTGTACCTCCACATACGAAAGTTCAACTACCTTCTCCATGAAAGGATAACCCTTGTACACTGCATCTCCTTCAAGATGAATATGCTTCATCATGTACTTCAGGATTTTTGGGTAATCCTGATCCCTAGTCAGGGTCATGATCGTTTCCGGGCCCTTGAGAAAAGACTCATAAAGGGTTGCCATCTGCAGGTATAAGATGGAAGGGGTACTCAGGATACTGTATGTATTTCCTTGGGCGAAATGTGGTTGTTTTCCCGGGAAAGGTTTGGGGTCAGCTTGTCCATGGTTTCAAGGTTTATGTCTGGGTGAGATAGTGAGAGAGGCACTCCCAATCAACAAACAACTCATAACATTATTTCATATGAGAGTCCGAGCATATCAACTGTATTGCTTCACAAGCTATTACAATTTCCATTTCACAACTCAACTCAACATCCCCAATGAAAATAAAAGTGTGTTCCACATTTTTACATGCTTTATTCCAATATCAAGATCGCAACTACTCAGCTCATGCTTTCCTCGGGTCTGAACATTCTCTAGCAAAATGCCCTACTCCTTTGCAGCGTAAACAAATGACGTTAGACAAATCTAGGGGCTTCCTGGTGGTTATGTTGGCTCCTTGAGTCCTTGGCTTCCTTGCTAGGCATTTGCTAGCGTAATGACCTAAATCCTTGCACGTGTAACAAGTGATATGACTCCACATGTTGGCTCTTTCTCTTCCTCGACTTCTTTGTTCCGATCAATTCTTCTATCTCGTGTGGATCAAACTCCACTTCTTCTGTAGGGAAGTCTCCCAGATACTCTTGGCTTTCCTTCGTGCAATACCATGAAAAATGTCCTTCTTCTCCACATGAATAGCAAGCACGGGAGAAAAATCTATTTAGGCCTTCTCCGTCAAGGTCGTCAACATCTTTCTTCATCACAGGTTCTTTTAAACTTTCCCAAAGGGCTTCTTTCATTGCTCCCTTCTGCTGCTTGCTAATTTCTTGTACCTTGGGATAAATATGACATTGGGCAGGGTAGTGCGTAGTTCCTCGGTGATTTCCTTCACAATGACGGCATCCATCCTTGTGTTCTTCATGGTTGTGTCCTATTTCTCCACATATCTTGCAAGCACAAGGTTTCTTCATCAGTTTATCACCGTGCTTCCGGATAAGACGGGATCCCAACAGAGTCTTCTTCAATTCCTCCCAAGTTTTTGCTCCATTACATCCTTGTATGGCTTGATGCATTTTCCACCAGGTTGCAGCACTTTTTGTAAAGTACTAAAGAGTGTATTGAACCTCATACTTCCTTGCAACCAAATTGCTCCTGAAGTGATTCTCCATGTTTCAAATCCATAGCTCTGCCTCCAACTGAGTGATCGGTCCAGAGAATACAAGTCCATCTTCATTCATCATCTATTGGGTCCAAGGGTTTTGGGATGAGATAAGAGGGATAGAGAGAGATACACACAATACAAACAATATAGTTTTGAAAATAAGTTTATTTTCTATTGTCGGAAAATACACACAAAATATGACAGCTCACAAATCATCGCATCTAATGTGAGTATACAACCGGGGTTTGGTCTTCTAAAGGTCATATTGGGATTCTTCAGTGTCTTCATACTTTGACTCTTCAACTGTTGTAACTTCAATTCTTCTAGTGTATGGTAAAGTCATCTTTACTCTGAAGTGATCCTCAGTTGTACGATATCTCCTCCTTCTCTGAGTGGTCTCATCAGTCGATCCTCCATGTGGTCTAAGGGAAAAGGGTATTTTCTAACTAAAAAGGGAACATTCAATAAAGCTCAGAAAAGAAGAGAGGTAAAGGATCTTTTTTAAAATAAAGTTTTAGATAAATCCTTTCTTAGGGGATTTCTAGTTTCTAGGGTCACGTCCTACAGTCAACATGTCTCTGATAGCATCTCTCTAGCGACCCGACCTCAAACGGTCAAGCCTTTGTGTATCCGTGCCATCCCTGGATTGGTATGCTGGCACACACAGTACGTTGATGTGTATATATCAAAGTGCAATCACATGTATAAATAACGTAAAATCTATATATACCTCATAAGTCTTAGTGGAAACAATCAGACGGGTGTGGAGTCCCATCAACACCAATGGCAAGTTGAGTGTAGACCGTAACCCTACAACGTAAATCTTACTCGTCATAGAAATTCCTGCAACATAAGACGTTGCAACCCTGTAGGTCAATACATTGAATGTACTAGCAAGTCACATCATAAGAATAATGAACCTATTTGTACATGCAATTTGGCTGGTGGAAAGCTCTAAGTTTAGTTTTTGCATAAAGCTAGGTTTTTCCTAGAATAAAAGATTTTATTCTACTACTAGAAAATACCATAGGATGAGTTGGCAAACCCAACTCAATCCATTCCCAAAGTTTCATTTAAAACCCAACTGTTTAATTAAGAGCCATTTCCACTACTAGATGCTCAAGTTGTCCGTAACCGGGGACACGGCTAATCGATTAGGTTGACACTCTGCAGAGGTTGCACACTTCTCCCCACAAGACTCGACCACCTCCATGATTGGAAGATCGAGACATAGTCTTTCGAAAATGTTCCCCCTTAACCCACGGATAGGCCGGTACACCTACATCATTCTACATCTGCTAGCCCATCCCGGAAGGGGTCACACTAACTACTCAACGAAGCTAGAGCCCATATTGGCTTGTGGCTACACATGTAAGCTTCTAGACATGAGAATACGATTGATCTCTTTGAGCCTGAGCGGACGGTCCACTAGTGGTGCACCACCATGGATTTCCCATGTGTGCCCCACTATACTTCGCCACCATTCCAACAAGTTTCCGGCCAGCCAGTTCATTAATTATCTTAGGTCCTATTTACTACATTGTCACTCAAACTTTACAATGATGACTCGCCAATCCACGTCTACTTAGCGAAGCAACATAATGTAAAACAATGGTGACAATGTTAAATGGTTCAGACCTACCTCAATGACCTACGGGGTGAAAAGCATAGTCATGCGGCATCAATTCCTACCATGCAGTCCTACCGCAAAGAACTAAGTGCATAATAAAAACATAGATAATGAAACATGATCAAGATGCAACTTGCCTTGGTACTTCTGGGGAATTCTAAAGACTGATAATATTCTGCTTCGCACTCCGGGCAATCTATCGCAAAGGAAGATAAACAATCATAAGCAAACATTTCAGAAAACCAAGTAGAACATGCGAAGCAAGAAGTCTCGGAAAAACCAAATTAACATACAACACACTAAGCTACCACAAAAATATTCTAAATGCAAAACAACATAAGCCTATGGTTCAAAAAGTGATGTGAACTATAGTGCATACTATGCATACTAGTAGAAAATATTAATGGACGGATTCTAGTGTGTGAAAATTATTGTGACAAAGGTCCAGATGATACGGATTGGCTACGGTGACAAAGTGCAAAAAGAATCAACTTAATCGCACCTTCGATTTGGGAGATATGGCCATTTGAAGTTCGAATTCGAATCTGAATAAATTCAAATTTGAATCTCACAAAAGTTCTCAAAAAGGATACCATTGGATAGCTCTAAACACGAAGAAGAATGTGCCGCTGGTTTCATCGAGTTTGGATCTACGGTTAAAAAGTTGTGGCCAAACTATGTTTAGGGGCTAAACTGAAATTTACAAGGACCTAGCAGTGAAACAAAAGACAAAATAAACCACGAACAGGCCGTCGGGCACGTGGCGGCTCGTGACTGGCCGAGCAGCGTTCATTGCAGAAGTTATACGACGAACGGTCACTAAATGAATAAAACACTACTGCGGCTAAATAAAAAGAAAACCATGACCGGTTTTCACTAAAACCGCACGGTTTAAACCGATATTAACCGGTTTAATCTGAAAAAACTAACAGAACGAGGGGGGGAGTGGGCGGCTCACAGCGAGAAACGATGACGAACGGAAGACGGCGGCGCTAGTGTCGGGCGGTGATGGGGCGGCGGCCTCCGGCGGGTTCCGGCGGCGGCAAAGTGGACGAAGGGGTGCGGCGTGGTGCGGGCGACCGGATGGTGGTGACGGCAGGCATCGGCGTGCACCGGACGGGGCGGAGGGAGGCGGCGGAGCTCCGGCACTCCGGCGACAGCGTGGGTCGTCCAGGCGGCGGCTCCAGTGACCTAGCGGCAAAACCACCATGTCAAAACGGAGTGCGTGGATGTGGGTATTCGAGTGACGAGGAGAACGGGGGCCAGGGTGCACCACCGGCAACAGAATCGATGGCGAGGCGGCTCGGCTCTGGCGAGATCTACTCGATGACTGCAACGGCTAGGAGCAGCGTGGGGAGTAGTGGTGAGGCAGAATGGAGAGAGGGGCTCCTAGGGGTTTTATAGGCACGAGAATTGATCTCGGGAGCTGCGGATAAGCTCCATGCGAGAGCTTTGCCCGACGGTTGTGGCGTGCACACACGGCACTGGGTGCTTATCCAAGCGGGAGGTTAGGGACGACGGGTCGGGCTGGGCCCCATCTGTCCGTGGGTGCGGGTGAGCGAGCGGGTGAGAGTCGGGGCGGGCGACCGGTGGCTAGGGACTTGGTCGCGGGGTCTAGGCCTTGGGCCGTTTTCGACCGAGTAGGCCGGCTGGCGTGCGCGCACGTGCGTGTTTAAAAAAAAAGAAAAACACAAAGGAAAACTGCAGCAGAAGTAAATTAAATAAAAATTATACATAGGCATATCATATACCAAAATGATCAGAAAAATACCAAGAATAAGGTGAACTATTTTTCAAGTTCAACTAAGTTCCATAAAAATCATAAAAGTCAAACAGTGCTACTGTTGCATTTAAAATCAATAAAAATCATTTTTTAAATACGAAAATGATTTCAAATTTATTTTCTCCTAATTTTCTAATGAAGGGAATCATTTTACCCTTATTTCCATTTATTTATTTTTAGGAGAAAAATAATTTGAATTAAAACTAAATAACTCCCAAGAGAATTTGAAATTTGGAAATTCAAATAACTTCAAAGTGACATTCAAATTATTCCTTTGAAACTTCCAACTCTCTTTCTTCGAATTTTAAGTAGTCATTTTATCTTCCCTCATGAACTCATTGAGTTGCTTAAAGTTTCTAAATTTGACATATTCTCAATGGAATTCAAATCATTTTCAAACCACTTTTCATTTATTTAAATGGAAGAAGTCATATTATCTTCACTCTAGGGTTTTGTGATGAAATGAATTTGAATTCATGGAGATCAACATGCAAGATGAAAAGTTTTGGGAAAGTCCTTTTATTCCCTCTCATTCAACTTTCAAAAAGTTTCAAATTCCACTCAATTTCACACAATCAATCACACAACAATCAAACAAACAATCATAATTATTTATTTAATATAACATTCCAAAATTTAGAATTTTGGGATGTTACACGTTTGTTCCAAAAATAACTCTCCCAAAGGTTTCATTCCATTTGATATTCCTTTTCTGCGAAACACAAAAATATGCAAAAAAAACAGCAATTTGCACTAGGCCTTGGGTTAGTAGGTTAGTCCCAAAAATAATATAGAAGTGTATAAATAAGCCATTAATATCCAAAACAGATAATATAATAGCATGGAACAATCAAAAATTATAGATACATTGGAGATGTACACTTACCCATAAGGCATGGTTCGCAAGTATCAAATGGTTCAAATCAAGTGATTCCAAAATTCCATCCTCATGGAGTTTCTTCATGCGCTTTACACCAATATGACCTAAACGGCAGTGCCACAAGTATGTTGCAATATCATTATAAATTTTGAATCTTTTGGCATCAATATTATGAATATGTATATCACCACGATCGAGATTCAACAAGAATAGACCATTCATCAAAGGTGCATGACTATAAAAGATATTACTCATATAAATAGAACAACCATTATTCTTTGATTTAAATGAATAACCATCTCGCATTAAACAAGATCTAGATATAATGTTCATGCTCAATGCTGGCACCAAATAACAATTATTGAGGTCTAAAACTAATCCCCAAGGTAGATGTAGAGGTAGCGTGCCGACGGCAATCACATCGACCTTGGAACCATTCCTGATGCGCATCATCACCTCATCCTTAGCCAATCTTCGTTTATTCTGCAGCTGCTATTTCAAGTTACAAATATGAGAAAATGAACCAGTATCAAATACCCAAGCGCTACTACGAGCATTAATGAGGTACACATCGATAACATGTATATCAAATATACTTTTTTTCACTTGGCCAAGTATCTGGGGCAATTCCGCTTCCAGTGATCATTCCCTTTGTAGTAGAAGCACTCAGTTTCAGGCTTGGGTCCAGCTTTGGGCTTCTTTAAAGGAGAGGCAACTTGCTTGCCATTCTTCCTGAAGTTCCCTTTCTTTCCCTTGCCCTTTTCTTGAAACTCGTGGTCTTGTTAACCATCAACACTTGATGCTCCTTCTTGATTTCTACCTCTGGGGCCTTAAGCATTGCGAAGAGCTTAGGAATCGTTTTTGTCATCCCTTGCATTTTATAGTTCATCATGAAGCCTTTGTAGCTTGGCGGCAGTGACTGAAGAAATCTGTTAATAACACTCACAACTAGAAGATCAATTCCCCGCTGAGTCAAATGATACCCAGACATTTTGAGTATGTGTTCACTGGCAGGACTGTTCTCCTCCATCTTACAGTTATAGAACTTGTTGGAGACTTCATATCTCTCAACCCGGGCATTAGCTTGAAATGTCAACTTCAGCTCTTGGAACATCTCATATGCTCCATGGCGTTCAAAACGTCTTTGACCTGGTTCTAAGACGTAAAGCATGGCACACTAAACTATTGAGTAGTCATCATATCAAGCCTGCCAGACGTTCTAACATCTTGTAGTAGCTCCTGCAGCACATCTGTCACCTAGTAGTGCATGCAAGGCGATTAAGTTGGGTAACGCCAGGGTTTTCCCAGTCACGACGTTGTAAAACGACGGCCAGTGAATTGTAATACGACTCACTATAGGGCGAATTCGAGCTCGGTACCCGGGGATCTACAACATAGATATGAAAAAACTATTAAGTCTAAGTTCATGATAAATTAAGTTCAATTAATCTTACTAATGAACTCCCACTTAAATTAACATCCCTCAAGTTATTTAAGTGATACATGATCCAAATAAACTAACCCATGTCCGATCATCACGTGAGATGGGATAGTCATCAATGGTGAACATCTCTATGTTGATCATATCTACTATATGACTCATGTTTGAGATTTCGGTCTCCAGTGTTCCGAGACCATGTCTGTACATGCTAGGCTCGTCAAGTTTAACCCAAGTATTCTGCATGTGCAAAAATGTCTTACACCCGTTGTATGTGAACCTAAATTCTATCACACCCGATCATCACGAGGTGCTTCAAAACGACGAACTTTGGCAACAGTGCATACTCAAGGAGAACATTTTTATCTTGAAATTAAGTCAAGAGGTCATCTTATAATGCTACCATCGTTCTAAGCAAAATAAGATGCAAAAAGGATAAACATCAGAAGCAATCATAATATGTGACATGATATGGCCATCATCATCTTGTGCTTTTGATCTCCATCTCCAAAGCATCGGCATGATCTCCATCATCACTGGCTCGACGCCTTGATCTCCATCGTAGCGTCGGGGTCGTTGTAACACCCCAGATGTAAAAATTCCATATTTGGCAATGTATCGAACCTTATCATGATCGATCCCGAGTGGTTTCCTCCTTGTTGGTTTCATTTTGGGTTTTTCTTTGTTTCATATTGCATTGCCTTCCTTTTCTTGTCATATTGTATTTGCTCAGTCTTGTTGATATCATGTGGTGCTTCATGTTCCTTGCTATGTTGCATTGTTTGCCATCCTCATGTTGCATTGTCATATCATGTTGCATTATGCTTGGATAGGCCTTGTTGCATTGTGCATGGTGGTTTTCACCTCATCATGTCAAGTTCAGCCTCAAGACATGGCATCATCACTATTCCCCCTCATCTCTCCACCTCTTCCTTTTCTTATTTTGGGAAGCAACATTATTTGGCCTCAAATAATGTTCAACTTTTCCCCAATACTCTAGCACCATGTCCTAAACCTCTCTGCCAAATTTTGGCTCTTTTGAAGATGTATTGGTTAGGCTCAAAAAAGACCCAAATTTGAATTATATTTGAACTTGTTTTATTTTTCTACCTCTAAAAATGCCCAAGACAATTAATTCAAATATTACAAGATTCCAAGACCCCAGTCATATTTTTATATCTCCCTAGATCCTCTCCTAGCGCTTTGTGCTTTTCCTGTCTTGTTTTCTGGTTGTAGAAAAGAGAAGAAAAGCTGCAATGGGCAGCCCAGTAGCAGCACAGCGTACCTAGGCCTCGGCCACCGGGCTGGCCTAGCTAGCGCCAGCCCGCAGCCAAGCTCAGATGCGTGGCCTCCCTCTCCCTTCTTTTCTCACCCAAGCACCACACACCCCTCTTTCCTACTCGCACCACATGGACATGCGGGTCCCTCGCATCAGCGAGAGCGGCAACCACACCCGCCTCCTTTCTCCTTCCCCTTCCTCTGCTTTTCGCCATGCCATGGCCACGGTGGCGAGCCAGCCAGCCAGCCGCGCCGTGCCTATTTAACTCCCATCGGCGTTCGCCCCTAGCCTCTAGGGTTTCCCCAATCGCCGCCGCCACCCAAGGGCTTCTCCCCTGCCCTCCTTCCTCCTGCCCGATCGCTCCCGTGTGCGACAGAGAGCGCGAGCTCGACTCCGGCTTGCTCACCGTAGAGTCCAAGTGCCACGCTCATGTCCTTCTTCTTCCTCGACGTTGTCTTCGTCCATGACGTCGACTACGGTGCCCCAAACGCCAAGTTCCAGGACTTCCTCCGCATTCTCTCCGTCACCGTTAGGTTTTCCGCTGAGGTTCAGAGCTTCCCCCCGTTGCCTCCAGCGAGTCTCTGCCACCGTCTCCATGTCCTAGGGTGAGCTAGGTATACCTGCTTCCCCCCTCTCTTCTCCTGCAGTATATCGATCGCCGTAGACGTCCCTAGGATCGGTCTCGCGTCACGCCCTCACAGGTCCGGCGTTCTCTGAATCTTCCTCAGGCTCCAGTAGCACGCTCTATGCATCCGGCGCATCCCGAGACCCAGTTGGCTCCGTAGACATCCCACTGGTCTCACGCCTTCTTCAACAGCTTCGCCGTCATCTCGTCGTGCCCTATTGATGTCGCCGCCGCTTCTTGTTGTGCCCCGAGTCGAGCCATGCTCGAGATCGAGCGCCCCGCCGCTCCGAGGATGCTCGCACCCTCGTATGGGTGCCGCCGACCATTTTCGCGCACCCGCCGCTTCCTCCTGAGCCCCGCCGTCGTCGTTGTTGCCGTAGACGCCTCGGCCTCGTCTGAGCAGCCATCCACCAACGCTAGAACAAGTGGCACGAGGGCCCCCTCCTGTCATCCACCTCATCGTAGCCCAGAGGTTGACCCCGCACGCCGGCACCGGGGAGACCCGGGTTCGATCCCCGCAGGCGCAATTAAACTCCTCCCCTTTTTATTTGATTAATGAGTCCCTGACAATCAGGGCCCACCTGCCATGCTCACTACCATCCGGTCCCCTTTGTCACTCCCACAAAACCCCTTGTTCCCTTTTTTTATTTAATCTAATGAATATTCCATTTCAGGAAAATGGCATATTTCCTATTCGGACAAGTCCATTTCTGGACATTTCCAATTCTGGAAATTGACATTTCTGTTTATAGCCTTATTAGGAAATATTTGATTTTTCATAATTGTGGGGATTTTTCTACTACTACATAGACATATTATATATGTTTTTGAGGTAGAAAAATACCACCCATTGGTGGAATCCATTTCATCATTTGAGCAAGTTTGCATACATGTCATTTTACATCATGTTGTTGTTTTGTCATTAATGTGGATAATTATGCAAAGGTGTTATGTGTTAGTTTTGCACATGAACATGCTCTTCACCATGCCTACTTGCTGCTAGAATTAATTGCATACCATGATATGCCTTGTGTAGAGTTAAACATGCTTGCAAACATGCTATCATGAATCTGTTTTTGCCATGCTAGTTTATTTGGCTGTCTGAAATCAGTTCATATCACTTGCCGTGTTTGCATTGATGCTATCATCATATCTATAGATCTTTGGAACAAGTTCAGTAAGGGAGTTTTATTAAGTACATTTATTACTAGCATGCCATGCTCAAGTTTGCCATGATAGGCTCCTGTGACATGTAGTTTACTAGCTCTAAACTTTGCAACCCGTTGTTGTTTCTGCCATGTCCAGTATTTTCACTAAGTCTGTAAAACTATTATCTTTTGCAATTTTGCCATAGTGTTTTAGTCATGCTCTACCGGTTTCTAGCAGTAGCTTAGTAATCATGTTTTGTAGTGCTTGATATGTACTTCACTACCATGCCTGTTGTTTTCATGTTTGGGTGTTGTAGCATGTTTAAACTATGCATCTAAGTGGCCATGTTGTTGTTAATCTCTGTTTTGCGTTGTTATTGTTTTGCTCACCGTTTGAGTTGTGTGCATCTGTTCCTCGTGATCTTTATATCGATTTCAACCAAAATCTCCCAATCTATCCAGCGGCATGCTTGGTTAGCCAAGTTAGTGCCATGTTCATCTTTTCCCCTTCCGGAGTACCCATATGCATTGCACATCATATCTTGCATTCCATGCCATGTCTTGCATCATGTTGCTTACGCATTGGACCATGATTGATTGTTTTTCCGTTGCTCGTGTTCTTGCTTTGGGTAGAGCCGGGAGACGAATTCGAGAATGAAGACCCTGTCGAGTACGTTTCCGAGTAGCAAGGATTCGATACCTCTGAAAACATTGCAGGCAAGATGATCATTACCCCCAATATCACTCCTATCTTTGCTTGCTAGATGTTCGTTCTATCGCTATGTCGCCCTACCTACCACTTGTTTTATGTAGCCTCCCATGTTGCCATGAAAGCCTCTAACCCACCTTCCTAGCAAATCTCATTCCTAGCAAATGGGAGTTTTTAATATATGGTTATAGTGAACTTGAATCCAATCTCATTAAAACACACCAACCGCGTGTGTAACCATGATGGTCTCCTTTCGATGAGGTTCGGAAAGAAAACATGGTGGGGTTATGTTTGAACGTAAGTAGTTCAGGATCACTTCTTGATCATTACTAGATTACGACCGTTTGTGTAGCTTCTCATCTTATTCTTACATTCGTAAGTTAGCCACCATACAATGGTTAGTGCTGGCTGCAACTCCACCATATATCCATACCTTACCTTTAAACTTTGATAGTCTTGACACCGTGGGTAATAGGATTGCTGAGTCCCCATGGCTCATAGTATACTACAAACAAAGTGGCAGGTACCGATGAGACTGATGCAGGTGATGCCACTGAGCTCAAGTGGGAGTTCGACGAAGACTATGGTCGTTACTATGTTTCCTTTTTGTATGATCAGTAGTGGTGCCCGGTAGGGTCAATCGGGACTTAGCTTGGGTGGTTGTCTTTTATTCGGTTGATTTCGTCTGTAGCCGGACTCTGTGTTCATCTTGAATGATTTTATTATCTTGATGCTATTTGTGTGATATTGTGGGGATTGTAAACCAAAGCTCGTATTCTATCTATTAGTACATGAGAAGCCAACATACAACCACTCTTGCGACCATCCCAATATGCGCTTATGCCCCAAATCGTGCCTCGACACGTGTGGAGTATAGTCGCATATTGGGCGTTACAAGTTGGTAATCAGAGCCATCCCGACTTAGGAGCCCCTGCTTGATCGAACCGCTGACATTGTTGAGTCTAGAACAAATCTATTTTGAGTCTTAGGAATATATATATCGGAGAGTAGGATTCTTTTTACTTATCCCCTTCGTCGCTCTGGTGAGGACTCCTGACATAGATGTTTTCACTTCCCTCTCCTCATTTTCACTAAAAAAAGTTAGGATCACGCGGGTATCTTGGGATCGTTCCGATATTATTGTGACGAGAACATTGTTCTTGGTGCCTCCTGACATTTAGGGGTTGTGGCAGTGTCCCAAGGAGTTGAGCTCCGAGGTGTTGTCGTCATAGTTGTATCATTGAAGTTCTGATATACCAGAGCTGGCTAACATCGAAAACTCGTCTATGCGGGTTAGTAGAGAGATAACCTCAATGCCACCCAGTACTGGGGAGGGAGTTAGGGAGTATTGCCACAACTAGTATAGTGGATGCTTTTCGAAGGTCTGAGGTACACGATTTCCGGAGGTTTCTTGGTTATGTGTTGATGGATGGATACGGCTGGAGCATAGGGAATGTTTAGTTCTTTGAGATATTTGTGCCTCCCTGTATCCCCAACACCATATTGCATAACCAGGAAGTTTTGGGAGTTAATAGGTGGTAATTCAAGAACCTCTAGGTTATCTTTCCAACAGATATCTGGTATGAGATTGGGGAATCTATACCATGTATGTCAGAGTAAATGACCACGGGTAGCCTCATCGGTCTCCCTTGGTATTTCAAGACATCGGGGTCGGCTGCGCCCCTCAAGCATCAAAGACAAAGGACCGCCTTCTTGGGGCCGGCTGGTCCTAGCGGCTGGCTGCTAGAAGGCGGCGGAGTCCAGATAGCGGCAACAGGATGGGGCGACTCCTAGCAGGCGGCCCCTCACTCCCTCGAAGTTTGCACCTCATTATAACGACGAGACGGGGTGTGGCTACAATCCAGCCTGCCACCCCCGAATCCAGGGCTGAGCATGGCTACAGTGCTGTGTACCGGGCGGACATCCCTCGCCCGGTGTCGCACTGTTGTCACGCCACCTGAGACATCATCATGGCAGAGGAGGCCATGTTCCCACGACGAGCTGTCAGTACGGCCTGCAAGCAGCGGGTCCTACCTATCCATGAGATGCCAGAAGGAGGCGAGCTCTGACCAGTCTACGCGGGGAAGGCCGATTCCTAGCAGGTGGCCCTCCCCCTCCCTTGGAGTCTGTGCGCCATTAACCAGATAAGATGGGGTGTGCCTACAATGAGCACCCACCAGGCAGCGGGACTGTAGCCACGCTTCCCCGATAAAGCATGCATCATCAGTGGCACGGCTACAGTACTGAGCAGCCAGCAAGACCCGCGAGCGGTGGGCGCGGCCTGTCGGCCAAGTACAAGGCAGCAGACGCGACCCACTAGGCGGCGGGCCCCATCAGCCGGTGGCCAGAGACACTGACGGCCGAGTCCCACACCCGACCGGATTACCATTGTACCCTTGAGGGGTAGGCCTATATAAAACCCCTAGGGCACCCCATGCAAAGGGTTCAGAACCTTAGCAGATTCACCCACACATATAGAGAGGGGAAGCGAGGCTAGCCTTCCTCATCTTCCTCCTCTAGCAAAACAGCTCAAGGAGCAACCTTGTAGTCACCTTTGTTGAGATAGTGATCATGCGGAGACCCCGCAGAGCCGGACTAGGGGTGTTATCTCCAAGGAGAGCCCCGAACCTGAGTAAGATCCGCCGGCTTAGGCTTTCTCGCTCACTCCCGCCTCTAGAACCCGGCGACGTCCTCTTGGCCCTCTCCATGATAAGCCACCCCTTGGCATATGTCGCACCACAACCCCAACAATGTATTTGTTACAATTGTTACCTTGTTATTTTATTCATCAACCTCATTTCAAGTGGCTTCTCATTCAAATGGTTGTATCATATTAACTTCGGAATGCATTCGTTCAATCTTTGTTCGGATATCTATTGTGAAGACTTCTTTGCACATGTCTATCCATTGATTCAGCTTGTCTATCATTTCTATGGTGGTTCTAACAGATGTCACCTTCTTCAAGATGGCTCCCCCAACGCATCTGCATCTGAAACGTACCGATGGAGGGCAGTCGAACCCTCCGCCACCTCCTCCACCTCTGGAGGCATGGAGAGCTATGATGGCAGCCACCAACGCTAATACACAGATGCTTCTTCAACTCTTACAAGAGCACAACCAAGGCCAAGGAAACCAAGGTCGAGGGAAATTTAACAATCAACCTCAGTTTGCCACACTCAATCAATTTCTCGCAAATCAGCCAAAGATGTTCAGCGCTTGTGTTGAGGCCATGGACGATGATGATTGGCTCGTGGACATTAACAAGCATTTTGAATGCAGCAATGTCATGCATGAGGACAAAGTCAAGTTTGCTTCTTTTCAGCTCAAGGACCAAGCAGCAGATTGGTATTAGTAGTACAAAGACTCTAGAGGGGGTCGAGTGATTACCTGGACTAACTTCTATCGGGACTTTCGAGCTCATCACATTCCAACAAGTGTTGTCGAGAATATGCATGAGCAATTCCGCAATCTGAAGCAAGGAAGCACGTCTGTGTATCAATACAACGTCAAGTTTCAGAATCTTGCTGGCTATGCAAGGCAAGATGTTCCTGATGAGAAGAGTATGATCTATTACTTCATGGTTGGCCTCAGAGAGGACCTTCAGCTAGCTCTCGTCCTTGTTGAGCCTACTTAGTTTGATCAGTTCTATAACATGGCTCTCAAGCAAGAAGCTGCCCAACTCAAGTGCGAGGCTTCAAAGAAGAGACTCAGGGATGTAGTCCAGTCTTCCTCTTCCTCTCAAGTGGTAGCTAAGCAACAGAAGTTCTGGCTTCCTCCACCTGCTCCATTTCATTAGCCCTACCGGCAGAAGTAGTCAGGTGGTCGTGGATCTTCCCACCCACCCAAACCAAGCTATCAGAACAAGTCTCAGCCACAGGCTCTGAGGACAGGTGTTCCTCCTCCTCATCATCATCGCCCTCTCTCAGAGGTTACTTGCAACAAGTGTGGTCAGAAAGGTCACTATGCAAACAAGTGCTTCATTCAAAGGCGCCTTCCGGCTCCTCCTCCTGTCAGGTCAGCAAGCAATGTAGTTGCCAAGCATAATCCCAAGTATGCAAAGGTGAACATGATGAATGCAGCTCAAGTAGAGGATTCTTCAGATGTGATCATGGGTAACCTCTCAGTTAACTCTATTCTTGCTAAAGTTTTATTCGATACTGGTGCATCACATTATTTCATGTCAAGACCGTTCTTTGCAAAGCATGATTTCACTTGGTCATACCTGGATAATCCTATGGGTGTTGTTTCTCTAGGGATGTCAATGAGGCCCAACTCGATCATGCCGGATGTTGGCATCAAGATGGGCAATGATTCTTTTCTGGCTTCTCCAATGCTTCTTGGTGATTCCGATATTGATCTCATTCTTGGCATGGATTGGCTTTCTAAGCACAAGGCTTTTCTAGATTGTGCATCGGATAAAGATGTGATTTTCTTTGTGGCTCGTGATGAAACCATTCGATTGTTCTCTCTCAATGAGGAAGGCGAGATTGACGCTAGTTCTTAGATTCCAATTGTTTGTGAGTATCAAGATGTTTTTCCTAAAGATCTTCTGGGTATGCCCCTCACCGGCCAGTTGAGTTTGTTTTCGAGCTTGAGACCGGTACAGAACCCGTTTGCATGCGCCCCTAGAAGCTTGGGCCAGAAGAGATGAAAGAATTTAAGAAACAACTCGATGAACAAGAACGTCTGGGTCTGATCAGACCAAGTTCATCTCCTTGGGGTTGTGGTGTTCTCTTTGTCCAAAAGAAGGATGTCATGGAACTTCTTTGCGTCGATTACCACCCATTGAACAATAAGACAATCAAGAATAAATACCCACTTCCAATATCAATGAGCTATCCAAACAACTCAAAGGTGCAAAGGTGTTTTCCAAGCTTGACCTACATATGGGGAATCACCAGATTCACATTCGTTAAGAAGATATCCCAAAGACAGCATTCAGAACGAGCTTTGGTTCTTATGAATATACTTTCATGTCTTTTGGGCTTGCAAATGCCCCTCCAACATTCTCTCGTATGATGAACTTCATCTCCAACCCCTACACCAATGAATTCGTCCTGGTGTATCTCGATGATATCCTGGTGTTCTCCAAGAATAAAAAGGAT
The DNA here is from genome assembly GCF_003073215.2 of Triticum urartu. NCBI lineage: Eukaryota > Viridiplantae > Streptophyta > Magnoliopsida > Poales > Poaceae > Triticum > Triticum urartu. The sequence goes on from NC_053024.1 coordinate 309,486,877, forward strand.
CATGCTAAACATTTGCGATTGGTGCTCGACAAGCTCAGAGAGTATCAATTCTACGCAAAGCTATCCAAATGTGAGTTTTTGCTTGATTAAGTTCTTTACCTTGGTCACATCATCTCCGCTAAGGGAATTTCTGTTAATCCAAAGAAGGTTGCTTCCATTGTCAACTAGGAGCCTCCTTAGAACGTCAAGCAGCTCCACAGTTTCCTTCGGCTTGCAAGCTATTGTCGTAGGTTTGTGGAGAACTTCTCCAAAATTGTGAAGCCTCTCTCCAACCTCCTCCAGAAGCATGTCAAATATTCCTGTACTCCTGAGTGTGGTGTTGCCTTCAATACCCTCAAAGAGAAACTCGTCATAGCTCCGGTCCTTACTCCTCCTGATGAGTCCAAGCCCTACCAAGTTTTCTGTGATGCTTCGTTGCAAGGTCTCGGTGGAGTCTTAATGCTAGAGAAGAAGTTTGTGGCCTATACTTCTCGGCAGTTGAAGCCAAATAGAAGGAACTACCCCACTCACGGTCTTGATTTGGTGGCAGTTGTCCATGCATTAATCACATGAAGACATCTTTTGTTGGGTAGGCAAGCGGACATTTTCACCGATCACAAGAACCTCAAATATATCTTCACTCAACCTAACCTCAAACTCAGGCAAACTTGTTGGGTTGAAATGATCCAAGAGTACAATCCAAGCATTGAATACACTCCAGGCAATGCAAATGTGATTGCAGATGCGTTGAGCAGAAAGGCATATTGCAACAGCTTAATTCTCAAGCCATTTCAGCCTGATATTTGTGAAGCATTCCGCAAGCTCAAACTCCAAGTTGTTCCTCAAGGTTTTCTTGCCAACTTTCAAGTCACTCCAACTTTGGAAGACCAAATTTGTGAGGCACAACTCCTTGATGCCATGGTGAAGAAGGTGAAACATGGTGTTGCGAAGGGCTTACCTAAATACAAGTGCTATCACATTAATGACAAGGACACCTTATTCTTCGAGGGCCGGTTAGTGGTTCCTAAGGGTGATCTAAGGAAGGTCATCATGAACGAAGTGCACAGTTCTCTTCTTTCCATCCACCCAGGCAGTTCGAAGATGAACTATGACCTCAAGAAGTTGTATTGGTGGACACGAATGAAGCGAGAGATTGCTCAATTCGTGAATGAATGTGATGTATGTCGAAGGGTGAAAGCAGAACATCAACGACCAGCTGGTCTCCTCCAACATCTTGCCATTCCAGAATGGAAGTTTGATCATATCGAGGTGGACTTTGTCACTGGATTTCCAAAGTCCAAGCGTGGGGTGAATTTATCATACAATTTTCTAGGAACTGAAACTTCTAATTCCATTTTTTCTTCAAGAGCTTTCGTCATGGCATCAACAATATTTTTAGTAAAAGCTTTGTTTTGTTCATAAGCATGGGGTGAATTTATCATGGAATGCAACAAAGAAATACAATCAATCAAAGAGCAACTATCATAATTAAAGTCTTTGTAATCCAAAATAGTGGGTGCATCACTAGCTAAAGTCTTGACCTCTCCAAACCCACTTTCATCAATTTTTTCAACAAGATTTTCACCCTCCGTAATATTGGGACGCCTTCTACTAAAGTTGACTCTTCTCTTGTCTCTTTTTCATCATTCTTAACTTTACTAAACAAGGAATCAATAGGAGAAACATCAATCATTTTAAGATCTTCAATACTTTTATCCTCTAAAGAGATTGGTTTAGCGGCCATTTGATTCACTAAGGTAGCTTGTGCATTGGATATTTTTCCTAACAAACTTTTGTCAAAAGCATACTTAGATTGGAGGTTGCAAACTTCTCTACTAATACCATCAAGTTGTTTTGTAATAGCATTTAGCACAACGGAGTGCTCCTTAAGTTCTTCAGTAAAATACTTATTCTGCTCAAATTGCGTAGTCATATAATCCTTAGTACTTTTCTCAATTTCAAGAAAAATATTGGGGTAAGGAACATCATAAGATTTTCTTTGAGGTATCATGACTATGCAAACAAGAAGGCACACAAAAACAGATGTGACAAGAAAACGGCGAACGAAAAGAGAAGCGAATAAAACGGTAAATTTTTGTGAAGTGGGGGGAGAGGAAAACGAGAGGCAAATGGCAAATAATGTAAATTGCAAGGAGATGAGGTTTGTGATTAGGAACCTGGTTATGTTGAAGATCTTCCCCGGCAACAGCGCCAGAAAGCACGTTGACGGGAGGCTATCTTGACTTGATTCTCCCCGGCAACGGCGCCAGAAATTCTCCTTGATGGCAGCTAGAACTATGTCGGTATTTCCCCGGAGAGGGAGGGATGATGTAGCACAGCGACGGTAGAGTATTTCCCTCAGTTATGAAACCAAGGTATCGAACTAGTAGGAGAACCAAGCAACACAATGTAAACAGCCCCTGCACACAAATAACAACACCTCGCAAACCGACGTGTTAAAGGGGTTGTCAATCCTTTTCGAGTAACGACACCAGAAATTGGTGTGTGGCGCTAAAAAGGTTGTAATAGATTGGATAAATAGATCACAAATAAAATAAAGTGCAGCAATATATTTTTGTATTTTGGTTTTAATAGATCTAAAAATAAAAGCAAGGAAAAAGTAGATCTCAAAGGCAAATATATGAGAAATAAGACCCGGGGGCAGTAGGTTTCACTACTGGCTTCTCTCAAGAAAAATAGCAAACGGTGGGTGAACAAATTAATGTTGGGCAATTTATAGAACTTCAAATAATTGTGACGATATAAAGGCAATGATCATTACATAGGCATCTCATCCAATATTAGTAGACCGACTCCTGCCTACATCTACTACTATTACTCCACACATCGACCACTATACAGCATGCATCTAGTGTATTAAGTTCATGGAAAAACGAAGTAATTCAATAAGAACGATGACATGATGTAGACAAGATCCATTTATCTATATGGCGGTAGATATAGTTCTTGTCTTTTTATCCTTAGTAGCAACGATACATACGTGTTGGTTCCCTTTCTATCACTGGGATCAAGCACCGTAAGATCAAACCCACTACTGGGCACCTCTTCCCATTACAAGATAAATAGATTGAGTTGGAAAGACAAAACCCAAATATCGGAGAAGAAATACGAGGCTATAAGAGATCATGCATAAAAGAGATCAAAGAAACTCAAGTACTTTCATGCATATAAAACATAGATCTGATCATAAACTCGAAGTTCATCGATCCCAACAAACACACCGCAAAAAGAGTTACATCATATGGATCTCCAAGAGACCATTGTATTGAGAATCAAGAGAGAGATGAAGCCATCTAGATACTAATTACGGACCCGAAGGTCTACAAAGAACTACTGACGCATCATCGAAGAGGCACCAATGGAAGTGGTGAACCCCTCTATGATGGTGTCTAGATTGGATCTGGTGATTCTGGACTCTGCGGCGGCTGGATGAATATTCCGTCGACTCCCCAAGGGTTTCAGAAATATTTGGGTATTTATAAAGCAAAGAGGCGGTCCGGGGGCACCCGAGATGGGCACAACCCACCTGGGCGCGCCAGGGCCTCCTGGCTCGCCCTGGTGGGTTGTGCCCCCCTCGGGGCACCCCCGGGTGCAACCAGGGCCCATCTGCTTCCTTTTGGCCCATAAAAAACCATCGTAAAGTTTCATGCCATTTGGACTCCGTTTGATATTGATTTCCTGTGATGTAAAAAACATGGAAAAACAGGAACTAGCACTGGGCACTATATCAATATGTTAGTATCAAAAGATGATATAAAATGACTATAAAATGATTATAAAACATCCAAGATTGATAATAAAACAACATGGAACAATCAAGAATTATAGATACGTTGGAGATGTATTAGCATCCCCAAGCTTAACTCCTACTCGTCCTCGAGTAGGTAAGTGATAAAAACAGAATTTTTGATGTGGAGTGTTGTTCATCAATTCATATCATATTCTTTTCTTTATAGCATGGACATTTGGACTTTTATGTGATTCAAAGCAATAGTCTAGTTTTGACATAATAATTTAGATACTCAAGCATATCAACAAGCTACCATGTCTTTCAAAATATCAATGCTAAAATGAGTTATCCCTAGCCCATCATGCTCGAACATTGATCCATTCATGAAACACACTCGAATATTAACTACACCCAATACTTGAGCATGATCATATTGCCTCCTAGTTGGTGCTTTTATAAGAGAAGATGGAGACTCAAATTCCAAAAATAAAAATTGCATAAAGTAAACGAAAGTCCCTTCGTAGAGGGAAGTAGGGATTTGTAGAGGTGCCAGAGCTCAAAGCAAAAAATTTGAGATTAAAACATTTTGGGACGTGTATCCATCCCACCAACGAAAACGACTTAGAGTTCCAAACACTTTCCATGCTAGATATGCCATAGGCGGTTTCCAAACAGAAAATAAAGTTTATTCCTTTTCCACCATAACTTTCACTCTCCGTGGCTAGCCGTATCCATGGGTGCCCTCCATACCAACACTTTCCAAGGAATTTATTATTTGTCAACATAAAGTAAATTCATTTCTTTTTGCATTTCGGGACTGGGTATCTCTAATACCTTTGCCTTACTCTCGTGCAATGACAAGTGAATAAACACTCATCTTGAGAATAACACATCTAGCATGGAAAATATTAGCCACCCCTCACCGCTCCGCGAGCGAAACAAACACACAAAAGAGAAGTTTATTTTGAAAATTAGAGATGGCTGTCAAGACCCCGATCCTAAGTCACACCGATCTACATGTAACACATCATATCACTTTGTGGCCTCAGGCACGGTATTCCCACGGGTGCCACCTTACATGGCCCGGGACCATTTGCGCCTTTTGACTCACGTATATGATAGTGTCGCTAGCATCCATATGACAGAGAACCCGGGCTGACATGACTAGTCATGAATCCGAAGTGGCACTAACTTACAGGGACATGCATACATGACCCAGAACGAACATGTCGGTCATCAACGTATGAACCCAAGTCGTAGCAAGCTACAAGGACTTAAAGCAACAACGCGTGACATTTCCCCGAAGGGACAGACACAGGAATGAAGAAGGACACATGCCGTCCATCCTAAGTGTTTCGGAGCAGTAGCAAGATACCATGTGATGACCCACAAGTACAGGGGATCTATCGTAGTCCTTTCTATAAGTAAGAGTGTCGAACCCAACGAGGAGCAGAAGGAAATGATAAGCGGTTTCTAGCAAGGTATTCTCTGCAAGTACTGAAATAAGTTGTAACAAATAGTTTTGTGATAGGATAATTTGTAACGAGCAACAAGTAACAAAAGTAAATAAGATGCAGCAAGGTGGCCCAATCCTTTTTGTAGCAAAGGACAAGCCTGGACAAACTCTTATATAGCGAAAAGCGCTCCCGAGGACACACGGGAATATCTCCAAGCTAGTTTTCATCACGCTCATAGGATTCGCGTTTGGTACTTTGATAATTTGGTATGTGAGTGGACCGGTGCTTGGGTACTACCCTTACTTGGACAAGCATACCACTTATGATTAACCTCTATTGCAAGCATCCGCGACTACAACAAAAGTATTAAGGTGAACCTAACCATAGCATGAAACATATGGATCCAAATCAGCCCCTTACGAAGCAACGCATAAACTAGGGTTTAAGCTTCTATCACTCTAGCAACCCATCATCTACTTATTACTCCCCAATGCCTTCCTCTAGTCCCAAACAATGGTGAAGTGTCATGTAGTCAACGTTCACATAACACCACTAGAGAAGAGACAACATACATCTCATCAAAATATCGAACGAATACCAAATTCACATGACTACTAATAGCAAGACTTCTCCCATGTCCTCAGGAACAAAAGTAACTACTCACAAAGCATAAACATGTTCATAATCAGAGGGGTATTAATATGCATATAGGATCTGAACATATGATCTTCCACCAATTAAACCAACTAGCATCAACTACAAGGAGGAATTAACACTACTAGCAACCTATTAGCACCAATCCCGGACTTGGAGACAAGAATTGGATACAAGAGATGAAGTAGGGTTTTGAGAGGAGATGGTGCTGATGAAGATGTTGATGGAGATTGGCCTCTCCCAATGAGAGGAGCGTTGGTGATGACGATGGCGATGATTTCCCCCTCCAGGAGGGAAGTTTCCCCGACAGAACAGCTCCGCCAGAGCCCAAGATTGGTTCTGCCAAGGTTCCACCTCGTGGCGGCGGAGTTTTGTTTGAGAATATGGCTTATGATTTTTTTCCCGTCGAGAGACTTCATATAGCAGAAGATGGCCACCTGAGGGCCACTAGGGGGCCCACGAGGTAGGGGGCGCGCGCAGGGGGGTATGGCGCGCCCCCCACCCTCGTGGGCAGGGTGTGGCCCCCCTGGTGAATTTCTTCCGCTAAGTATTTTTTATATATTCTGAAAACGTCTTCTGTGAAGTTTCAAGACTTTTGGAGCTGTGTAGAATAGGTCTCTAATATTTGCTCCTTTTCCAGCCCAGAATCCCAGCTGCCGGCATTCTCCCTCTTTATGTAAACCTTGTAAAATAAGAGAGAATAGGCATAAGTATTGTGACATAATGTGTAATAACAGCCCATAATGCAATAAATATCGATAGAAAAGCATGATGCAAAATGGACGTATCAACTCCCCCAAGCTTAGACTTCGCTTGTCCTCAAGCGAAAAGCTGAAATCGAAAAATATGTCCACATGTTTAGAGATAGAGGTGTCGGTAAAAATAAAATACGGACGTGAGGGCATCATGATCATTCTTAGAACATCAACTTATATAATTCTTGTCATATGATTTCTTATGCTAGAGTAATAATTCAATCACGATTTCAAGTATGAATAGTAAACTTCATTGACAACTAACAAACTATAATCTCAGTCATTTGAGCAATTGCAATTTATCATAACATAGGAAAGAGTCAACATATAAGAGCTTTTCAGCAAGTCCACATACTCAACTATCATATAGTCTTTCACAATTGTTGACACTCACGCAATACTTATGGCTATGGAGTTTTAATCAGACACTGAGAAAGATAGGGGCTTATAGTTTTGCCTCCCAATGTTTTACCTCAAGGGTAATGTCAACAGTAATAGTTCATGAAAACTCACATCCAATTAGCCATATATACCAGGATCTTTCCAACATATTGTGCTTGCCAAAGGAATAAAATGTAAGAACGAAAGGTGAAGATCACCATGACTCTTATGCAGGGTAAGAGATAAAAGTAAAAGATAGGCCCTTCCCAGAGGGAAGCAGAGGTTGTCATGCACTTTTATATTTGGATGCACAAAATCTTAATGCGAAAGAACGTCACTTTATATTGCCACTTGTAATATGGACCTTTATTATGCAGTCTGTCGCTTTTATTTGTTCCATATCACACGATCGTATAAAGCTTATTTCTCCCACACTAATAAGTCATACATATTTAGAGAGCAATTTTTATTGCTTTCACCGATGAAAAATTACTTAGAGGATCTTACTCAATCCATAGGTAGGTATAGTGGACTCTCATGGCAAAACTGGTTTAAGGGTATTTGACGCAGGCAAGATGACCATAGCATCGAGAAGCTGAGCCTCACGAATCTGATCTTCCAAAGTAGGAGAGACTTGGAGGTTGGCAAGGAATCCTTGAGGAACAACTTGAAGATTAAGTTTGCGGAAAGCTTCACAAAGCTCTGGTTGGTAGGGCTTGGTAATCAAACTGTTGCAGTAAGCCTTTCTGCTCAATGCGTCAGCAATTACATTGGCCTTGCCTGGAGTGTATTCAATACTCGGATTATACTCTTGAATCATTTTGACCCAACGAGTCTGCCTGAGGTTGAGGTTTGGCTGAGTGAAGATGTACTTAAAAGTCTTATGATCAGTGAAATTGTCCACTTTTCTTCCTAATAAGAGATGTCTCCATGTTAAAAGAGCATGGACAACTGCCGCCAACTCAAGGTCATGAGTGGGGTAGTTCTTTTCGTTGGGCTTCAACTGGCGAGAGATATAGGCCAGAACTTTCTTCTCTTGCATCAACACTGCACCGAGACCTTGAAAGGAAGCATCACAGAAAACCTCGAATGGTTTGGATTCATCAGGAGGAGTCAGAACTGGAGCAGTGACTAACTTCTCTTTGAGGGTGTTGAAAGCGATGTCACATTCAGGCGACCAGACATACTTCACATGCTTTTGGAGAAGGTTGGAAAGAGGTTTCGCGATCTTAGAGAAGTTCTCAACGAACCTTGAACAGTAGCTTGCGATCCCAAGGAAGCTGCGGAGTTGCTTCACGTTCTGAGGCGGTTCCCAATTCACAATTGCAGACACCTTCTCAGGATTAACAGCTATGCCGTTGGCGGAGATGATATGCCCAAGGTAGAGAACCTCATCGAGCCAAAACTCGAACTTTGAAAACTTCGCATAGAACTGATGTTCTCTGAGCTTATCCAGCACCAACCTCAAGTGCTTGGCATGATCCTCCTTGTTCTTGGAAAAGAACAAAATGTCATCGAGGTAGACCAAGACGAAGTCATTTGTGTACGCGTTGAAGATGAAGTTCATCATGCGAGAGAATGTTGGAGGAGCATTGACAAGGCCGAAAGACATGACAGTGTATTCATATGAACCATAGCCTGTTCTGAACGCTGTCTTGGGGATATCTTCTTCACGAATGCGAATGTGATGATAGCCCATACGGAGGTCAAGCTTGGAGAATACTTGAGCACCCTTGAGTTGTTCGAAAAGCTCATTGATGTTGGGAAGTGGGTACTTGTTCTTTATGGTCTTCTTGTTCAATGGACGGTGGTCGACACAAAGTCGGTCCATTCCATCCTTCTTCTTGACGAAAAGAACACCACAACCCCATGGAGAAGAACTTGGCCGGTTGAGACCCATACGCTCTTGAATATTGAGTTGTTTCTTCAGCTCCTTCAACTCTTCAGGTCCAAGCTTGTAAGGATGTTTGCAAACAGGTTCCGTGCTAGGTTCAAGATCGATGACGAATTCAACTGGCCGGTGAGGAGGCATTCCTGGAAGCTCTTCTGGAAAGACGTCTTGATATTCACAAACAACTGGAATTTGAGAGATGGCATCCAACTCGCCCTTCTCATTAAGAGAAAACAGTCGAATGGTATCATCATGAGCGGCAAAGACGATTACATCCTCAGACGAATGTGTCAATTGAATCTGCTTGGCAGCACAATCAAGCTGAGCCTTGTGCTTAGAAAGCCAGTCCATTTCGATAATAAGATCAATATCCGAGTCACCAAGGACCATTGGAGAAGATAGAAACTTATAGTCACCCATCATGATGGTAACATCCGGGACCATCATGGTAGCCCTCATAGACTTGGCCGGAGAAACCACTCCCATAGGTTTACCCAACATTTCGGAAACGAAGTCATGCTTGGAAACAAATGATCTTGACATGAAACAGTGTGATGCACCAGTATCAAAAAGGACTTTTGCAGGAGTAGAGTTAACTGGAAAGTTACCCATTATCACATCTGACGAGTCCTCAGCCTGAGCTGCGTTCACCATGTTGACCTTTGCAAACTTGGGATTATGCTTGACCACTACAGTGCTAGAAGATCTCACAGGAGGAGGAGGAATACACCTCTGATTGAAGCATTTGTTGGCATAGTGACCCTTCTGCTGACACTTGTTGCACGTGACCTCTGAAAGCGGACGGTGATACGGAGCACTTGATCTTGGAGCATGAGACGAAGTCTTGTTCTGAAAGCCTAGTTTGGGTGGGTGGGAAGATCCTTTGCCACCTTTGCTCTTCTACTGATAAGGCTGGCGGAACAGAGGAGGAGGAGGCAACCAATACTTTTGTTGCTTAGTTGCCACTTGAGTTGAGGAAGGAGTTGCGTCCCTAACTCGCTTCTTGGAAGCATCACACTTGAGTTGAGCATCCTCTTGTTTCAGTGCCATATTGTAGAACTCATCGTACTTCTTCGGTCTAGTTGGAGATCTTCTCTGAGGCCACCCCTGAACTGATAAATCATGCTCTTCTCGTCAGGGACATCTTGCTTGGCGAAACGAGTGAGCTTCTGGAACATGATGTTATATTGGTAAACAGACAAGCCGCCTTGCTTCAGATTGCGGAACTCACTTGCTCTCAACAACAATCCGAGGAATGTGGTGAGCTTTGAAGTCTTGACGGAATTCATCCCAGGTAATCACACGACCTCCTATGGAATCTTTGTATTGCTGATACCACTCTGCAGCTTGGTCTTTGAGTTGGAACGAAGCAAAATTGACAAAGTCCTCAGGCCTAACGTTGCTGCACTCGAAATGCTTGCAGATATCCACGAGCCAATCATCAGCGTCTGTTGCTTCGACACAGTTACTGAAGGTCTTTGGCTGGTTTGCAAGGAACTGGTTGAGTGTAGCATACTGATTCTGATTGTTGCCATGGCCTTGATTTCCTTGGTTGCGCTCTTGCAAGAGTTGCATGAGCATCTGCGTGTTGGCATTGGTAGCAGCCATCACAGCTTGCCATGCCTCCGGAGGTGGAGGTGGTGGCGGCGGTTCAGGATTCTGACGCGTTGGAGGAGCCATCCTGAAGAGGGTGACATCCGTTAGCATCTTGACAGATATATATATTCAAGCAGAATCAACAGATTGAAATTGCAACATATAGTCTCAACATTCGAACAAGAATGAACGAATGCCATCCAAATAAATGATCAGACTTCCATAAATTGAGAAGCCACTTAGATAGAGGTAGATGAAAAAAACAACAATGTACGGACAAGAACAAATACTTGGTGAGGATTACCCAATCACAAACCAAATATTTGCGGAAGAAATACTAGAGCTACAAGAATTCCCACCTATGAAACTCCCGAAATTCTCCCGGTTATGCAATCAGGTGTTGGGGATACAGGGGAAGCATAATATCTCACCCAAAACTAGCAAATCCTACATCCAGATGTATCCATCCTTCAACACATAACCAAGAAACCTTCGGAAATCATTTACCTCAACCTTCGAAAAGCATTCGTTATACGATTTATGGCAATACTCCCGAACTCCCGCCCCAGTACTGGGTGCGTCGAGGTTATCTCACCAACAACTGCATAAAAGAGATTTTCGATGTCGGTGAAACTCAGGTATTCCAAAACTGCAATGATAAAATTGTGATGACAACACCTCGGAGCTCAACTCCCCGGGACACTGCCACAACCCCTAAATGTCAGGAGGCACCAAGAACAATGTTCTCGTCACAAAACCATCGGAACGATTCCAAGATACTCGCGTGATCCTAAAAAAAATAGTGAAATTTGAGAAGAGAAGAGTCAAAACTGTACGTCAGGATGCCTCACCAGAGCGACGAAGGGACTGAGGAGTAAAAAGAATCCTACTCTCCGATATATATAATCCTAAATGACTCAAAACATTTTTTTCTAGACTCAACAACGCCAACGATTCGATCAAGCAAGGGGCTCCCAAGTCGGGGAAGGCTCTGATTACCAACTTGTAACACCCATGATGCGACTATATCTCCCATGTGTCGGAGCACGACTTAGAGGCATAACCGCATTGTAGGCAATGTCGCAAGAGGGATAATCTTTACACATCCCATGTACTGAATAAGGAAAGAGATACATAGTTGGCTTACAATCTCCAGGTCACACAATAGCATAAATATAACATTACATCGTCCAGATACAATCAAGGTCCGACTATGGAACCAAAATAAAGACAACCCCAAATGCATAATGTCCCCGATCGCCCCAACTGGGCTGCACTACTGATCATCTGGAAACGAAACGTAGTATCGTCCTGAGTCCTCATCGAACGCCCACTTGAGCTCAGTCAAATCTCCTGGAATGGTATCGTCGGTCCCTGCATCTGGTTTTGGAGTAATTTGTGAGTCACGCGGACTCAGCAATCTCACACCCTCGCGGTCAAGACTATTTAATCTTAAAGGTAGGGAAAAGGTATGAGGTGGAGCTGCCGCAAGCACTAGCATATATGGTGGCTAACATGCGCAAATGAGAGCGAGAAGAGAAGGCAAGGCACGGTCGAGAAACTATGATCAGGAAGTGATCCTAGAACAACCTACGATCAAGCATAACACGAGACCGTGTTCCCTTCCCGGACTCCGCCGAAAAGAGACCATCACGGCCACACACACTCTGTTGATTCATTTTAGTTAAGTTAAGTTTCAGGTTTTCTACAACTGGACATTAACAAATTCCCATCTGCCCATAACCGCGGGCACGGCTTTCGGAAGTTCAAATCCCTGCAGGGGTGTCCCAACTTAGCCCATCACAAGCTCTCACGGTCAACGAAGGATATTCCTTCTCTCAAGACAATCTGATCAGACTCGGAATCCCGGTTACAAGACATCTCGACAAAGGTAAAACAAGTCGAGCAAGACCACCCGCTGTGCCGACAAATCCCGATAGGAGCTGCACATATCTCGTTCTCAGGGCACACCGGATAAGTTAAGCGTACGGGAGCCAACGTAACCCAAGTTGCCAAGGGACGGCCCCGCACGGTGCTCTAGGTTGGACCAACACTCAGAGGAGCACTGGCCCGGGGGTTTAAAATAAAGATGACCCTTGAGACCGCGAAACCCAAGGGAAAAAGGCTAGGTGGCAAATGGTAAAACCAAGGTTGGCCCTCGCTGGAGGATTTTTATTCCAGGCGAACTGTCAAGTGGTTCCCATTATAACCCAACCATGTATGGAACGCAAAATCAAGGAACATAACACCAGTATGACGGAAACTAGGGTGGCAAGAGTGGAACAAAACACCAGGCATAAGGCCGAGCCTTCCACCCTTTACCAAGTATATGGATGCATTAAAGTAGACAAGATATAATAATGATATCCCAACAATAAACATGTTCCAACAAGTAACAAACTCCAATCTTCACCTGCAACTAGCAACGCTATAAGAGGGGCTGAGCAAAGCGGTAACATAGCCACACAATGGTTTGCTAGGACAAGGTGGGTTAGAGGTTTGACATGGCAATATGGGAGGCATGATAAAGCATGTGGTAGGTATCGTAGCATAGGCATAGCAAAAGAGCGAGCATCTAGCAAGCAAAAGAGCATCGAGGGTATGGTCATCTTGCCTGCAAAGTTCTCCGAGTTGACGTTAGCTTGATCCTCGTAAGCATACTCAACTGGTTCCTCGATCACGTACTCGTCTCCCGCCTCTACCCAAAGCAAGAACACAAACAAAGGGGACCATAATAAACCACATGCAATGCACAAACAACATGATGCAAAATATGGCATGATATGCGGGATGTGATATGCGATGCATATGCATGTTTCTGAAAGGAAATATTGAACCAGGCCTCAACTTGGAAAACCAAGAGTGCCGGTCGAAATCGATATAAAGATCACCGGAATCGGATGCACGGTTTGCAAATGGCAAGCAAAACAATAATGGCACAAAGCTGCGATTAACAGCACGAGAACATCTAAATGCATCAAGAACCACAAGCTATTGCACTCTAACATAGCAACAAAACACATGACAGTGATCCTCTCAAGATGCTTGACAAAAGATGAACACTGAGCTACGGCTAATTCACACAATAGCAGGTTCAAACAAGCATGGCAAAAGTGCAAAAGATAACAGGTTACAGACATAGTGAAAATAACAACATGGCAGGAATTTAACATCAGGAAGCAATGTTTAGAGCAAGATAACAACATGCTACAGGAACATATCATGGAAAAGCAAGGCATGGCATGAAGCTACTCAAAGTATAAAAAAAAGTCCCTTACTAACAATAAGCCAAAAGGGATCAGAAAATACAATGGCAACCATGTGAACATATCAACTTTCGTTAACAGATTCGGACTTAGTAGAAAACTGGAACATGGCAAAACAGATTCACATAGGCATGTTTACGAGCTCGATGCTCTCACCACAAGGCATTGCATGACAAACTAAGCATACACCCAACAAGTAGACATGGCATAGAAGCTAAACATGGCAAGAACAACCTCATAGCATGCACGGATCAACTACAACAACCTCGGCAAAATTGCTTAACACGTAAACAATCTGCCAGGAACATTTTATAGCAAAAGTAGAGCAATATTAGGTCATGCTAGGGTGCTCCATAATTGCAAACAAAGACATGGATGGATAGAGCACAACAATATCTCAACATGATCCTTACTGAACATGCTCAAAAGAGGCATGGATCACTCTGTAGCAACTAGAATACATGGCATAAAAATATTATCAGGGAAAAGACTTGGAAGATTTCTAAGTCCCTGAAATCAGCAACATCACGAGAGCTACTTTGCATGCTTGTGCTAGTCACCACAGAGATCACAAAAATACATGGCATACACCCCTGTAAAGATGGCATGGCATACTTCAAAACACATGTAGGGCTCAAGTTCATAGGAGGCACACATTAAACATGGCAAAAATGACAAATGTCCAATCTCTGATAAGAATCTGAAACTAACATTGCATAGCACTCTTGCAACAACATTTAGGGCATCAAGATGAGCTCAAATGAACATGGTGCAATGGAATGAAATGAAGTACACATCGAGAGGAACAATTTGATATGCTACACGCCCAAAATGGAGCCATGGATGCAGAGTTATGGCATGACGAAATATGCAATAATTACTGGGACTTAGGGCAAAAATTAGGTCAACCCTCAAGTTCTAGATCTGGATCGGGCATGCGGATCGAGGACGACCGGAGCTTCTCGCCAGAACAGTGCTCGGGGGGGGGCCGGAGGAGATGCCGGTGTCGAGGAGGAGGCCGGCCGGGGCAGCGGAGGTCGCCGGAGGTGGTCGGCGGCGCGGCGACGAAGTGAGACGAGGCACAGCACGCGGCGGCCGAACGGATTCGTGCGGCGGTGTGGCGGCGAGGAGCGGCGCCGGATGATGAGGAGGTGTGGCGGCGCTCCGGCTGGATCGGGCGGCGCGACGAAGGAGTGGCGTCTCGGGCGCGTGACGGCGGGAATGGGCCCCGCGGGCCGGCGGCAGCGGGAGGCGGCGAAGTGGGCGCGACCCACGTGGCGGCGTGCGAGTGGTCGGGCGGCGGTGGGCGGACACGTCCGTCTGCGATTTTTTTCGTCCAACGGCGCGAGGAGATGGAGAGGATAGGGTTTATCCGTGATTTTCGGGGGGGATGCCTTTTTATAGGTAGAGGGAGCTAGGAGGCTCCAAATTGAGCATGATTTGCGGCCACGCGATCGTGATCGAACGACCGAGATGATGGTGGGGGTTTTGGTGGGTTTTGGGCCACTTTGGAGAGGTGTTGGGCTGCAACACACACGAGGCCTTCTCGGTTCCTCGGTTAACCGTTGGAGTATCAAACGAAGTCCAAATGGCACGAAACTTGACAGGCGGTCTGCTGGTAGTAAACCAAGGCCGCTTGGAAAGTCTCGGTCCAATCCGAGAACGTTTAACACCCGCACACGAAAAGAGGTAAAAGGGGACACCGGAGGACATAGGAGCGCCGGAATGCAAAACGGACAACGGGGAAAATGCTCGGATGCATCAGACGAAGACATATGCAAATGCGATGCACATGATGACATGATATGAGATGCATGACAAAGACACAAGAAACACGAAGACAAAAACCAACAACGAGGAAATATCATAACTTAGTGCCGGAAATGGCAAGGGTTGGAATACAAATATGGCAAGTTACATATGGGGCGTTACATAGGATCTGAACATATGATCTTCCACCAATTAAACCAACTAGCATCAACTACAAGGAGTAATTAACACTATTAGCAACCTACTAGCACCAATCCCGGACTTGGAGACAAGAATTGGATACAAGAGATGAACTAGGGTTTTGAGAGGAGATGGTGCTGATGGAGATTGCCCTCTCCCGATGAGAGGAGCGTTGGTGACGACGATGGCGATGATTTCCCCCTCCGGGAGGGAAGTTTCCCTAGCAGAACAGCTTCGCTAGAGCCCTAGATTGGTTCCGCCAAGGTTCCGCCTCGTGGCGGCGGAGTTTCGTCCGAGAAGATGGCTTATGATTTTTTCCCAGCGAGTGACTTAATATAGTAGAAGATGGCCACCGAAGGGCCACCATGGGGCCCACGAGGTAGGGGGCGCGCGCAGGGGGGTAGGGCGCGCCCCCCACCCTCGTGGGAAGGGTGTGGCCCCCTGGTGAATTTCTTCCGCTGAGTATTTTTTATATATTCTAAAAACGTCTTCCGTGAAGTTTCAGGACTTTTGGAGCTGTGCAGAATAGGTCTCTAATATTTGCTCCTTTTCCAGCCTAGAATCCCAGCTGCCGGCATTCTCCCTCTTTATGTAAACCTTGTAAAATAAGAGAGAATAGGCATAAGTATTATGACATAATGTGTAATAACATCCCATAATGCAATAAATATCGATATAAAAGCATGATGCAAAATGGATGTATCACCATGGCTCAATGGAAGCACTAGGAGACATTTCCTGGTAAGAGAGGCTACCAAGAATAAATAACTAGGTTGTCGGATCCCACACATACCAAGCATTTCAATAACATACACACAATATGCTCAATATGTGCAAATACAACATGGCATCACAACAAAACTCTACGACTCAAAGTATTTATTCATTAGGCTCCGAAGAGCTAGATATTACAAACATGGGTCTGATGACCCAGCATTCAAGTCATACAAGCAACAAGCACAGGCGGAAGCAAAAACATGTCTTAGTACGGACATCTGAAAAGAGAGAACGCTGGTAAGCCTATCTATCTACAAGACCCTCCAAAGGGTACAAGATTGTAGCCGAGGTAACAAGCTAAACGTCGAAGTCCATGCGGAACTACTAGTGAGACCGAAGTCTCTCTACAAAAACATAAATTAAGCAAACATGAGGACAAATGTACCCAGCAAGACTTACATCAGAACTAGCTACATGTGCATCAGTATCAACAAAGGGGGTGGTGGAGTTTAACTACAGCAAGCCAGCTTTGACTCAGTGGCTACCCTGAACTATGTATGCAAGTAACTCTTTTGAGGTGGCGCACAGGAGTCCACATATTCACCATAACAATACACCACTATGGATCTGCTCCCATCTCCCTATGAGAAGGCCATCCATAGCACTCACGCTTATCTTGCGCAATTTAGAGTATCCACTTTCACTTGTCTATGAACTGTATAGGCAACCCAGAGGTCCTTTACTGTGGACGCGGCTATTCGAATAGATCATTTATAACCCTGCAGGGGTGTACTTCTTCACGCAATCTCTCGCCACATACCGCCATGTATACGTCATGTATCTCGGCAACCTTCAAGCGGAAGCCTGGTGAGGGTGTCGGCCATGACCTGACTAACCACGCAAGTCTGTAGTCCAGGTTTATCGCCTATTTGGGTTCCATCCGCAAGGAGATCCGGCCGTGTTGTTGCTCACAGCCCCAAACGATGTGAGCAGGGTTCCCAAGCCCACCAAACGGGCGACGCTTGGTACACCGTGCCATTACGCCTAGTCTGTCCCAAGCCCACCTGTATAGGTGCCACTTGGTAGACTACTAGCACTACCTACAAACACCAGAAACTAGTTGCAACACCTGCACAGAGATCAGATTGATTAATAAGCCGAGAGGGGCCGAGTTACCGGAACCCTATGTGTGGTACTAGTTGTTCATGGATCACAAACACAGAACTCAGTTCCTGAGGACGGTTTCAATGAGGCAACCCACCATGTACTCCTACACGGCCTCTCACCGCTACCTTTACCAAATCCTGTTCACACACTTAGCTCTCAACAGTAGGACATGTTCACAACTTTCCAATTCATCCCCGATGAATCATACCTGACACAACTCTAAGCAATAGCAGGCATGACAAACAAGCATTAATGAGTAGGCACACCAGGGCTCAAACAACTCCTACTCATGCTAGTGGGTTTCATCTATTTACTGTGGCAATGACAGGTCATGCAGAGGAAAGGGGTTCAACTACCGCAGCATGTAATAGTTGAATCGTTGTTGTCCTAATGCAGTAAAAGAGAGCAAGAGCGAGAGAGTGGGATTGTATCGGAATGAAAAAGGGGGTTTTGCTTGCCTGACACTTCTGAAGATAGCAATTGGTCTTCATCAGTGTCATCGATCACATCACCGGAACAATGTCTACTGAGAGGGGACAAACACCGGCAAACAAGAGGGAACACAATCAATGTAATGCAACAGTATGATGCATGATCATGACATGGCAATATGATGTGATTTGAGCTAATGCAACAAGCAACCAGAATAAATGAAGTTGGTTTGAACCAAAGGTTCAAATTCAAACTCCACATGTTGTTATTTAAATGCCATTCATTTGATTTGTCCTAAGAAGTAGCCAAAAGTTGTTCTAACATGAATGAGAATAGTACCAATGGATAGATTGGATTTTTCTCATAATTTTTCATATATAAATTATTTTATTTGGAGTTATGGTTGATTTTCTATGAATTTTAGAAGTTTTAAATATTTTCTGGAATTTTCTGAATAGGTTTTAATTCAGAAAATTCTTTACTGCGTCAGCATTTCGTCACTATGATGTCAGCAGGTCAACAGGGCCGGTCCAGGTCAAACCTGACATGTGGGGTCCACACGTTAGTGACACAGGGTTGGTTAGTGCCGTTGACAGGTGGGCCTGGTCAACGTCCACGTCAGCAAAGTCAATGCTGATGTGTCGGTCCCGCTGGGTTATGAACTAATCTAAACAGAAATTAAATTAACCTAAACAGGCACAGGGGCCCATGTGGCAGTGGCTCTAGGGGTGTTTAGTAGGGTCATTAGCGCTAATTAAACCGGCGTCACGTCAGCAGTTGATGCCAGCGACCACAGCAATGGCGGGGATTCGCCGGAGTTGCTCGAGACGGCGCTACAGAATGTGGTTCGCAGCGGGGTTTGGCTCTACTGCGAGCTAGTGTCCGCGCGCATCCAATGGAGCAAGCGGGAGGAGCTGGGGTGGCCCGAAACATCGACTGCAACAACGGCAGGCGGCGGCCGGAGTCGCACCTCGATGGAACCGGAGTTGCAGGACACAGGCGAGCAAAGTAAAGGCCTGGGCAGCCTCCTGGGTTCACCAGGAGCTCGGTGCGGTGTACGGGCGCGACCCGTTCGATCTCAGGCCGAGGCGGCGAGCTTCGGGAACGGCGGGGAATGGTGCTATGACATGGAGGAGAGCAAACGGATAGAGGGGAAACGCAGTGGAGCTCACAGAGGATACGAGGGGATGGTCAGCGTGCTCGGGGAAGGCTTTGATGGAGCAAATCAATGACGACGGTCCACGACGGCCGAGGACGGAAGCAAGGGTGGTGAGGACATTGCAGGGCTTCCGGCGATGTGTGGCTCGGTGGAGAGCTTCAGCGCGAGGAGACGAAGCTCGGAGAAATGAAGATGGGGCGAGGCGGTGGCTCTGGGAATGGTGGCAGCAAACGGTGGTGACGGCGCGCTCGGCCGTGAGAGAGAGAGCGAGGGAGAGGGAGAGAGAGCGAATGAGAGGGAGTGCTTGATCCAAACAACACCATGGAGAAAACTCGTGGCGTCGCGCTCGCGGGGAGGTAGCAGGCAGGCGGGCAGGTGCGTGGCGCGTGCGCGGGCACCGTGTGTCTCGTCCTCCTGGCGCCAGGAGGACGACGACTGGCGTCAACGGGTGGGCTGGGCCACCAGCTACAGTGCTGGGCCGGTTGGTGGCCGCCAGGTAAAAGTCTCTTTCCTTATTTCTACTGTTTTGTAATTTCTGTAGTTTGTTTTGAATTGGTTTTGAAACCAAATCATTTTACATAATTCTGAAAATATTTTTGGGCACTCTCTGAATTGATCCAGTGTCCCTCAATAATTCTCAGAATATTTGGAGTTGTCAAAATATTTATAGCAATTTTTGCAGCCCCAATCAAATACAATATGTGTTGAAAAAAAATCCAAGATGGCTAGGAAAAATGTGCATCACCTCTGGTTGCAGTTTCCAGCATTTTCCAAAAATCATGAACATTTTTCTAAGACCATTTTGGGTTCTTAGAGTTTATTTTAGTTGAACCTATTGAATTCTATTTGCTGCTAGGGTTTGAACATCCCCCATTTCAGGTTTAAATAAAATTTAGAAACGATGCACAACCAAGATAGTCCAAGTGCAAGGTAAGGCTAGGGATGTTACAATGGCACATGCAAATTTGCTTAGAACAGCAAAAGAATACCACATATAGGTAGATATAGTGGATCATGTGGCAAAACTGGTTTAAAGGATTTTGGATGCACAAGTAGAGGTCATACTTAGTGCAAAATGAAGGCTTAGCAAAAGATTGGGAAGCGACCAACCAAGAAACGAATAATCTCCTAAGCAAGCATTAAGCATAATTAACACAAAATAATGCATCACAAGTAGGATATAATTTTCATTCCATGATTATTGACTTTCGTGCTTGCATAAGGAATCACAAACCTTAACATCCATATTCTTACTAGAGGACAATTACTCATCAAGATGACTCACATATCACATCATCATATCTCAAAACTATTACTAAGAATCTAGTTTATTTTCTCCAATGATCTTCATGACATTTTCTTTTACTTTATCCTTCTTGGATATCTATCACTTTGGCACTAATTTTTATGAGTTGCTTTTCATAAGCTCAAACAAATAAAAGTGAAGATCATGAGCATAACAATTTTTCTTTCTCTCAAAATAATTTAAGTGAAGCAAGAGAGATTTTTTTTCAAAATTTTACTAGCTCTCAAACAAATCTAAGTGAAGCAAGAGAACATTTCTTCAAAATATAGGTGAAGTCTAAGTGAAGCACTAGAGCAAGTCCTAGCTCATAAAAGATTTAGGTGAAGTCCAGAGAGCAATTCTAACAAGTCCTGACATAATTTTGGTTCTCTCAAATAGGTGTGTCCAGCAAGGATTCATAACTTAAAACACAAAATAAAACAAGCAAAGACACATATCATACAAGACGCTCCAAGCAAAACACATATCATGTGACGAATAAAAATATAGTCTCGTGTAAAATACCGATAGTTGTTGGAAGAAAGCGGGGATGCCACTCGGGGGCATCCGCAAGCTTAGTTGGTTTCTCATTCTTGGATAATAGCTTGGGATGCAGGGGCATCCCCAAGCTTAGGCTCTTACATCCTTCCTTCATCCATCGTAAGATAACCCAAAACATGAATACTTCAATCACACAAAACTCAATAAAGCCTTCGTGAGATCCGTTAGTATAAGATTACTAAACCACTACTATAAGTACTGTATCAAACCAATTCATATTTTGTTTTTGTATTATATCTAAAGTATTCCAACTTTTATATGGCAAAAACTCATCAAAGAAAACCATAGAGCCATCAAAATAAGCACACAACTCAAAGAAAACAGAATCTGTCAAAATAGAACAGTCTGTAGCAATCTGACTATTTTGAATACTTATGTAACTCCAAAAACTCTGAAATGTTAGGAAGTCCCGAGAAATTTGTATATTGATCTACTGCAATTGGAACGGTTATTTTATCGCCCTCTGGTAAAAAAATGAAATTTAATTTTGTGAGCGCAAACTTTTTGTTTTTTTAGCAAGATCAAACAACTATTGCCCAAGAAGATCCTAATGGCTTTACTTGGCACAAACACTAATTAAAACATAAAAACACAATCATAACAGTAGCATAATTGTGCTAACACTCAACAACAGGGAGCAAAAAGCAAAAATAAATTTTATTCATTGGGTTGCCTCCCAACAAGCGCTATAGTTTTACGCCCTTAGCTAGACATATAGCAAGGATCTAGGTTTTGTCATCTTTGGTTCGAGATCCATAAGATTCCCTCATGATTAATTCATAAGGTGGCTTAATTATAGTTCTAAAAAAAGTGTTCCATACCCTTCCTCAAAGGAAATTGGAACTTAATATTGCTTTCTTTTATATCAATCTTGGCAGCAATAGTGCGTAAAAACGGTCTACCAAGAATAATAGGACGAGACAGATTGCAATCAATATAAAGAACAATAAAATCTATGGGCACATATTTCCTATTTGAAAGAATAAGAACATCATTAATTCTTCCCATAGGCTTTTTAGTAGTAGAAACCACCAAGTGCAAATTCAAGGAACATTCTTCAAGATTGGTAAGACCAAGCACATCACATCAAGATTTCGGAATTGTGGAAACACTAGCACCCAAGTCACACAAAGCAAAACACTGACAATTTTTAATCTTGACTTTGATAGTAGGTTCCCACTCATCATACAATTTTCTAGGAATTGAAACTTCTAATTCCATTTTTCTTCAAGAGCTTTCGTCATAGCATCAACATTATGTTTAGTAAAAGCTTTGTTTTGTTCATAAGCGTGGGGTGAATTTATCATTGATTGCAACAAAGAAATACAATCAATTAAAGAGAAACTATCATAATTAATTGTAATCCAAAATAGTGGGTGCATCACTAGCTAAAGTCTTGACCTCTCCAAACCCACTTTCATCAATTTTTTCTACCTAAAGTTGACTCTTCTCCAGTCCCTTTTTCATCATTCTTAACTTTACTAAACAAGGAATCAATAGGAGAAACACCAATAATTTTAAGATCTTCATCACTTTTATCCTCTACTGAGATTGGTTTAGCGGCCATTTGATTCACTAAGGTAGCTTGTGCATCAGATATTTTTCCTAACAAACTTTCGGCAAAACCATACTTAGATTAGAGATTGCAAACTTCTCTACTAATATCATCAAGTTGTTTTGTAATAGCATTTAGCACAACGGAGTGCTCCTTAAGTTCTTCAGTAAAATACTTATTATGCTCAAATTGCCTAGTCATATAATCCTTAGTACTTTTCTCAATTTCAAGCAAAATAGTTGGGTAAGGAACATCATAATATTTTCTTTGAGGCATCATGACTACGCAAACAAGAAGGCACACAAAAAATAGATCCGGCTAGAAAACGGCAAACGGAAAGAGAGGTGAATAAAACGGCAATTTTTTGTGAAGTGGGGGAGAGGAAAACGAGAGGCAAATGGCAAATAATGTAAATTGCGAGGAGATGAGATTTGTGATTAGGAACCTGGTTATGTTGAAGATCTTTCCCGGCAACGGCGCCAGAAAGCACGTTGACGGGAGGCTATCTTGACTTGATTCTCCCCGGCAACGGCGCCAAAAATTCTCCTTGATGGCAGCTAGAACTACGTCGGTATTTCCCCGGAGAGGGAGGGATGATGTAGCACAGCGACGGTAGATTATTTCCCTCAGTTATGAAACCAAGGTATTGAACCAGTAGGAGAACCAAGCTACACAATGTAAACAGACCCTGCACACAAATAACAACACCTCACAACCCGACGTGTTAATGGGGTTGTCAATCCCTTTAATGTAACTGCGCCAGAAATTGGTGCGTGGTGGTAAAAAGGTTGTAATAGATTGGATAAATAGATCGCAAATAAAATAAAGTGCAGCAATATATTTTTGTATTTTTGGTTTAATAGATCTGAAAATAAAAGCAAGGAAAAAGTAGATCACAAAGGCAAATATATGAGAAATAAAACCGGGGGGCGTAGGTTTCACTAGTGGCTTCTCTCAAGAAAAATAGCAAACGGTAGATGAACAAATTACTGTTGGGCAATTGATAGAACTTCAAATAATTATGACGATATCCAGGCAATGATCATTACATAGGCATTACGTCCAAGATTAATAGACCGACTCCTGCCTGCATTTACTATTATTACTCCACACATCGACCGCTATCCAACATGCATCTAGTGTATTAAGTTCATGGAAAAACGAAGTAATGCAATAAGAATGATGACATGATGTAGAAAAGATCTGTTTATCTATATGGCGATAGATATAGATCTCGTCTTTTTATCCTTAGTAACAATGATACATACGCGTCGGTTCCCTTTCTGTCACTAGGATCAAGCATCGTAAGATCGAACCCACTACCGGGCACCTCTTCCCATTGCAAGATAAATAGATCAAGTTGGCCAGACAAAACCCAAATATCAAAGAACAAACACGAGGCTATAAGAGATCATGCATAAAATAGATCAAAGAAACTCAAATACTTTCATGGATATAAAAACATAGATCTGATCATAAACTCGAAGTTCATCGATCCCAACAAACACACCGCAAAAAGAGTTACATCATATGGATCTCCAAGAGACCATTGTGTTGAGAATAAAGAGAGAGAAATGAAGCCATTTAGCTACTAATTACAAACCCGAAGGTCTACAAAGAAGTACTCACGCATCATCGGAGAGGCACCAATGAAAGTGGTGAACCCATCCATGATGGTGTCTAGATTAGATCTGGTGATTCTGGACTTTGCTGCGGCTGGATGAATTTTTCGTCGACTCCCCTACGGTTTTGGGAATATTTGGATATTTATAGAGCAAAGATGCGGTCCGGGGCACCCGAGGTGGGCACAACCCACCAGCCCTGGCGCGCCCTGGTGGGTTGTGCCCCCTCGGGGCACCCCCAGGTGCAACCAGGGCCCATCTGCATCCTTTTGTCCCATAAAAAATCATCAAAGTTTCGTGCCATTTGAACTCTGTTTGATATTGATTTCCTGCGATATAAAAAACATAGAAAAACAGGAACTGGCACTAGGCACTATGTCAATAGGTTAGTGCTAAAAATTATATAAAATGACTATAAAACATCCAAGATTGATAATAAAACAGCATGAAACAATAAAAAAATATAGATACATTGGAGACGTATCAGCCAACTTCTTGGAAATGACTTGATCACAGAAGCTGAAGAAATGTGCAAAGTTATCCATGAAAATTTCAGAGCCACGCAATCACGCCAAAAGAGTTACTACGATAACAAGCACCGTGACTTGGCTTTTGGGATTGGAGACCATGTCTATCTCCGAGTCTCTCCAATGAAAGACACTCAACACTTTGGTATCAAGGGGAAGCTTGCCCCAAGATATGTGGGTCCTTTCAAGATCATTGGCAAAAGAGACGACCTTGCTTATCAACTTGATTTCCCTTCCAACTTCTCAAATGTGCACAATGTATTTCACGTGTCACAACTCCTCAAGTGCTTCAAGATGCCTGAGCGCACTAGCAACTTCAAAGAAATTGACCTCCAAGAGGACTTGTCTTATCATGAGTATCCCGTTGCCATTCTTGAATAAACCGAGCGCAAAACTCGCGACAAGTCGATCAAGTTCCTCAAAGTTAAGTGGTCTCACCATTCTGACCGAGAAGCTACATGGAAGCACAAGGATCACATTCGTTCCGAATATCCGAAGTTTTTTCAGTCCTAAATCTCAGGACAAGATCCTCTTGTAGTGGAGGAGAGTTGCAACACCCCAGATGTAAAACTTCCATATTTGGCAATGTATCCAACCTTGTCGTCATCAATCCCAAGTGGTTTCCTCCTTGCCGGTTTCATTTTGGGTTTTGCTTTGTTTCATATTGCATTTCCTTCCTTTTCTTGTCATATTGTATTTGCTCATCTCTACTCCTAATAGGGGAGTCCGTACGTGGTTTCGTTCGTTCGTACCCCTCGACCCCCGTTCCACCGATCCCGTCGATCCCCCACCCACCTATTTTCTCTATACCTCCACCAGTTTTCATTAGAATAGATAAGTCGCCAACCCCACCGGTTTTATTGAAAGAAGGAAGTCGCTAGGCAATCCAATTTTCTGAACGCTATCTGCCACGTCCCATAGCCAAAAAAGGGAACCCTCCCTGTCTTGGTTTTCTTTTCCTTAAGCACATAACATTTATTCCATATATATCACCAATCAGACTGCAATCTTTCTGTATATATAACTGATACCTCCATCTCCTCTCTGTTCAAATCGCCATGTTTGTCCGCGGTTCCCGTCTCGGTGAGGATCCCGGGAAGCGAGCCAAATTTTGCCATCGGAGCAGGAGGCACAGGTGCTCGCATGGCTGCAAGTCCTCATTGGATCAACCGTGATTACAATTCTTGGCTATGAGCCATAATTTACCATCGAAGGTGGAGCTACAGGTCAGCACCATTGCCCTGTCCATACGAGTACAAGATCAATGATTATGTACAAATGAAAGAATATCGACTGCAATTCTATTCATAAAGGAACCAATGAAGCATGACGATTATGTTTAAAAAAGGAACGTGAGGTGTTGTCCATGGTGGAGGTGGCCTAACATGAGGCTGGATTATCCTATTTGTAATTAGCTAATCCTCCATACCAAGCAATCTTCCTAAGAAGATAAACACTTGCCCAAAATATTTTAGTCAGACTCCATGAGCGGAACAACTTGTTCTGCCTTATATATGTGTGCAACACGTCAGATGCAAATAATTCGATCAACTAAAGCAATCAATTTATGTACTGGATCATATGCCAACACACTACAAACATCCCTGGTAAATACTTGAGCCATCGCCTCCACAAACCCATGTGAGCTACAACCTCCGCAAATAGAGCGGTCTGCTATTGATTGAAGAGGAAGAGTAGCTATACCTGGTACGGCTCTACGAACTGTTCGAGTTGTCATCGGCGTCGACCTCATCTAGAGCCTCCACGGCCACATGTCTGTGAAGCTTGTGTACACCATCCTGCTCATGTCGCTGGCATGGAAGGCTTGACAAAGGGGTGGATGTTGATTTGGGGAGAGGACGACTCGACCACGAGGCGATAGAGGCACGGGAAGGACCAGTCGCCGCTGGCGGAGTCATAGCCCACATGGCCTGCGGCCACAACGCTGTAGAGGACAAGGCGATCATCGCCAAGCACGGCCGCGAGATTAAATAAATTTTCCTTATCCTGTATAAATAAATTAAAATGTTTCAGTAGATTTCAGATGACTATTTATTTATATATGAACATTATTGTTGGTTGTTTGCTCCGAGAGAAAGGCAAAACCCCTCAACTTTTTTTTCAAATGCACGGCAAAACCATTGTCCATTCTTTTAGCAGAAGCAAAACACAATAACAAGGCTATGTATGAGAGACAGGAAAGTGACTTTACTATATCAAGTTCCAGCAGCATGACAACCAACACAATCGTTCTACAAAGTAATATAGCATCTAACCAGCACCAGGATTTTAGATTGAATTGTATAAATCTGTATAAACCCAGTTTTGCACACGTGATGATTGAGAATGTGTATAATTATTTAAAATTGGAAACAGAACAGGTAACCTGATCCATTCTAAACACTAAATAAGTTGCACTTCCTGCTTGCAGAGTGTAAAATGGTGCATTTGAATGTCTGTTTGTTGGAACTACACAGTTATGCCATATCATTGTTTCATAAAGTTATCCTAATAGGTGAAAGCATCAACGAGATTTTGTTGATCTATCACGAATTGGTTTAGAACATTATATGTTTTTGAGATATAATGCTTGTTTTTTTGAATATTTACTATGAGGCAAAGCCCCACAGCCCTTTATTAAAAAGAAATAACTGTACAAAAGTACATAAAGAATATATACAAGAGCTAAGAAACTAGTCTAGAAAACTAAAGAACCGGAGTACATCAACCTACCTGTACTAATTAGACTAAAGAGTTTATCCAAGCTATAAGCTTGATGCTACTATCCTCATTAAGCCTATGAGATAGAAGTGTGAGATCATGTACAAAGTTAGACCTCCAAGCAGCAAAAGTAGCTCTCTCCCCTCTAAAAGTTCTTCCATTCCTGAGGATCCAAATGTTCCAGGCAGCTGTCAGCATTACTTCAAAGAAGAAAGTATGCCTGAAACTTGATCTAGCATGTTGGATACATTGCAAAATGTCCGGCCCTCTTGACCAATCAATAGAAAGATAGTTCCAAACCCTCTGACTGAAATTGCAGTTGAAGAACAAATGCAGCCTATCCTCATATGATAATTCCTGACAGATAACACAAAGATTATCATCCAAAGGGGATCTCCAGTGCCTGCGGATCAGGAGGTCCTTGGTGTTAAGCCTGTCAAATAAAAGTAACCAGCCAAAGACTTTGATCTTCAATGTGCATCTGCTTTTCCACAACCATTTACATGGTTGAATTGTAGGCAAATGTGAGTGCATTAAGGTGTAGAAACTCTTGGTTGAGAATGCACCAGATTTGCCTGGCCAGACCCAGACATCCGGTATGTTAATGTTCCTGTCCAAAGCCATTATCCAATCCTCTAGCACATGCAACTCCTGAGCAGCCTCATGAGACAATGGCAAGAAAAACATTGAAAAAATATCCTGTGATATGAGGAATTCATGCACTGGAACCTTGTCATTGTTAACAAAGGAAAATAACCTTGGCAGTCTCCAACATAAAGGTCTAGAAGATCCACCAATATGCCAAGCATCTGTCCAGAATAGAGCAGAGTCACCCATGTTTATGTGCACTGAGGCAATAGGTGTGTACGCATCATGGAGCTTGAGGATATCTCTCCACCAAAAGGACCCCACTGGGCTGTAGCATGTGGGACACCATCAGCATAATGCTTGTGGTAATACATCAAAGAAATATTTAGAATTGCCGATGATGGTAATCCAGAACACTAATTTAGTACACAAATATGCCCGACCATCACATCAAGGAAAGGTTCCATAGACAACTCCAAGGATTTCCCAAACTATAAAAATATTGTGCAATGCAACTCAGAATCAAAACAAACCCTTCGATTCAGACTTGTTGCTCCCATCCCCTTTCGGGACCTCCTTCTTCTCCTTCAGGAAATCTGAAACATTGAGGGCCAAATGTCAACACAGCCACCAACTAAAGCGGTACAAAGGAAACCCAAAACCAGGAAGAAAGCTCACTCTTTTTCAACTGGTAGGACAACCGCCAGGACTGTGAGTTGGCGAGCAGGGATCTGCAGTCTCGGACCTTGCCGGTCCCATTGGACGACGAAGCCCGGCTCCCTAGAGCAGTTGTCAGGTAGAGACGCACGAGACACATCCCGGCGACCTCACAGTTGGGCAGCAACAATGGTGGCGGACATGCCATGGCCCCCGAGCAAATAATCCTAGGGGACTGAATATTGCACACAGTGAGGTGATGCACCTGCCAATGAACGGAATTGACGGGGAAGAGCAGGAGGCGGGGTCGGAGAGGGAGACTAATCTATACCGGGACGAGCAAGCGAGCACATGGGAGATGGTGGAGAGACTCATTGCCACGACGGCAACGGCGACGGCGTCATGAGGAGAGGGACGGGGCGGCGTCCCCAGCGAGCATACCAAGCTCGAGCGCCTCCTCGATCACTTCGGCGACCAGATTTGAGGAAGGAGCAGGGAAGAGCATGGGCTTGCGTGGTCTGCGCCTCTGCGTCTTCCTCTGATGGATGCTTCCATGACCAGATTCAACCATGAAGGGGATCAAGAGCAGGGGCGGCCATGGTAGAATGGGGAACAACGGGTAGATGTGAGGGGCGGTGGGAAGTGACCAGAATGTGTGGGGGCGGCGGGGATGATGACTGTGACGTTCATTTTCCAATATACACGTATTAGACAGTTACCAAAGAGATAGTGAGTGGGTGCAACATTATTCAATTCAAAAACAAAATCTAAAAAAGTTCATTCTTTTCTTCTTCTTTTAAAAAAAGTTCATTCTTTTCTACGGCGTCCGATTCAGCAACGTGAGTGTGATCTTTTTTATCGTCGGGACTTGTTATGGTAATACTATATCATTTGATGATTTTAATTTTTTTCTATAACTATATATAAAACAATATAATTTTTTGTCGAATATACTCACTTCGATTCAAATTAATTGACTCTCATTAAGTACAACTTTAGCGTCAATTAATTTGGATCGGAGGGAGTATTTAAATTTCGTAATATGCCGGTCATATTATGGCCACCAGGGATGCGGGGGAGAGGAGGAGGGCGACACGCGTAGGGGTGTGGATGATGTTTAGAGCGAGAAGAGTGTGGACTGGCTGTATAGTGATAATAGGTTAGGTGTAAACCTTTTTAAAAAGTTAGGTGAAAAACGAAAAATAGATTTTATGTTTTACAAATAAAAACGGTTGTGTTAGTTTCACTTTTATCTTTATTATATACTAGTGGCCAGGAAGAAGCACTAGGTCTCGATCTAGAAGGATAGGGAGGGAGAGAAGGTGAGGGCTAGTGGTGCAGCAAGCCAGATGATGAGATGGGTGAAGAGATGACCTTGAGGAGGGGAGCGAGCTCTGTCCATGGCATGGGTGGGAGCAGAGGGAGGTCCATCCATGGTGTGGCGACAGGGGCGTGGTGTGACGCCCCGAGACCGATGTGCCAGGTGTCCTCCAGTTATTCGCTGTTGTTGTCTTGTCATTGCTTGCGTGTCATGCATTGCATATCATGTCATCATGTGCATTTCATTTGCATACATGTTCGTCTCATGCATCCGAGCATTTTCCCCGTTGTCCATTTTGCAATCCGGCACTCCTATGTCACCCGGTGTATATTTCCGGATTGGACCAAGACTTGTCATGCGGCCTTGGTTTACTACCGGTAGACCGCCTGTCAAGTTTCGTGCCATTTGGACTTCGTTTGATACTCCAACAGTTAACCGAGGGACCGAAAAGGCCTCGTGAGTGTTGCAGCCCAACACCCTTTCAAAGTGGCCCAAAACCCACCTGAGACCTCTCCATCATCTCGGTCGTTTGATCACGATCGCGTGGCCGCAAACCGCACCTCATTTGGAGCTTCCTAGCTCCCTCTACCTCTATAAATGGATCCCTTCATTTTCGTTTTTGGATCTTTTCCCCGAAACCCTAACCTCCTCCTCCTCCGCGCGCCGCCGGACAATTCCTCCCGCGCCGGCCGGACATGTCCGCTGCGCCCTCCACCTCACTCCGGCCAATGAGGTCCTGCCATGTCACCCGTCGCCGCCTCCCGCGCCAATCGCGCCGCGCCACCTCATCTGTGCCTCCCACCACCCGCCGAAGCCCGCCGGGGCCCGGGCAAGGCCCTCCCGGTCCATCTCGCCGCCGCCGCACTTCGCGGGCACCCCGCCCGAACCCCGTCGGCCGCCTTCGCCCGTGGTCGCCAGGCCAGCTCCGCCGCCGTACGCCGGCGCCGCCACTCCGCGTCTCTGCCGCCAACCGCCGCAGCTCCGCCGCCCTCGTCTTCCGCCGGAGTACCGCAGCACCGCCGCCCTTCCGGTGAGCCCACGCCGCCCCGCGCCTAGCTCGCCGGTGTCGACCTCCTCCGCCGCCTTGCCTTCACGCCGCCGTCCGGCCACCTCCGACCTCCCGCGCCGCCTCCCCTTCGTCGCCGGAGCTCGAGGAGTTCGCCGGAGCTCGTCCCGGCACCGGATCCGAGGAAGATGGATCAGATCCACCACTTCCCCATCCAAACACGTCCCGTCTCAGATCTGCACCGCTCCGTCCCGGATTTCCCCGTCCCGTTGACTTTCTCGGAGAGGTCTATTTCTTCCAAGTCCCCAGATCCCAGTATTTTTTATGCTTTCTCATCGCATCATAACTCATCATCCGTGGCTCCATTTTGAGCGTGTAGCATATCAAAATGTTCGTCTCAACGAGTACATCATTTCTTCTCATTGCATCATTTTCATTTGAGCTCATCTTGATGCCCGAAATGCTGTTGTAAGAGGGCTATGTGATAAACTTGGCAGATCTGTTTCATCAAATAGATATTTGTCATTTTTGCCATGATTATTGTGTGCATGCTATGCTCCTGAGCTTTACATGTGTTTTGTTATATGCCATGCCATCTTTACACAGATGCTTACCTTGTATTTTTGTGATCTGTGTGGTGACTAGCACAAGCTTGCAAAGTAGTGTAATCGGTAATGCTGATTTCAGGGACTTAGAATTTCTCTAAGTCCTTATCCTGATTTTGTTGTTACGCCATATGTTCATGTTGTTTCCTAGTGATCCGTGCCTCTTTTGAGGATGATCAGTAAGGATGTTTTGTTAATATTCTGGTGCTCTATCCATCCATGTCTTTTTTTGCATTTATGGAGCACCCTAGCTTGAGTCAATTGAGCTCTACTTTTGCTATAAAGTGAATCCTGGCAGATCATTGACATGTTTAGCGATTTTGCCGGGCTTGTTGCTATTGATCCATGCATGCTATGTTGTTGTTCTTGCCATGTATAGCTTCTATGCCATGTCTTCTTACTGGGTGTATGCTTAGTTTGTCATGCCATGCTCTGTAGTGAGTGCATCGAGCTCGTAAACATGCCTACTCGTTATCTGTTTTGCATGCTCCAGTTTTTCACCAAGTCTGAGATCTGTTTATGTTTTTGCCATGTCCACATGCTTGCAATTGTATTTCCTAATCCCTTTTGGCTCAAGGTCACTAAGGGACTTTTGTTAAGTGCTTTGAGTAGCTTCATGCCATGCCTTACTTTGCCATGTTAAGTTCCTGTAGCATATAGTTTTCATGCTCCAAAGTGTGCTTCCTGATAATAAATTCCAGACTTGTGTTAATTTCACCAAGTCTGAAACCTGTTATCATTTGCACTTTTTCCATGCTTGTTTGAACCTGTTAATGAGTGATTTAGCCGTAGCTCAGTGTTCATCTTTTGTCAAGCATCTCGAGTGGATCCCTTACACGTATCTTTTTGCCATGTTTGAGTGCTCTAGCATAATTATCTTGATGCATTTAGATGGTTACTTGCTATTTATCGCAGACCGGTGCCATATTTGTTTTGCTTGCCATTTCCAAACCGTGCATCCGATTCCCGTGATCTTTATATCGACTTCAACCGAAATCACCTCACCTTTCCAGTGGCACTCTTGGATTTCCAAGTTGAGGCTAGGTTCAATCATTCCTTTGCAAATCATGCATATGCACCGCATACCGCATCCCACATATCATACCATGTTCGTGTGTTGGTTGTTTACTATGTTGTGTGCTTCTTTCCGGTGTTGCTTCTTCGGGTTGGTTTCGATAATGTCGTGATTGTGAGGACCCGTTCGACTATGTCTGTTTGTCTTCTTCATGGACTCGTTCTTCTTCCTTGCGGGATTTTAGGCAAGATGACCATACCCTCAAAATCACTTCTATCTTTGGTTGCTAGTTGCTCGCTCTATTGCTATGCATATGCTACGATACCTACCAATTGCTTATCATGCCTCCCATATTGTTAAACCAAGCCTCTAACCCACCTTGTCCTAACAAACCGTTGTCTGGCTATGTTACCGCTTTGCTCAGCCCCTCTTATAGCGTTGTTAGTTGCAAGTGAAGATTGGAGCTTGTTCCATGTTTGGAACATGGATATTTTGTTGGGATATCACAATATCTCTTATTTAATTAATGCATCTATATACTTGGTAAAGGGTGGAAGGCTCGGCCTTATGCCTGGTGTTTTGTTCCACTCTTGCCGCCCTAGTTTCCGTCATATCGGTGCTATGTTCCCGGATTTTGCGTTCCTTACGCGGTTGGGTTATAATGGGAACCCCTTGACAGTTCACCTTGAATAAAACTCCTCCAGCAAGGCCCAACATTGGTTTACCATTTGCCACCTAGCCTTTTCTTTCCCTTGGGTAGGCCTGCCCAAGGGTCATCTTTATTTAAAACCCCGGGCCAGTGCTCCTCTGAGTGTTGGTCCAACCTGTCAGCTGCCGGTGGCCACCAGGGGCAACTCTAGGCTGGCCTACCGGAACCTTGGACAATCCGGTGTGCCCTGAGAAAGAGATATGTGCAGCTCCTATCGGGATTTGTCGGCACATTCGGGTGGCTTTGCTGGTCTTGTTTTACCATTGTCGAA
This sequence comes from Triticum urartu, assembly GCF_003073215.2. NCBI lineage: Eukaryota > Viridiplantae > Streptophyta > Magnoliopsida > Poales > Poaceae > Triticum > Triticum urartu. Next base: position 309,520,475 of record NC_053024.1, read on the forward strand.
ACGTCTTGTAACCGGGATTCCGAGTCTGATCGGGTCTTCCCGCTAGAAGGAATATCCTTCGTTGACCGTGAGAGCTTGTGATGGGCTAAGTTGGGACACCACTGCAGGGATTTGAACTTTTGAAAGCCGTGCCTGCGGTTATGGGCAGATGGGAATTTGTTATTGTCCGGTTGTAGAAAACCGGAAGTTGACCTTAATTAAAATACATCAACCGTGATAGAGGCAAAGGTGTCCCGATGTTTCGATGAGATGGTGGCTATCGTTTCTATGGGAGTCGACCTTGACGATCCGACTACAAACGTGCGAGACATCGCGCCTTAGCAATCGCTAAACCAACTTCCGAGGGGTTATTAACCACGCCGGAGCACGATCAACCTGACCACGAGGGTCTGTTTCCTGCAAGCAAACGAAGAACAAGCAAGAAACTGAGATTGCAATCTGGATATTGCGAATATAGGATGAAAGCTTTATTGATCAAGGTGGGGTTCTGTGACGTCTTGGTCTGGTCGTTGGACACAAACGAAGTACGAGAAGTTGCAGCTATGGCGAACTTTTAATCTAAACAAAACCCAAAGTCTAAACGACGCCCTAAGGGCTGTATATATGGAGGAAGAGGGGGGAAATTCCGTGGCCCTTGAGGGTGGGGTCCAAAACCAACCCTAACTCTTGTTTCCCCACACATACGGACTCTAAAAATAGCCTATACTTAAGTATTTCAAAATTACATGGGCCAGGCCCAATAATAAGGTGACGCAGCACCTAGAATAGCCTATGGACGAATATTATGAAGTGGCATCTTGTATATTTCGTCCAGGGCTTCATGCACTCCTTATGGTGGCTTCAAAGTCCTGAAATCATCACTTGTAACTCCGTTCTTGATCCCCTTGCGCATGCCATCAACTCCATGCGTGTTCTTGCTCCAATGTTCATCCTTCTCCAAGCTAGGCCCTTCATTTGTAAGCAAAACAAATGTATCCAATTTAGGCAGCATCATATTCTCATGAACATTAGAATCATTACCAAGAAACGAAAGTACCTGGTAATTTAATTGGCGTGCGCGAGATCTAGTAATTGGTCCAGTATATGTAACAGTAGGGGATGTGGATGTAACAATGGTATGGATGTCCTCATCATCCTCCCCTTATTGAAATGAAGTCGTCCTCGACGGAAGGTCATCTTCCTCACCCAAATAAGGCTTCAAATCTACAATGTTAAAAGTGGGACTAACCCCAAAATCTGCAGGTAGCTCAAGTTTATATGCATTATCATTTATTTTCTCTAACACCTTAAAAGGACCATTAGCACGTGGCATTAGCTTTGATTTGCGCAAATTAGGAAATCTATCTTTACGCAAATGTAACCAAACAAGATCTCCAGCTGCAAACACAACATGTTTTCTACCCTTATCTCCAGCAAGTTTATATTTAGCGTTCATACGCTCAATGTTTTCCTTAGTTAACTCATGCATTTTTAAAATCAATTCATTACATTCTTTAGCATCAAAATTAACCTTCTCCGAAGATGGAAGAGGCAACAAATCAATAGGTGCACGAGGTAGGAAACCATACACAATTTCAAAAGGGCACATCTTAGTAGTAGAATGCAATGAACGATTATAAGCAAATTCAATATGAGGCAAGCATTCTTCCCACATTTTCTTATTATTCTTCAAAACAGCCCTAAGCAGAGTAGACAATGTTCTATTGACTACTTCAGTTTGTCCATCAGTTTGGGGGTGACAAGTAGTACTAAAAAGCAGTTTAGTCCCCAACTTAGCCCATAAACATCTCCAAAAGTGGCTAAGAAATTTAGTATCACAATCTGAAACAATAGTATTTGGCACACCATGCAAGCGAATAATTTCACGAAAGAACAAATCAGCAACATTAACAACATCATCGCTTTTATGACATGGTATAAAGTGTGCCATTTTCGAGAATCTATCCACGACAACAAATATGCTATCCCTCCCCTTCTTTGTTCGGGGTAAACCTAAAACAAAGTCCATAGATATATCCTCCCAAGGAACACTAGGTACAGGCAAAGGCATATATAAACCATGAGGATTGAGTCGTGACTTAGCTTTTTGACATGTAGTGCAGCGAGCAACAAAACGTTCAACATCCCGTCTCATCTTTGGCCAAAAGAAATGAGTAGCAAGTACGTCCTCCATCTTCTTCACGCCAAAGTGTCCCATTAGTCCTCCTCCATGCGCCTCCTGCAACAACAAAAGACGAACGGAGCTAGCTGGAATGCATAGCTTGTTAGAACGAAACACAAATCCATTATTAACAACGAACTTGTTCCATGTTCTACCTTCTTTACAATTCTGCAATACATCTTGAAATTCAGCATCATGCACATATTGATCTTTGATGGTCTCCAAACCAAATATTTTAAAGTCAAGTTGTGAAAGCACAGTATAACGACGAGACAATGCATCAGCAATAACATTTTCTTTACCCTTCTTGTGTTTAATGACATAAGGGAAAGTCTCAATGAATTCAACCCATTTAGCATGTCTACGGTTCATTTTTGCTTGACTTTTAATGTGTTTCAAAAATTCATGATCAGAATGTATAACAAATTCTTTGGGCCAAAAATAATGTTGCCATGTTTCTAAAGTCCGAACAAGAGCATATAATTCTTTATCATAAGTAGAATAGTTCAGACTAGGCCCACTCAATTTTTCAGAAAAGTATGCAACAGGTTTGCCATCTTGTAACAACACACCTCCTAATCCAATTCCACTAGCATCACATTCAAGCTCAAAAGTCTTATTAAAATCAGGAAGTTGGAGTAAAGGAGCATGTGTCAACTTATCTTTCAATACCGTGAAGGCTTCTTCCTGTGCGGTACCCCAAACAAAAGGCACATCCTTCTTTGTAAGCTCGTTGAGAGGTGCAGCAATGGTGCTGAAATCTCTCACAAAACGCCTATAGAAACCAGCGAGGCCAAGGAAAATCCTCACTTGTGTGACTGTTTTGGGCTGCGGCCAACTCTCAATAGCTTCAATCTTGGCTTTATCAACTTCAATTCCCTGTGGAGTAACAACATAGCCAAGAAAAGATACTCGGTCTGTGCAAAAGGTGCACTTCCCAACGTTACCAAACAAACGTGCATCACGTAGAGCGATAAAAACATCACGTAAATGTTCCAAATGTTCTTCCAAAGATTTGCTATAAATCAGTATATCATCAAAATAGACTACCACAAATCGTCCAATGAAAGCATGTAAAACTTCGTTCGTTAGTCTCATAAAAGTACTATGCGCATTAGTTAACCCAAAAGGCATGACTAACCACTCATATAAACCAAACATAGTTTTAAATGCTGTTTTCCATTCATCTCCCAATTTCATACGAATTTGATGGTATCCACTATGCAAATCAACTTTGGAGAATATTGTAGAGCCACTCAATTCATCAAGCATAGCATCAAGCCTAGGAATAGGATGATGATAACGAATAGTAATATTATTAATGCCTCTACAATCAACACACATACGCGACATACCATCCTTTTTAGGCACTAGTATAATAGGAACAGCACAAGGACTAAGAGATTCGCGTATATAACCTTTGTCGAGCAGCTCCTGTACTTGATGCATAATCTCCTTCGTCTCCTCTGGATTGGTACGGTATGGTGCACGGTTGGGTAGCGAAGCACCGGGAATTAAGTCAATTTGATGCTCAATCCCTCGAATAGGTGGTAATCCCGGTGGCACGTCTTGTGGAAAGACGTCAGCGAACTCCTGCAAAATGTTAGTGACAGCAGGGGGCAAAGAGGAAGGCACGTCCTCGAATGAAAATAATGCCTCTTTGCACACAAAAGCATAGCAAACAGATCTGCTAAAATCTAGCTCATCAATATTAGATTTGGTGGCAAGTAAACATGCACTTTTCAATTTAATTTCAGAAACAACAGTAGATGGTTTATTATTAGGCTTCATTTGGTGCTCAAATTCTTTTGCCACAATCTGATTTTCACTCTTATTTGTCTCCTGTTTTGCTTTATTAGCTCTATTAATATCATCTTTCAAAATGGAATCAGGAGTCATAGGAAGCAAAGTAATATTTTTATCGTTATGAACAAGAGTATACTGATTGTTTCTACCATGGTGTACAGAATTTTTATCAAATTGCCATGGTCTACCAAGTAATAAGGAACATGCTTGCATAGGTACCACATCACAATCAACATAATCAGCATATGTAGAGATACTAAAATGCACACGAACAGTACGTGTTACCTTAACCTTGCCGCTGTTGTTGAACCATTGGATGTAGTAAAGATGTGGATGTGGTCTTGTGGTGAGAGATAGCTTCTCCACCATCTCCATGCTAGCCAAGTTGTTGCAACTCCCTCCATCTATGATCACGCGAACAAATCGTTCCTTCACAACTCCCTTGGTATGGAACAAATTATGCCTCTGATTTTGCTCAGCTTGTGTAACCTGCACACTCAAAACACGTTGAGCAACTAAACATTCATACCTGTCAGCATCTTCAGGAGCCATGTATTGCGTCTCATGATCAGAATCGTCTCCACCGTGTTCGTTGCGTGTAATAAGAGCCAAAGTCTCCTCATCATAGTCACTAGCGGACTCATACCCACCATCCTCAGTAACAATCATCACACGCTTAGATGGGCATTCTCTCGCATAATGACCTCCACCCTTGCAACATCGACAAATAATATCATGTGTTTGCCCTGTTGATGCCATGGATGAAGAAGTGCTCTTTGCAGGCCCAGAAGGTGTGCTCTTGGTAGATAGTGGTGATTGTGCCTGCTTTATTGTATCACGGTTGGAGGTGGCAGCTGACGGAGGTGCCGGTGTAGCAGAACGTGTGGAAGTAGATGATGCACGTGGTGTCCAGGATGAAGGTCGACCTGCAGAAAAGTTAGTACGCGCCAATGCCTGTCGATCCTGCACTTCACGTTCAGCTTTACAAGCAAGATGGAATAAACGAGTGATATTAGTATACTCCTTATACTCTAGAATGGTCTGAATCTCTCTATTTAATCCACCCATAAAACGTGCAAGCATAGCTTCATTCTCCTCAACAATACCACATCTAATCATGCCAGTTTGCAATTCTTGATAATATTCTTCTACAGAATTTTTTCCTTGTCTTAATCGCTGCAATTTTTGAAGTAATTCACGTTGATAATATGGTGGAACCCAACGAGTACGCATAGCAGTTTTCAAAGCAGCCCAAGTAGCTGGAATAGGATATAATCTACAATGCTCAGACCACCAAACACATGCAAAACTAGTGAATGCACAAACAGCAGCAGGAACACGTCTCTCCTCACGATATTGTAAACATGTAAATCGTTGTTCAGTTTCTAACTCCCAAGTAAGATATATATCAGGAACATATCTACCTTCAAATGGTGGAATATTCAATTTTAGTTTAGGGAGATGGTCATGATCTCATACCTGAGGGTGAGCCCTACCATTGCCATTATTTGCATGTGGACGACCTGGTGGTTGCTATGCTGGTGGTGGCACGTAGTTCTGATTTTGATCAACCTCATCCTCGTAATCTCCCACATAATCATCCTCCTCCACATCAGCAGTAGGAGCCACAGAAGTATCAACAGCAGCACCAGCAGTTTGGCCTGGCTGAAGAGGGACACGGCTCGCTCGGCGGAGGGCTGTTTCCCGACGTGGAGGTAGTCGGTGTTGTTGCTGTTGTTGCAGAGGTGCGGCAGGAGCAGCCAGTGGTGGTGGTGGAAAACGCGAAAGCAATTCAGCAAACTTGTTATCGAGCTTTGTTTCAAACGTCTTCTCCATGCCATCTATCTTCTCCATGGCCTCTTCAAATCTGTTTAGCACATCTTGCACCTGTCCACTCATCATTTGCTGAAACTTATCATGAAGCTCCTTGTTCGTCAAGTTCTCCCAGTCAGTCTCGTCGGCTTGTGATCCTGGCATGGTTAGCAGCAATATAAACACACAAGAATATGATCCTACAGACTACTAACAAGTAGTGGTGGTGGCGGGTGTCACAAATCCGTCAAGCAAATCTCAAATTCTTACCAGTTCTTACCCAGCAGCAGGCGGTGATCAGCAACCATTGTAGTCAAAACTCTCAAAAGCTTGGATAGAGAGATTGCCAGGGAGAGTCAAACGCACGACGTAGATGTATGTGGAGCTGGGAAGGCTTATAGTATGGTAACAAAAATGGTCAGCAATAATCAATTCAGAGATGCAAAGTTGAATAAACGCTCAACGACGGTACTGTGCTGGTCATAGGCTAGACCGTGCTAGAGACGCGAGCCTAGAACACTAACAAAATCACGGCGCTGCACGTAAACAAGGGAAAAGCACACTCTAGAAAAAAATTCGCTCTTTTTTTTGCGCTCCTTTTTTTCCGCTCCTCTTTTTTTCTGCGAAAAATCACTATAATGGAGAGTGTCTCAAAACTCTTCCCTCGTCAAACTGATAAATTTTTTTCCGACTTTTTTTCGGGAAATCAGGGCAGCGACGACGAAAAAGTGCGACAAAAAATCACTATGATGGCACGTGGCTCAAAAGACTCAGAAAAGCCTAAAAATAGGATAGGGAAAAAATATTTTTGGTCGCCGAAATTTTGGCCTAAAAACTGCCCGGGGGTCTCCAGACTCTTTTTTTTCGAGACCTACGCAGGCATGGAAACATGAATTGGAATTTAGATTGATCTCAAAAAAAACCTAATATGAGAAGAACTCGGATTGGTGGTGGATATATGGTTGTGGTATATGGCAGCGGTGGTGGTATATGGTAGCAGTGGTGGTATATGGATACAGATTGGTGGTGGTATATGGATACGGATTGGTGGTGGTATATGGATATGGATTCAGAGCGGTGGCGGATAAGCAATGGTGGTAGATGGCAAGGCAATGATGATGGTGCGGCGGCGGCGTGACAACCTATGACCAGAACTCGAAACTCTAAAAGACTAGACTCTAAGACCAGCAACTTGACACGATGATGCAACCGCAAATTCAACAAAGAAAAAACCCTAAAAATATTATGCAAAGGCTCAGATTGGTTCGGATATGATGAACTAACCCTAATTTTTTTTGTGGCTTTTTTCGTGGACTGTAGGTATGAAGAACAGACTCGATCTAATCTACGAAAAACTGTAAAATCTCACCGAGCAACCTGAAAATCTGATACCACTTGATAGAGGCAAAGGTGTCCCGATGTTTCGATGAGATGGTGGCTATCGTTTCTGTGGGAGTCGACCTTGACGATCCGACTACGAACGTGCGAGACGTCACGCCTTAGCAATCGCTAAACCAACTTCCGAGGGGTTATTGACCACGCCGGAGCATGATCAACCTGACCACGAGGGTCTGTTTCCTGCAAGCAAATGAAGAACAAGCAAGAAACTGAGATCGCAATCTGGATATTGCGAATATAGGATGAAAGCTTTATTGATCAAGGTGGGGTTCTGTGACGTCTTGGTCTGGTCGTTGGACACAAACGAAGTACGAGAAGTTGCAGCTATGGCAAACTTTTAATCTAAACAATACCCAAAGTCTAAACGACGCCCTAAGGGCTGTATATATGGAGGAAGAGGGGGGGAAATTTCATGGCCCTTGAGGGTGGGGTCCGAAACTAACCCTAACTCTTGTTTCCCCACGCATACGGACTCTAAAAATAGCCTATACTTAAGTATTTCGAAATTACATGGGCCTGGCCCAATAATAAGGTGACGCAGCACCTAGAATAGCCTATGGACGAATATTATGAAGAGGCATCTTGTATATTTCGTTCAAGGCTTCATGCACTCCTTATGGTGGCTTGAAAGTCCTGAAATCATCACTTGTAACTCCGTTCTTGATCCCCTTGCGCATGCCATCAACTCCATGCGTGTTCTTGCTCCAATGTTCATCCTTCTCCAAGCTAGGCCCTTCATTTGTAAGCAAAACAAATGTATCCAATTTAGGAAGCATCATATTCTCATGAACATTAGAATCATTACCAAGAAACGAAAGTACCTGGTAATTTAATTGGCGTGCGCGAGCTCTAGTAATTGGCCCAGTATATGTAACAGTAGGGGATGTGGATGTAACAATGGTATTGATGTCCTCATCAAACCCTGTGCGTAGCCGTGATGGTCTCTTCTCGGAGGGGTCCGGGAAGTGAACACGGTGTTGGAGTTATGCTTGACGTAGGTTGTTCTAGGATCACTTCTTGATCATAGTTGTCCGACCGTGATTTTGCCTTCTCTTCTCGCTCTCTTTTGCGAATAGGTTAGCCACCATATATGCTAGTCGCTTGCTGCAGCTCCACCTCATACCTTTACCTTACCCATAAGCTTAAATAGTCTTGATCGCGAGGGTGTGAGATTGCTGAGTCCACATGACTCACAGATACTTCCAAAACCAGCTTGCGGGTGCCGATGGGACCCTGCAGATGACGCAACCAAGCTCAAGGAGGAGCTCAATGAAGATCTTGTCCTTTGTCTTGTTTCATTTCTAGTTGATCAGTAGTGGAGTCCAGTTGGGGTCGATCGGGGGACCTTGTCGCATCTGGGGTTGCTCTTTATTTTGGTTCCGTAGTCGGACCTTGTTTGTATTTGGATGATGTAATGCTTTATTTATGTAATTGTGTGAAGTGGCGATGGTAAGCCAACTATGTATCTTTTTCCCTTATATAGTACATGGGTTGTGTGAAGATTACCTCACTTGCGACATTGCTTTCAATGCGGTTATGCCTCTAAGTCGTGCTTCGACACGTGGGAGATGTAGCCGCATCGAGGGCGTTACAAGTTGGTATCAGAGCCTTCCCCGACCTTAGGAGCCCCCTGCTTGATCGAATCGTTGGTGTTATTGAGTCTAGAAATGTTTTGAGTCATTTAGAATTATATATATCGGAGAGTTAGGAATTCTTTTTACTCCTCAGTCCCTTCGTCGCTCAGGTGAGGCATCCTGACGTAGAGTTTTGACTCTTCTCTTCTCAAATTTCACTTAAATTTTTTTGAGGATCACACGGGTATCTTGGAATCATTCCGATGGTTTTGTGACGAGAACATTGTTCTTGGTGCCTCCTGACATTTAGGGGTTGTGGCAGTGTCCCGGGGAGTTGAGCTCCGAGGTGTTGCCGTCACAATTTTATCGTTGCAGTTCTGGAATACCTGAGTTTAGTTTCACCGACATCGAAAATCTCTTTTATGTAGTTGTTGGTGAGATAACCTCGACGCCACCTAGTACTGGGGCGGGAGTTCGGGAGTATTGCCATAACTCATATAACGGATGCTTTTCGAAGGTTGAGGTAAACGATTTCCGAAGGTTTCTTGGTTATGTGTTGAAGGATGGATACAGCTGGATGTAGGATTTGCTAGTTTGGGTGAGATATTATGCTTCCCATGTATCCCCAACACCTGACTGCATAACCGAAAAATTTCGGGAATTTATAAGTGGGAATTCAAGTAGCTCTTAGGATATCTTTCCGACAGATGTATGATATGAAATTGGGGTTCGACGTCTAGTGGTCCGTCTATTCACGGTTGGTTTACAGTGGTCTCGTTGTGTCTTAAAGAGTCCTTGGCTATGCCGACTCGGGGACAGTTCGTATGTCATGTGCACTACCTTGTACATGATGGTGCTGTACGATCGGGCCCATGTAGGCCCCACCACGAAAACTTCGGACGAAATCTCTATCATATGTTTGTTCTGGCTTATTCTGCAAGCCAATTCTTTGTTTTGTTTTGAGTTGTGGTATTCGAGTTGCTTCGAAGTCAAATGTTGATTCCATACCTGTTCCTAAGAGGTGTTCTCATACTCCGATGCGAATACTAATCCTTCTTGATAATCGAGATTGTCATGTAAATCCTGTTCAACCTGTGTGTTTCTCTTCAAGTGGATCCGATCATTTCAACATCTGCAAGATCAAGTATCAGTTCTTCTCAACGGTGTTTGTTTCATCCGTCTCCAAGTTGCCTTTGTTTTTCCCGCACACCCACCCTTTTTCTTCAGGGACTCAGATATCTTAATCAAGTATCCATCTTATTTATGCGAAGTATTTCCATTCTTTTCCGTCAATGTTTCTTATCCGGTGATTCTCATGAAGATTCTAACGGAGCTTCTAGTTTATCATTCTTCGTTCTTTTTTCTTCTCCGGTGGAACCAGTTCAAGATTTGTTGATCATATCCTTCCCTCGTTTCAAATGCTTTTCTTATGCCGGTGCACCTCATAATCATTCACCTCTCGCTATTCAATTGTTCCGGAGTGCTGAAGATATCTCGAAGATTCGTGTTTCCACTCTGCATTCGTTCAAGCTCTTTCGAGGATGTTCCCTCATTCAAGCCATTTAATTCAACTGGTGCAACCTCTCTTTTAAATCATTTCAACGGTGTTTCTTTTGAGTGGGCCCTAACCCACAGGTCTTTCCCCAGGATCTTACCCGACTCTTCTTATTTTCCCGGAGGTATTCTCAAATTCTTTTCGAAGTTTGACGTAAGAATGATTTACCATCAGTCAAATGTCTTTCTCCAAGATCTTTCAAAATTCTTTTCATCGTTGGCTCAACCTTTCAATTCCTGCTTTCCAGAGTGGTTCATCATATCACATTCTCGGTTCGAGATGCTTTATCTTTTCTTTTCCGGAGTTCCAAGCTTTTCCGCATTATATCGTCGTGAAGATTCATCTAAATCATCCCAAGGCTTCACCTTGTGTTTTCAACTTCTCTTTCCTTCCGTTTGATCATTCTTTTGTTTAACGGAGTTCTTCATGGAGGTTCTACATGATAGTTCATCAAGGATTTAATTCCTTCTCGAAGTGTTCATCAAGATTCTTTTCAGAGGAGCTCAAGCATTCTTCATCTTGCAATCCGGAGTGCAATTCTTTCTTCAATATCATTGGAGGTGGTATTATGTCATTCTTGATAATTTGATTTCATGTTTCATGATACACAGGTTGTTTAAGAATGGGGTATTTTAAATCCATCAACCTCTTCGTTGGATTTATCTTGTGTCATGTTTCACCTAAAGCCTTCCCTAAGGATTATTGCTATCTATGGTGCTTATAAATGACCCAAGTTCTTCATTTATCCTCCCGGTGAAATAGTTGTTCGTCTCCTTGTTCTTATCAATCCAATCTATTATTTCCGTTAGTGGCAGAGTTTCACCTCAAGATTTCAAGATGTTTTCTATAAGCCCACAACAAGCTTACTATAGCGACCAGATCTCAAACAGTCTGATCTCTGTGCTCCGGTGTCATCCCTGGATCAGTAATGCTGACACCACACAGTACTCGGAGGATTTATAATAGAGTAGCAATCACACACTTATTACATCGAGTGTCTCAAACGAGAACTTATTACAATAAATATGGCTTAAGGCCATCTAATAATGATAACAGCGGAAGGCTTGGAAGATAAGTGAGTCCATCAACTCCAACAGCATCACTGAGTATAGAACCACGACCTAAAAACTCCTTACTCGTCGTCAGAAAAGTCTGCAACATTAACGTTGCAGCCCGAAACGGGCCAGCACATGGAATATGCTGGCAATGTAACACATAGAGGGTAAAGAATGAAACAGCTGTACTATATGCATATTTGGCTGGTGGAAAGCTCTATGGTTACAGTTTTGCGTAAAGCCAATTTTTCCCTACTACAAAGGAATAAATTTTATTTAACTATCATGGTAGTTGTTAAACATTGAGAATGGTTGACAGCATCCTCAATCCCAATTAAGCATCATCTTTAAACAAAACCCAACAAAATTAATTTAGAGTAACATGTTGAGATTCACATGATAATCCAGGTACTAGATACTCAAGATGTCCATAACCGAGGACACGGCTACCCATGATTAGTTTATTACACTCTGCAGAGGTTTGCGCACTTTTCCCACAAGACTCGATCGCCTCCGTATGGTTTCTCGCACTACAAGGTGTTTGAGAAGACAGATGACCGAGACATAGTCTTTCAGAAGCGCTAGCACCTTACGATCGGGTAGACCGTACCACCTACATCCCCTACATCTGCTAGTCTACCACTGTAAGAGTTCGCAAGACTTAGTCAACTATGCTAGAGCCCATAATAGCTTGTGGCTGCACACGGAAGTTTCTAGTATGAATAGTCTCATGATCCCTTTGAGCCTGGGTGGCGGTCCAAAAGAAAATAGGCAAGTCCTGGAATACCCAGGTGCCTCAATCCACCCAGATGTGTGTTTAAGTTGCCACCTTAGATAAACCATTAACTAACCAAACTCACATCTGTCATGGATATCACTCACCCAATCCACGTCTACTAGCATAGCATGGCATAATAAGCAAACGTGAAAGTAACTCCTAAAGGTTTGAAAATAAACAGGTAATAGGTACTACCTCAACTACTTCCCATCCCACAATTTAATTAGATCCTAATCATGCAATGTGTGAGGATTTGATCTAATGCAATAAAACTGGGTAGTAGAAAAGGTATGATCAAAGTGTTACTTGCCTTGCCGATGATCCGCGAAACCTAGAGATTCGAAGTAACAAGCGGCGCACTCCGGGTATTCTATCGCAGACAAACAAAAAAGCATACAATAAGCACTCATCTAATGCACAGGTAAAACTCAAATAAGAGATCTAACCAGAAGGTTCAGCTTAAGAACTCCGGTTTGCAAAAAGAATCAAATCGAACGAAACAACAAAAGTCAAACGGTGAAAGAAAACAACTTCGTTCTACAAATCTGGATCTAGGGCAATTTTTACAGTAGAAAAATCTTGTTTAAGTTGGTCAAACAGATAAAGGGTTTCGAGACGAAACTCGAGGTGCTTGAATCGCCTGATTCCGATAAACGAGCGAAAAGTTATACTAAAACGAAAATCGGATCAGAAATCGCGATCAGAAAAATCGCGGATTTAATCCGAGAAAAAGAAAAATGATGAACATTCGCTAGAACGAACGAACGCTCACTATTTCAATAAACCGGAAAAACTGATCTATTTAAAACAATTGAATCTAAAAAACCGACGAAAAACCGACAGGTTTTCGAAAAAAAAACGGCGGCACGGAAATTGAGGCAGCGGCGAACCTCGGGCGGCGTCTGGCGGCGGCGAGCGGCAAGGCTGTGCGACGGCGGGTGGCGGCGGTGGCGCGGGTGGCGGCGCGGGCACGGGGCTCAAGGCAGGCTGGCGGCTAGGGTTCGGCCCGGGGTGGGCTGGCTTATAAAGCCTAGCGGGCCGGGAGTCCGAGTCGGACACGGCCCCTAGGTCGGTTCGTTTTTTTAATTACGCACAGAAGAAAAATAAAAAGAAATACTAAACGGACTCCAAAAATTCTGAAATAAATTTTCACGGGCTTCTAAAATTAAGCCTCACAAGGCGAACATGTATTTGGGGGCCTAAATGCAATTTTGAAAAACACACATTTTTCCTAAATTCAAATAAAACACCGAAAAACTCCAAAATAAAACTTATTTGATTTTATTATTAAATCCTCAATATTTCTTTATTTTGGGAAATTCATTTTATTCCCTCTCTCATATTTTTGTAATAGAAATAACTGATGATAAAATAATTAAAATCAAATGATCCTATTCTCAAAATTTGAGAAAACTCAAATATGAAAATAACGAAATCCCCAACTCTCTCCGTGGGTCATTCAGTTGCGTAGAATTTCTAGGATCAACCAAAATGCAAAAAAAATAAAATATGATATGCAATGATGATCTAATGTATAACATTCTAAATTGAAAATTTGGGATGTTACAAACATACCACCCTTAAGATGAATCTCGCCCTCGAGATTCGGGTTGGCTAGGAAATAGGTGAGGGTGGTCCTTGAGCAATTCTTCCTCTTGTTCCCAGGTGGCTTCATCCTCTATGTGGGGGCTCCATTGAACTTTGCAAAACTTGATAACCTTGCTGCAAGTGACTCGATTGGCAAACTCGAGAATCTTAACGGGTCTCTCCTCGTAGGTCAAATCATTATCCAACTGAATAGTTTGCAAAGGCACTGTGTTTCTCAACGGTATGTCAGCCATCTCCACGTGACACTTCTTCAACTGGGAAACGTGGAACACATCATGAACTCCTGACAATCCTTCAGGTAATTCCAACTTGTGGGCCACTTCTCCCATACGCTCCAAAACTCGATATGGTCCTTCAAATCGTGGCGCTAACTTCCCTTTAACTCCAAAACACTTTGTTCCCCGAAGTGGAGATACTCAAAGATAAGCTCTATCTTCGACTTCGTAAAGGGTCTCCTTGCGTTTAGAATCTGCATAACTCTTCTGTCTGGACTGGGCTACCTTGAGCCTATCGCGAATCAACTTCAGCTTCTGTTCAGATTCTTTAATCAAGTCAGGTCCAAACAACTGGCGGTCTCCAACTTCGTCCCATAACAACGGTGTCCTGCACCTCCTTCCGTTCAAGGCTTCAAAAGGGGCCATCTTTAAACTGGTTTGGTAACTGTTGTTGTAAGAGAACTCTGCATATGGCAAATTGTCGTCCCAACTAGATCCGTAATCTAGCGCACAAGCTCTCAGCATATCCTCCAAAATCTGATTGACTCTCTCGGTCTGTCCATCTGTCTGTGGATGAAAAGTTGTACTGAATTCTAGCCTGGTACCCAAAGTTTCGTGCAACTGCTTCCAGAACTTTGAGGTAAACTGGGTTCCTCTATCTGATACGATACTCCTTGGAACTCCATGCAAACATATGATCCTGGTCATGTATATCTTTGCCAACTTAGCACTGGTGTAAGTGGTCTTTACTGGGATGAAATGAGCTACTTTCATCAAGCGATCAACTACAACCCAAATCGAGTCATAGCCTAAACGAGTCCTGGGTAATCCTGTGATAAAATCCATGCCTAACTTATCCCACTTCCATTCGGGTATCGGCAATGGTTGTAGCAAACCTGCTGGCTTCTGATGCTCTGCCTTTACTCTCTGACATACATCACAAACTGCTACATACTCCGCAATATCTTTCTTCATTCCGGTCCACCAGAAAATATCCTTCAAATCCAAATACATCTTGGTATTTCCTGGGTGAATCGAATATGGTGAATCGTGTGCCTCTTGCAGAATCAACTTCCTGATCTTCGGGTCATTGGGCACATAAACACGGTCTTCAAACCATAGGGTGTCGTGCTCATCCTCACAAAATCCTTTAGCGTTTCCTTTCTCCTTTATAGTGGCAATCTCTTTGTCAGTCTTCTGAGCTTCTCTGATTCTATCCATCAAGGTTGACTGAATCTCCAATGCTGCTACATAGCCTCTCGGAACTATGTTCAAACATAGTTCACGAAGATTTTCTGCTAACTCCTTGGGTATTTCTCCCGTCATTAACGTATTGACATGGCTCTTACGGCTTAAGGCGTCAGCTACTACATTAGCCTTTCCTGGGTGGTATTGCAATCTCATATCATAATCCTTGATGAGTTCCAACCATCTCCTTTGTCTGAGATTCAACTCCTTCTGTGTGAAAATGTACTTCAAACTCTTATGATCCGTGTACACCTCATAATGGTTTCCAATGAGGAAATGCCTCCATGTTTTCAAAGCATGCACTACGGCTGCTAACTCCAAGTCATGCGTGGCATAATTCAACTCATGAGGCTTCAGTTATCTTGAGGCATATGAAACAACTCTCCCTTCCTGCATAAGCACTGCTCCAAGTCCTCGACGGGAAGCATCGCAATACACCTCATAATCTTTGGTCTGGTCTGGCAAAATCAACACTGCTGAGGTAACCAAATGTTTCTTCAACTCCTGGAAACTAGCCACACATTCCTCCGTCCATATGAACTTGGTATCTTTCTTTAATAACTCCGTCATAGGCTTCGCAATCTTTGAGGAATTCTCAATGAATCTCCGGTAGTATCCTGCGAGTCCAAGAAAACTCCGGATCTCTCCCACTGTAGTTGGTGCTTCCCACTTGGTCATGGTATCTACTTTGGTAAGATCTACTGCTATACCTTCTCCAGATATAACGTGTCCGAGGAATCCTACTTCCTTCAACCAAAACTCACATTTGCTGAACTTGGCATATAATTGATGTTCTTTGAGCTTTCCAAGTACCAAACGCAAATGCTCCTTATGCTCCTCTTCATTCTTCGAATAAACCAGGATATCATCAATGAACACTACGACGAACTTATCCCAAAACTCCATAAATACTTTGTTCATCATGTTCATAAAATAGGCAGGTGCGTTAGTCAGACCAAATGACATAACGGTATACTCGTACAGCCCATACCTAGTGGTAAAAGCTGTCTTAGGAATATCCTGTTCTCGAATCTTCAACTGGTGGTATCCTGATCGCAGATCGATCTTGGAAAATACCTTAGCTCCTTGCAATCGATCAAACAAATCATTGATCATTGGTAGTGGGTACTTGTTCTTGATTGTTACTTCATTCAATCCTCGATAATCAACAACCATCCTTAACTATCCATCCTTCTTCTCCACTAGAAGTAATAGCGATCCCCAAGGCAAAGAACTTGGGCGAATGTATCCCTTATCCAGTAACTCCTTAATCTGCTTCTTAATTTCTACCAAATCCTTTGCTGGCATCCTATATGGTGTCTTTGATATTGGCCCAGTGCCTGGCAATAGCTCAATCAAAAACTCAATATCTCTATCCAGTGGCATGCCTGGCAACTCCTCTGGAAATACTTCAGGGAAATCCCTTATCACTGGTACTTCCTCCTGCACAACTCCTGTTAAGCAATTTACTTGAGTCCTCTTCGGCACATGTCGGGATACATACTTGATCCTTCTCCCTTCTGGGGTGGTAAGCAAAATTGACTTACTAGCGCATTCAATATTTCCTTCATACTTTGATAACCAATCCATGCCTAATATCACATCCAATCCTTGAGATTCCAATACTATTAGGTCTGAGGGAAAAACATAGTTACCAATCCTTAATGGTAACCGATCACACCATAGACTTGCCACATACTCTGCTCCAGGCGATGTTACTAACATGGGTGACCTAAGGGCTTGGATTGGTAGGTTATACTTATCCACAAATCCCCTGGAGATGTATGAATGCGATGCACCAGTATAAAAAAGAACGAGTGCAGTAAATGACTTAACCAGAAACTTACCTATTACTTCATCAGGCTGAGCTTCAACCTCCTCCATGATAATGTGGTTCACCTGTCCCCTATTAAAAGGGTTCGGCTTCTTCCCAGAGCTTCCATTGCCATTTCCATTTTGTATCTCAGGGCATTCATTGGCATAATGTCCGGTCTTCAAACACATAAAACAAGTGACTTGGCTCAGGTCCTTCTTGGCTGGGGTTGATGGGTTGGTGCGATTCTGGCCATTGCTTCCTCCATTTCCATTCCTGGTGCCATTGTGATTGTGCGAGCTACCTCCTCCATGGGTATGCTGAAAATGTCCTCCCGGTCTAGGGGTAAAACGTGGCTTCTGCTGAGCTCCTGAAGTGTACTTTCCTTGTCCATACTTCCTCTTGCGATTCTCAATTTGCTGCTGCTTCCCTTCAATCATAAGAGCACGATCTACCAACTCCTGGTAGTTGTTGAAGGTTGCTACCATCAATTGCATGCTCAACTCATCATTCAGTCCTTCCAGAAACTTCTCCTGCTTAGCTGCATCCATAGCGACGTCATCTGGGGCATAACGTGCTAACTTACTAAAGTCCTCCACATACTGGCTAACTGTCCGTCCTCCTTGGCGCAAGTTGAGAAACTCACGCTTCTTCATGGCCATAGCTCCTGCTGAAACATGCGCAGTACGAAAAGCCTGCTGAAACTGGTCTCATGTGACAGTGTCGACAGGGAAAGTGGCTGTGAAATTCTCCCACCATGATGCTGCTGGTCCTTCAAGTTGATGTGCGGCAAACTTCACCTTCTCCGCATCTGTGCATCCTGCTATGGTCAACTCTCTAGCTGTCTTGCGGAGCCAATCATCTGCTACTATCGGCTCGGTGCTACTGGAAAACACCGGCGGATTCAGCCTAAGAAAACGGGCTAAGTGGTCAACTGGTGGTGGGTTGTTGTTGTTGTTGTTGTTGTTGTTGTTCCCCTGATTCTGATTCTGGACTAGCAACTGCATCAATGTGTTCTACTGCTGGATCAACTGAGTGAGCTCCGGTGGAAAGGTAAATCCGGGGTCACGTCTCGGAGGCATCTGAGGGTTTAGAAAAGATGAGATGTAAGAATAGAGGGGGTCTAAAGAGAAAACACTACCCATATGCACATGAGGCAAAATTAAACAATTCACTTCATTCAATCAAACAAGGGCATACAATCGGTCTAACTATCGCAAAAGTGCTCGGACTACTATATTTACATGGTGGACTACTACTACTGATGAGGTGGTCTACTAGAAATATTCTTCGGTTGCCGACTCCATGATATCTGCTCCAGCTTCATCAACATAGTCATCATCGCTTTCGTCTGGGTCCGAGTCGGTGTCGTCGATGATGATGTAGTCTTCTGGGCTAATCTTGGGTTCTTCGTCTTCCTCTACTTGTGTAGGGCCTCCCATAAATATTCCGATCTTCTTGATCAGATCGTCATTCTTCTCCACTAGTACTTCTATTTCCCCTTCATAATCTTCACGTGTAGCCTTGAGTTCTTCCTCCAGTTCCTTGATTCTTGTCTTAGCCTTCTTCAGATCTATCATGTCGGCGCACATCTGATTCTCCTGTCGTAGAATGTGCTGGTTTAGCTCCTGGATAAAAGCTGCAATTGATCTATCCTTCCTGGTGCTGATCATCTCCCAGTGCTCATCTTGGCACCCACAAATCTGGTATATTGTATCCTTGAGGTCATTGCGGTAGACTTCTCTAATGCGTCCCATGTGGGGGAACGTAGTAATTTCAAAAAATTTCCTACGCACACGCAAGATCATGGTGATGCATAGCAACGAGATGGGAGAGTGTTGTCTACGTACCCTCGTAGACCGAAGCGGAAGCGTTGATGCAACGTAGAGGAAGTAGTCGTACGTCTTCCCGGTCCAACCGATCCAAGAACCATTACTCCGATACCTCCGGGTTCTTGGCACACGTTCAGCTCGATGACGCTCCCCGGGCTCCGATCCAGCAAAGCTTCGGGGAGGAGTTCCGTCAGCACGACGGCGTGGTGACGATCTTGATGTTCAACTGCCGCAGGGCTTCGCCTAACCACCGCTACAATATGACCGAGGTGTAATATCATGGAGGGGGGCACCGCACACGGCTAAGGAACGATCACGAAGATCAACTTGTGTGTCTATGGCGTGCCCCCTGCCCCCGTATATAAAGGAGTGGAGGAGGGGAGGGCCGGCCCTCTCTATGGCGCGCCCTAGGGGAGTCCTACTCCCACCGGGAGTAGGATCCCCCCTTTCCTAGTCCAACTAGGAGTCCTTCCATGTAGTAGGAGTAGGAGACAAGGAAGGGGAAGGGAGAAGGGAAGGAAGGAGGGGGCGCAGCCCCTCCCCCTAGTCCAATTCGGACTAGGCCTTGGGGGGGCACGCAGCCTGCCCTAGGCAGCCCCTCTCTCTTTCCCGTATGGCCCAATAAGGCCCAATACTTCTCCCCCCGTATTCCCGTAACTCCCCGGTACTCCGAAAAATACCCGAATCACTCGGAAACTTTCCGATGTCCGAATATAGTCGTCCAATATATCGATCTTTACGTCTCGACCACTTCGAGACTCCTCGTCATGTCCCCGATCTCATCCGGGACTCCGAACTCCTTCGGTACATCAAAACTCATAAACTCATAATATAACTGTCATCGAAACCTTAAGCATGCGGACCCTACGGTTCGAGAACAATGTAGACATGACCGAGACACGTCTCCGGTCAATAACCAATAGCGGGACCTGGATGCCCATATTGGCTCCTACATATTCTACGAAGATCTTTATCGGTCAGACCGCATAACAACATACGTTGTTCCCTTTGTCATCGGTATGTTACTTGCCTGAGATTCAATCGTCGGTATCCACTACCTAGTTCAATCTCGTTACCGGCAAGTCTATTTACTCGTTCCGTAATACATCATCCCGCAACTAACTCATTAGTTGCAATGCTTGCAAGGCTTAAGTGATGTGCATTACCGAGAGGGCCGAGAGATACCTCTCCGACATTCGGAGTGACAAATCCTAATCTCGAAATCCGCCAACCCAACATGTACCTTTGGAGACACCTGTAGAGCTCCTTTATAATCACCCAGTTACTTTGTGACGTTTGGTAGCACACAAAGTGTTCTTCCGGCAAACGGGAGTTGCATAATCTCATAGTCATAGGAACATGTATAAGTCATGAAGAAAGCAATAGCAACATACTAAACGATCGGGTGCTAAGCTAATGGAATGGGTCATGTCAATCAGATCATTCAACTAATGATGTGATCCCGTTAATCAAATAACAACTCTTTGTCCATGGTTAGGAAACATAACCATCTTTGATTAACGAGCTAGTCAAGTAGAGGCATACTAGTGACACTCTGTTTGTCTATGTATTCACACATGTATTATGTTTCCGGTTAATACAATTCTAGCATGAATAATAAACATTTATCATGATATAAGGAAATAAATAATAACTTTATTATTGCCTCTAGGGCATATTTCCTTCAGTCTCCCACTTGCACTAGAGTCAATAATCTGGATCACATCGCCATGTGATTTAACATCAATAGTTCACATCTTTATGTGATTGGTTCACATCTCCATGTGACTAACACCCAAAGGGTTTACTAGATTCAATAATCTAGTTCACATCTCTATGTGATTAAGACCCAAAAAGTGATCATGTTTTGCTTGTGAGAGAAGTTTAGTCAATGGGTCTGCCACATTCAGATCTGCATGTATTTTGCAAATTTCTATGTCAACAATGCTCTGCATGGAGCTACTCTAGCTAATTGCTCCCACTTTCAATATGTATCCAGATTGAGACTTAGAGTCATCTGGATCAGTGTCAAAACTTGCATCGACGTAACCCTTTACGACGAACCTTTTGTCACCTCCGTAATCGAGAAACATATCCTTATTCCAGTAAGGATAATTTTGACCGCTGTCCATTGATCTACTCCTAGATCACTATTGTACTCCCTCTCTTAACACAGTGTATGGTATACAATAGATCTGGTACACAGCATGGCATACTTTATAGAACCTATGACTAAGGCATAGGGAATGACTTTCATTCTCTTTCTATCTTCTACCGTGGTCGGGCTTTGAGTCTTATGCAACTTCACACCTTGTAACACAGGCAAGAAACTTTTTCTTTGACTGTTCCATTTTGAACTACTTCAAAATCTTGTCAAGGTGTGTACTCATTGAAAAAACTTATCAAGCGTCTTAATCTATCTCTATAGATCTTGATACTCAATATGTAAGCAGCTTCACCGAGGTCTTTGTTTGAAAAACTCCTTTCAAACACTCCTTTATGCTTTGCAGAATAATTCTACATTATTTCCGATCAACAATATGTCATTCACATATACTTATCAGAAATGCTGTAGTGCTCCCACTCACTTTCTTGTAAATACAGGCTTCACCGCAAGTCTGTATAGAACTATATGCTTTGATCAACTTATCAAAGCGTATATTCCAACTCCGAGATACTTGCACCAGTCCATAAATGGATCGCTGGAGCTTGCATATCTTGCTAGCACCTTTAGGATTGACAAAACCATCTTGTTGCATCACATACAACTCTTCTTTAATAAATCCATTAAGGAATGCAGTTTTGTTTATCCATTTGCCAGATTTCATAAAATGCGGCAATTGCTAACATGATTCGGACAGGCTTAAGCATAGATACGAGTGAGAATCTCTCATCGTAGTCAACACCTTGAACTTGTCGAAAACCTTCTGCGACAATTCTAGCTTTGTAGATAGTAACACTACTATCCGTGTCCGTCTTCCTCTTGAAGATCCATTTATTATCAATGGCTTGCCGATCCTTGGGCAAGTCCACCAAAGTCCACACTTTGTTCTCATACATGGATGCTATCTCAGATTTCATGGCCTCAAGCCATTTATCGGAATCTGGGCTCATCATCGCTTCCTCATAGTTCGTAGGTTCGTCATGGTCAAGTAACATGACCTCCAGAATAGGATTACCGTACCACTCTGGTGCGGATCTCACTCTGGTTTACCTACGAGATTTGGTAGTAACTTGATCTGAAGTTACATGATTATCATCATTAGCTTCCTCACTAATTGGTGTAGTAGTCACAGGAACAGATTTCTGTGATGAACTATTTTCCAATAAGGGAGAAGGTACAATTACCTTATCAAGTTTTCTACTTTCCTCCCACTCACTTCTTTTGAGAGAAACTCCTTCTCTAGAAAGGATCCATTCTTAGCAACGAATGTCTTGCCTTCGGATCTATGATAGAAGGTGTACCCAACTGTCTCCTTTGGGTATCCTATGAAGACATATTTCTCCGATTTGAGTTTGAGCTTATCGAGATGAAACTTTTTCACATAAGCATCGGAACTCCAAACTTTAAGAAACGACAGCTTAGGTTTCTTGCCAAACCATAGTTCACATGGTGTCGTCTCAACGGATTTAGATGGTGCCCTATTTAACGTGAATGCAACTGTCTCTAATGCATAACCCCAAAACGATAGTGGTAGATCGGTAAGAGACATCATAGATCGCACTATATCTAATAAAGTACGGTTATGACGTTCGGACACATCATTACACTATGGTGTTCCAGGTGGCGTGAGTAGTGAAACTATTTCACATTGTTTTAATTGAAGGCCAAACTCGTAACTCAAATATTTTACCTCTGCGATCATATCGTAGAAACTTTTATTTTCTTGTCACGATGATTTTCCACTTCACTCTGAAATTCTTTGAACTGTTCAAATGTTTCAGACTTATGTTTCATCAAGTAGATATCCCCATATCTGCTCAAATCATCTATGAAGGTCAGAAAATAATGATACCTGCTGCAAGCCTTAATATTCATCGGACTACATACATCAGTATGTATGATTTCCAACAAATCTGTTGCTTGCTTCATTGTTCCGGAGAACGGCGTTTTAGTCATCTTGCCCATAAGGCATGGTTCGCAAGCATCAAGTGATTCATAATCAAGTGATTCCAAAAGCCCATCAGCATGGAGTTTCTTCATGCGCTTTACACCAATATGACTTAAACGGCAGTGCCACAAATAAGTTGCACTATCATTATTAACTTTGCATCTTTTGGTTTCAATATTATGAATATGTGTATCACTACGATCGAGATTCAACGAACTTGTTTCATTGGGTGTATGACCATCAAAGGTTTTATTCATGTAAACAGAACAACAATTATTCTCTGACTTTAATGAATAACCGTATTGCAATAAACATGATCAAATCATATTCATGCTCAACGCAAAAACCAAATAACACTTATTTAGGTTCAACACTAATCCCGAAAGTATAGGGGAGTGTGCGATGATGATCATATCAATCTTGGAACTACTTCCAACACACATCGTCACTTCACCCTTAACTAGTCTCTGTTTATTCTGCAACTCCTGTTTCGAGTTACTACTCTTAGCAACTCATCCAGTATCAAATACTGAGGGGTTGCTATAAACACTAGTAAAGTACACATCAATAACATGTATATCAAATATACTTTTGTTCACTTTGCCATCCTTCTTATCCGCCAAATACTTGGGGCAGTTCTGCTTCCAGTGACCAGTCCCTTTGCAGTAGAAGCACTTAGTCTCAGGCTTAGGACCAGACTTGGGCTTCTTCACTTGAGCAGCAACTTGCTTGCTGTTCTTCTTGAAGTTCCCCTACTTCCCTTTGCCCTTTTCTTGAAACTAGTGGTCTTGTTAACCATCAACACTTGATGTTTTTCTTGATTTCTACCTTCGTCGATTTTAGCATCACGAAGAGCTTTGGAATTGTTTCCGTTATCCCTTGCATATTATAGTTCATCATGAAGTTCTACTAACTTGGTGATGGTGACTAGAGAATTCTGTCAATCACTATTTTATCTGGAAGATTAACTCCCACTTGATTCAAGTGATTGCAGTACCCAGACAATCTGAGCACATGCTCACTGCTTGAGCTATTCTCCTCCATCTTTTAGCTATAGAACTTGTTGGAGGCTTCATATTTCTCAAATCGGGTATTTGCTTGAAATAGTATCTTCAATTCCTGGAACATCTCATATGGTCCATGACGTTCAAAACGTCTTTGAAGTCCCGATTCTAAGCCGTTAAGCATGGTGCACTAAACTATCAAGTAGTCACCATATTGAGCTAGCCAAACGTTCATAACGTCTGCATCTGCTCCTGCAATAGGTCTGTCACCTAGCGGTGCATCAAGGACATAATTCTTCTATGCAGCAATGAGGATAAACCTCAGATCACGGATTCAATCCGCATCATTGCTACTAACATCTTTCAACAAAATTTTTCTCTAGGAACATATCAAAATAAACATATGAAAGCAACAATGTGAGCTATTGATCTACAACATAGATATGCTAATACTACCAGGACTAAGTTCATGATAAATTAAAGTTCAATTAATCATATTACTTAAGAACTCCCACTTAGATAGACATCCCTATAATCCTCTAAGTGATCAAGTGATCCAAATCAACTAAACCATAACCGATCATCACGTGAAATGGAGTAGCTTTCAATGGTGAACATCACTATGTTGATCATATATACTATATGATTCACGCTCGACCTTTCGGTCTCAGTGTTCCGAGGCCATATCTGCATATGCTAGGCTCATCAAGTTTAACCTGAGTATTCTGCGTGTGCAAAACTGGCTTGCACCCGTTGTAGATGGACGTAGAGCTTATCACACCCGATCATCACGTGGTGTCTGGGCACGACGAACTTTGGCAACGGTGCATACTCAGGGAGAACACTTTTATCTTGAAATTTAGTGAGGAATCATCTTATAATGCTACCGTCAATCAAAGCAAGATAAGATGCATAAAAGATAAACATCACATGCAATCAAAATATGTGACATGATATGGCCATCATCATCTTGTGCCTTTGATCTCCATCTCCAAAGCATCGTCATGATTTCCATCCGGCATGACACCATGATCTCCATCATCTTGATCTATATGAATATGTCGTCACATGGTCGTCTCGCCAATTATTGCTCTTGCAACTATTGCTATCGCATAGCGATAAAGTAAAGCAATTATTTGGCGCTTGCATCTTATGCAATAAAGAGACAACCATAAGGCTTTTGCCAGTTGCCGATAACTTCAACAAAGCATGATCATCTCATACAACAACTTATATCTCATCACGTTTTGACCATATCACATCACAACATGCCCTGCAAAAACAAGTTAGACGTCCTCTACTTTGTTGTTGCAAGTTTTACATGGCTGCTACGGGCTTAAGCAAGAACCAATCTTACCTACGCATCAAAACCACAACGATAGTTTGTCAAGTTGGTGCTGTTTTAACCTTCGCAAGGACCGGGCGTAGCCACACTCGGTTCAACTAAAGTTGGAGAAACTGACACCCGCCAGCCACCTGTGTGCAAAGCACGGCGGTAGAACCAGTCTTGCGTAAGCGTACGCGTAATGTCGGTCCGGGCCGCTTCATCGAACAATACCGCCGAACCAAAGTATGACATGCTGGTAAGTAGTATGACTTATATCGCCCACAACTCACTTGTGTTCTACTCGTGCATATAACATCAAACCATAAAAACCTAGGCTCGGATGCCACTGTTGGGGAACGTAGTAATTTCAAAAAAATTCCTACGCACACGCAAGATCATGGTGATGCATAGCAACGAGATGGGAGAGTGTTGTCTACGTACCCTCGTAGACTGAAGCGGAAGCATTGATGCAACGTAGAGGAAGTAGTCGTACGTCTTCCCGGTCCAACCGATCCAAGCACCGTTACTCCGGTACCTCCGAGTTCTTGGGACACGTTCAGCTCGATGATGCTCCCCGGGCTCCGATCCAGCAAAGCTTCGGGGAGGAGTTCCGTCAGCACGACGGCGTGGTGACGATCTTGATGTTCAACTGCCGCAGGGCTTCGCCTAAGCACCGCTACAATATGACCGAGGTGTAATATCGTGGAGGGGGGCACCGCACACGGCTAAGGAACGATCACGAAGATCAACTTGTGTGTCTATGGGGTGCCCCCTGCCCCCGCATATAAAGGAGTGGAGGAGGGGAGGACCGGCCCTCTCTATGGCGCGCCCTAGGGGAGTCTACTCCTACCGGGAGTAGGATTCCCCCTTTCCTAGTCCAACTAGGAGTCCTTCCATGTAGTAGGAGTAGGAGACAAGGAAGGGGAAGGGAGAAGGGGAGGAAGGAGGGGGCGCAGCCCCTCCCCCTAGTCCAATTCAGACTAGGCCTTGGGGGGGCGCGCGGCCTGCCCTAGGCAGCCCCTCTCTCTTTCCCGTATGGCCCAATAAGGCCCAATACTTCTCCCCCCGTATTCCCGTAACTCCCCGGTACTCCGAAAAATACCCGAATCACTCGGAACCTTTCCGATGTCCGAATATAGTCGTCCAATATATCGATCTTTACGTCTCGACCATTTCGAGACTCCTCGTCATGTCCCCGATCTCATCCGGGACTCCGAACTCCTTCGGTACATCAAAACTCATAAACTCATAATATAACTGTCATCGAAACCTTAAGCGTGCGGACCCTACGGTTCGAGAACAATGTAGACATGACCGAGACACATCTCCGGTCAATAACCAATAGCGGGACCTGGATGCCCATATTGGCTCCTACATATTCTACGAAGATCTTTATCGGTCAGACCGCATAACAACATACGTTGTTCCCTTTGTCATCGGTATGTTACTTGCCTGAGATTCGATCGTCGGTATCCAATACCTAGTTCAATCTCGTTACCGGCAAGTCTATTTACTCGTTCCGTAATACATCATCCCGCAACTAACTCATTAGTTCCAATGCTTGCAAGGCTTAAGTGATGTGCATTACCGAGAGGGCCCAGAGATACCTCTCCGACATTCGGAGTGACAAATCCTAATCTCGAAATACGCCAACCCAACATGTACCTTTGGAGACACCTGTAGAGCTCCTTTATAATCACCCAGTTACGTTGTGACATTTGCTAGCACACAAAGTGTTCTTCCGGCAAACGGGAGTTGCATAATCTCATAGTCATAGGACCATGTATAAGTCATGAAGAAAGCAATAGCAACATACTAAACGATCGGGTGCTAAGCTAATGGAATGGGTCATGTCAATCATATCATTCAACTAATGATGTGATCCCGTTAATCAAATAACAACTCTTTGTCCACGGTTAGGAAACATAACCATCTTTGATTAACGAGCTAGTCAAGTAGAGGCATACTAGTGACACTCTGTTTGTCTATGTATTCACACATGTATTATGTTTCCGGTTAATACAATTCTAGCATGAATAATAAAAATTTATCATGATATAAGGAAATAAATAATAACTTTATTATTGCCTCTAGGGCATATTTCCTTCATCCCATGGCGATGTGAGCTGCCATGCTCATTCCCAGACTCCAAGTTGGTGCATCAAAAGAAAACTCTATGGGCTCAGTGACTGGCATGAACGTCCTTCCTGGAACTTGAACTTGAATCATCCAGCGCTCTTCTTCAGGTAAAGTGGCGTTGTAGGTTCTAGTGAAGCTTGGTATTCCTATGTTCAGGTATCTAGTGACTTCCTTCAAGTGATGTCCAAAGGGTGTATCTTCATCTAGTTGCGTGAACTTGTTCCTTGCATCCGCCATCCTAAAGAGTAGAAAATATGAAAAGTCAGAAGAGAAGAGAGTGAATAGTGATCTAGGTCTCTAACTTAGTGGTCGTGTCCTACAGTCAGCGTGTGCTCTGATACCATCTCTGTAGTGACCAGACCTCAAACAGTCTGATCTCTATGCTCCGGTGTCATCCCTGGATCAGTAATGGTGACACCACACAGTACTCAGAGGATTTATAACAGAGTAGCAATCACACACTTATTACATCGAGTGTCTCAAACGAGAACTTATTACAATAAATATGGCTTAAGGCCATCTAATAACGATAACAGCGGAAGGCTTGGAAGATAAGTGAGTCCATCAACTCCAACGGCATCACTGAGTATAGAACCACGACCTAAAAACTCCTTACTCGTCGTCTGAAAAGTCTGCAACATTAATGTTGCAGCCTGAAACGGGTCAGCACATGGAATATGCTAGCAATGTAACACATAGAGGGTAAAGAATGAAACAGCTATACTATATGCATATTTGGCTGGTGGAAAGCTCTATGGTTACAGTTTTGCGTAAAGCCAATTTTTCCCAACTACAAAGGAATAAATTTTATTTAACTATCATGGTAGTTGTTAAACATTGAGAATGGTTGACAGCATCCTCAATCCCAATTAAGCATCATCTTTAAACAAAACCCAACAAAATTAATTTAGAGTAACATGTTGAGATTCACATGATAATCCAGGTACTAGATACACAAGATGTCCATAACCGGGGACACGGCTAACCATGATTAGTTTATTACACTCTGCAGAGGTTTGCGCACTTTTCCCCACAAGACTCGATCGCCTCCGTTTGGTTTCTCGCACTACAAGGTGTTTTAGAAGACGGATGACCGAGACATAGTCTTTCAGAAGCGCTAGCACCTTATGATCGGGTAGACCGTACCACCTACATCCCCTACATCTGCTAGTCTACCACTGTAAGAGTTCGCATGACTTAGTCAACTATGCTAGAGCCCATAATAGCTTGTGGCTGCACACGGAAGTTTCTAGTATGAATAGTCTCATGATCCCTTTGAGCCTGGGTGGCGGTCCAAAAGAAAATAGGCAAGTCCTGGAATACCCAGGTGCCTCAATCCACCCAGATGTGTGTTTAAGTTGCCACCTTAGATAAACCATTAATTAACAAACTCACATCTGTCATGGATATCACTCACCCAATCCACGTCTACTAGCATAGCATGGCATAATAAGCAAACGCGGAAGTAACTCCCAAAGGTTTGAAAATAAACAGGTAATAGGTACTACCTCAACTACTTCCCATCCCACAATTTAATTAGATACTAATCATGCAATGTGTGAGGATTTGATCTAATGCAATAAAACTGGGTAGTAGAAAAGGTATGATCAAAGTGTTACTTGCCTTGCTGATGATCCACGAAACCTAGAGATTCGAAGTAACAAGCGGCGCACTCCGGGTATTCTATCGCAGACAAACAAACAAGAATACAATAAGCACTCATCTAATGCATAGGTAAAACTCAAATAAGAGATCTAAGCAGAAGGTTCAGCTTAAGAACTCCGGTTTGCAAAAAGAATCAAATCGAACGAAACAACGAAAGTTAAACGGCGAAAGAAAACAACTTCGTTCTACAAATCTGGATCTAGGGCAATTTTTATAGTAGCAAAATCTTGTTTAAGTTGGTTAAACGGATAAAGGGTTTCGACATGAAACTCCAGGCGCTTGAATCGCCTGATTCCGATAAACGAGTGAAAAGTTATATTAAAACGACAATCGGATTAGGAATCACGATGAGAAAAATCGTGGATTTAATCCGAGAAAAAGAAAACGACGAACGTTCGCTAGAACAAACGAACGCTCACTATTTAAATAAACCGGAAAAACCGATCTATTTAAAAAAAACCGAATCTAAAAAAACCGACGAAAAACCGACGGTTTTTCGAAAAAAAACGGCGGCACGGAAATCGAGGTGGCGGCGAACCTCGGGCGGCGTGTGGCAGCGGCGACGTCCGGCGGCAGCGGAGGGCGGCGAGGTGGCGGCGGCACGGGTGGCGGCGTGGGCACGGGGCTCGAGGCGGGGCTGGCGGCTAGGGTTCGGCCCGGGGTGGGCTGGCTTATAAAGCCTAGCGGGCCGGGAGTCCGGGTCGGACACGGCCCCTAGGTCGGTTCGTTTTTTTAATTACGCGCAGAAGAAAAAAAAGAAATACTAAACGGACTCCAAAAATTCTGAAATAAATTTTCACGGGCTTCTAAAATTATGCCTCACAAGGTGAACATTTATTTGGGGCCTAAATGCAATTTTGAAAAACGCACATTTTTCCTAAATTCAAATAAAACACCAAAAAACTCCGAAATAAAAACTTATTTGATTTTATTATTAAATCCTCAATATTTCTTTATTTTGGGAAAGTCATTTTATTCCCTCTCTCATATTTTTGTAATAGAAATAATTGATGATAAAATAATTAAAATCAAATGATCCTATTCTCAAAATTTGAGAAAACTCAAATATGAAAATAACGAAATCCCCAACTCTCTCCGTGGGTCATTGAGTTGCGTAGAATTTCTAGGATCAACCAAAATGCAAAAAAATAAAATATGATATGCAATGATGATCTAATGTATAACATTCCAAATTGAAAATTTGGGATGTTACACTTACTCTTTTCGTTGTTGGTATTTTTCCAACAACTCCGTAAGACCCTTCTCCTAAAGATGCCTTTTCAAGCTCTTTTGTAGCAGAAGTTGGCATTTTCTTCTCCATTCCCCTATTTCAATTATCTATCTTCTATTCTTTTGTTTCGGAGGCATTGCGTTGTTGTTCTTTCACCAGTCATTTCGTTTTGGCAAATATCATGTTCTTTTCATGCCTATCCATTTAACCGGAGTGTTGTACCCCTTTTCCACAAATTCTTTTTGCCTTATCAAGCCTTGCATCTCTTTTCAACCGGAGTGCTGCCCGAATTTGTTCGTCCTTGTTCTTTATCCTAACGGAGTGCTTTCAACTTCGCTCATTCTCGTTGCATTCTTTCTTTCAATTTGTTCAACCTCTCAAGGCTCGTGGTTTCACTCGTTTGTCAAAGAAGCAACTTAGTTTTACCTCTTCTTTATCTCTTCCATTTTTCCCTGCGGTGCCATTCTAGATCTCGGGACGAGATCCTCTCGTAGTGGTGGAGTGTTGTGACGCCCCGAGACCGATGTGCCAGGTGTCCTCCAGTTATTCGCTGTTGTTGTCTTGTCATTGCTTGCGTGCCATGCATTGCATATCATGTCCTCATGTGCATTTCATTTGCATACATGTTCGTCTCATGCATCCGAGCATTTTCCCCGTTGACCATTTTGCAATACGACGCTCCTATGTCACCCGATGTATATTTCCAGATTGGACCTAGACTTGTCATGCGGACTTGGTTTACTACCGGTACCGCCTGTCAAGTTTCGTGCCATTTGGACTTCGTTTGATACTCCAATGGTTAACCGAAGGACCGAAAAGGCCTGTGAGTGTTGCAGCCCAACACCCTTTCAAAGTGACCCAAAACCCACCTAAGACCTCTCCATCATCTCGGTCGTTCGATCACGATCGCGTGGCCGCAAGCCTCACCTCATTTGGAGCTTCCTAGCTCCCTCTACCTCTATAAATAGACCCCTTCATTTTCGTTTTCGGATCTTTTCCCCGAAACCCTAACCTCCTCCTCCGCGCGCCGCCGAACAATTCCTCCCGCGCCGGCCGGACATGTCTGCTGCGCCCTCCACCTCACTCCGGCCAATGAGGGCCTGCCACGTCACCCGCCGTCGCCTCCCGCGCCAATCACGCCGCGCCACCTCATCCGCGCCTCCCACCACCCGCCGAAGCCCGCCGGGGCCCGGGCGAGGCCCTCCCGGCCCATCTCGCCGCCGCCGCACTTCGCGGGCACCCCGCCCGAACCCCGCCGGCCGCCTTCGCCTGCGGTCGTCGGGCCCGCTCCGCCGCCGTACGCCGGCGCCGCCACTCCGCGTCTCCGCCGCCGACCGCCGCAGCTCCGCCGCCCTCGTCTTCCACCGGAGTCCCGCAGCTCCGCTGCCCCTCCGGTGAGCCCGTGCCGCCCCGCGCCTAGCTCGCCGGCGTCGACCTCCTCCGCCGCCTTGACTTCATGCCGCCGTCGGGCCACCTCCGATATCCCGCGCCGCCTCCCCTTCGTCGTCGGAGCTCGAGGAGTTCACCGGAGCTCGTCCCGCGCCGGATCCGAGGAAGATGGATCAGATCCACCACTTCCCCATCCAAACACGTCTTGTCTCATATCTGCACCGCTCCGTCCCGGATCTCCCCGTCCCATTGACTTTCTCGGAGAGGTCTATTTTCTTCTAAGTCCCCAGATCCCAGTATTTTTTATGCTTTTTCATCGCATCATAACTCATCATCCGTGGCTCCGTTTTGAGCGTGTAGCATATCAAAATTTTTGTCTCAACGAGTACATCATTTGTTCTCATTGCATCATTTTCATTTGAGCTCATCTTGATGCCCTAAATGCTGTTGGAAGAGGGCTATGTGATAAACTTGGCAGATCTGTTTCATCAAATAGATATTTGTCATTTTTGCCATGATTATTGT
The DNA here is from genome assembly GCF_003073215.2 of Triticum urartu. Lineage (NCBI taxonomy): Eukaryota > Viridiplantae > Streptophyta > Magnoliopsida > Poales > Poaceae > Triticum > Triticum urartu. The sequence continues at coordinate 309,552,722 of NC_053024.1, forward strand.
GTGCATGCTATGCTCCTGAGCTCTACATGTGTTTTGTTATATGCCATGACATCTTTACAGAGGTGCTTACCATGTATTTTTCTGATATGTGTGGTGACTAGCACAAGATTGCAAAGTAGTGTAATCGGTAATGCTGATTTCAGGGACTTAGAATTTCTCTAAGTCCTTATCCTGATTTTGTTGTTATGCCATATGTTCATGTTGATTCCTAGTGATCCGTGCTTCTTTTGAGGATGGTCAGTAAGGATGTTTTGTTAATATTGTGGTGCTATATCCATCCATGTCTTTGTTTGCATTTATGGAGCACCCTAGCTTGAGTCAATCGAGCTCTACTTTTGCTATAAAGTGAATCTTGGCAGGTCGTTGACATGTTTAGCGATTTTGCCAGGCTTGTTGCTATTGATCCATGCATGCTATGTTGTTGTTCTTGCCATGTCTAGCTTCTATGCCATGTCTTCTTACTGGGTGTATGCTTAGTTTGTCATGCCATGCACTGTAGTGAGTGCATCGAGCTCGTAAACATGCCTACTCGTTATCTGTTTTGCATGCTCCAGCTTTTCACTAAGTCTGAGATCTGTTTATGTTTTTGCCATGTTCACATGCTTGCAATTGTATTTTTTGATCCCTTTTGGCTCAAGGTCACTAAGGGACTTTTGTTAAGTGCGTTGAGTAGCTTCATGCCATGCCTTGCTTTTGCATGTTAAGTTCCTGTAGCATATAGTTTTCATGCTCCAAAGTGTGCTTCCTGATGATAAATTCCAGACTTGTGTCAATTTCACCAAGTCTGAAACCTGTTATCATTTGCACTTTTGCCATGCTTGTTTGAACCTGTTAATGAGTGATTTAGCCGTAGCTCAGTGTTCATCTTTTGTCAAGCATCTTGAGTGGATCCCTTCCATGTATCTTGTTGCCATGTTTGAGTGTTGTAGCATAATTATCTTGATGCATTTAGATGGCTACTTGTCGTTTATCGCAGACCGGTGCCATATTTGTTTTGCTTGCCATTTCCAAACCGTGCATCCAATTCCGGTGATCATTATATCGATTTCAACCGAAATCACCTCACCTTTCCAGTGGCACTATTGGATTTCCATGTTGAGTCCAGGTTCAATCATTCCTTTGAAAATCATGCATATGCACCGCATATCATACCATGTTCGTGTGTTGGTTGTTTACTATGTTGTGTGCTTCTTTCCGGTGTTTCTTCTTCGGGTTGGTTTCGATAACGTCGTGATTGTGAGGACCCGTTCGACTACGTCCGTTTATCTTCTTCATGGACTCATTCTTCCTTGCGGGATTTTAGGCAAGATGACCATACCCTTGAAATCACTTCTATCTTTGCGTGCTAGTTGCTCGCTCTATTGCTATGCCTATGCTATGATACCTACCACTTGCTTATCATGCCTCCCATATTGTTAAACCAAGCCTCTAACCCACCTTGTCCTAACAAACCGTTGTCTGGCTATGTTACCTCTTTGCTCAGCCCCTCTTATAGCGTTGTTAGTTGCAGGTGAAGATTGGAGCTTGTTACATGTTTGGAACATGGATATTTTGTTGGGATATCACAATATCTCTTATTTAATTAATGCATCTATATACTTGGTAAAGGGTGGAAGTCTCGACCTTATGCCTGGTGTTTTGTTCCACTCTTGCCGCCCTAGTTTCCGTCATATCGGTGCTATGTTCCCGGATTTTGCGTTCCTTACGCGGTTGGGTTATAATGGGAACCCCTTGACAGTTCGCATTGAATAAAACTCCTCCAGCAAGGCCCAACATTGGTTTTACCATTTGCCACCTAGCCTTTTCTTTCCCTTGGGTAGGCCTGCCCAAGGGTCATCTTTATTTAAACCCCCGGGCCAGTGCTCCTCTGAGTGTTGGTCCAACCTGTCAGCTGCTGGTGGCCACCAGGGGCAATTCTGGGCTGCCCTACCGGAACCTTGGACAATCCGGTGTGCCCTGAGAAAGAGATATGTGCAGCTCCTCTCAGGATTTGTCGGCACATTCGGGTGGCTTTGCTGGTCTTGTTTTACCATTGTCGAAACGTCTTGTACCTGGGATTCCGAGTCTGACCGGGTCTTCCCGCTAGAAGGAATATCCTTCGTTGACCGTGAGAGCTTGTGATGGGCTAAGTTGGGACACCCCTGCAGGGATTTGAACTTTCGAAAGCCGTGCCCGCGGTTATGGGCAGATGGGAATTTGTTAATGTCCGATTGTAGAAAACCTGAAGTTGACCTTAATTAAAATACATCAACCGCGTGCGTAACCATGATGGTCTCTTCTCGGCGGGGTCCGGGAAGTGAACATGGTGTTGGAGTTATGCTTGACGTAGGTTGTTCTAGGATCACTTCTTGATCATAGTTGTCCGACCGTGCTTTTGCCTTCTCTTCTCGCTCTCTTTTGCGAATAGGTTAGCCACCATATATGCTAGTCGCTTGCTGCAGCTCCACCTCATACCTTTACCTTACCCATAAGCTTAAATAGTCTTGATCGCGAGGGTTTGAGATTGCTGAGTCCCCGTGACTCATAGATACTTCCAAAACCAGCTTGCAGGTGTCGATGAGACCCTACAGATGACGCAACCAAGCTCAAGGAGGAGCTCGATGAAGATCTTGTCCTTTGTCTTGTTTCGTTTCTAGTTGATCAGTAGTGGAGCCCAGTTGGGGTCGATCGGGGGACCTTGTCGCATTTGGGGTTGCTCTTTATTTTGGTTCCGTAGTCGGACCTTGTTTGTATTTGGATGATGTAATGCTTTATTTATGTAATTGTGTGAAGTGGCGATTGTAAGCCAACTATGTATCTTTTTCCCTTATATAGTACATGGGTTGTGTGAAGATTACCTCACTTGCGACATTACTTTCAATGCGGTTATGCCTCTAAGTCGTGCTTCGACACGTGGGAGATATAGCCGCATCGAGGGCGTTACACGTGGAAAAAGCACAAGAACCCCACTCCTCTCCTGATGCGCGAGCTCATCCGTCGAGGTGGAAGATGATTGTCCATCGATGACGGTGGTGGCGACCATTACATGATGTTGGTCGCCAAAACCAACCTGCGTGGTGAGTGTGTTGTCCCCCTTGGCCTTCGACAAGCCGACGCACACGTAATGGTCATCCTGCGGGATCTTCCTTAGTGCGGCAATGGTGAGGCCAACGACAAGGTCGGCGACATCGTCGGTGAGGACATAGGGGGTGTTGGCCGTTGTTGGATGAGTGGAGGGAAGGGTATGGGAGGGGCGGCGATGGGAGACAAGGGAGCCGGTTGTGCCCGCATCTGATCACCGTCGGATGAGTGGAGGGGAAGGGATGAGAGGCAGCGGCGGTGGGAGATGAGGTTGTCGACTGTGGGGGCAAGAGTGGGGAGAGTGGAGTGGTGAATCCGGCGAGATGTAGGGAATGTGCCGGAGTGGAGAGAGTGAGTGTGATGGATATTGATGCTGTTTTTTGGGAGGGGGGTTAGCTTGGGTGCTGGTTGGACCGTGTTGGATAGCCGATTTGGACCTTGGATTGCATCAATTACGTTTGCTCTTAGAAGGAAAAAAACATTAAATTATATGTTTTTATACTTATTACATATGTTTAGAGTATCACAAAAAATCAAAATCTTGAGGGAAGAAACCGAATATACTTGATTTATGTTGGACCACTTCCTTGTTTTTATCTTTTGTCGGACAAATTTTCTTACCCTATATAAATAAAATAAAAATTCTCAAAAAATATAAATAAATTAAAATGTCTTAAGACAAAGTGCATTAAATGGGTGTGATTAGATAGCTAGCAGTGCTATCATACCTAACTCCGGCGGTTAGGACAAAGTGCATTAAATGCACTGCTAGGTGTCGTGCCGAGGGCAAATCCCGACAAGCCTATCGCGCCACTTATCTTCCTCTTCTTATCAGCTTGACACTCCTCCTGGACGGGTATCAATAAAGCTAATCTCTCCTCCTTGACGATGCCACATGCTTGGTAAGATCCACCTGGTAGCTTAACATCATGACACCACGCTGATTAGTGACTTGGGTGCGGCAAGGTGGAGCGGTGGTGCCTCGGTGAATGTTCCCTGTTGGAGGAGCTTGGCGGGGTTTGATCTTGGCGACCCCGGCAAGCCTACCGGGGCGATTCTGGACTCGTTCTTGGGAGCGGCATGAACCCTTCCAGGCTCTCCTGCCCGAGATTCGATCATCGGTATCTCCATATCTAGTTCAATCTCGTTGCTGGCAAGTCTCTTTACTTGTTCCGTAATACATCATCTTGCAACTAACTCCTTGGTCACTTTGCTTGCAAGCTTCTTGTCATGTGTATTACCGAGAGGGCCCAGAGATACCTCTCCGATACACAGAGTGACAAATCTCAATCTCGATCCATGCCAACTCAATAGACACCTTCGGAGATACCTGTAGAGCATCTTTATGATCACCCAGTTACGTTGTGATGTTTGATACCACACAAGGTATTCCTCCGGTATCCGGGAGTTACATGATCTCATGGTCGAAGGAATAGGAATTTGACATTAAGAAAGCAGTAGCAATAAACTGAGCGATCATATGCTAAGATAACGGATGGGTCTTGTCCATCACATTATTCTCCTAATGATGTGATCCCGTTATCAAGTGACAACTCATGTCCATGGTTAGGAAACCTTAACCATCTTCGATCAACGAATTAGTCTAGTAGAGGCTCACTAGGGACACAGTATTTGTTTATGTATCCACACATGTATTTAAATTTCTGGTCAATACAATTATAACGTAAATAATAAACCTTTATCATGATTACGAAAATATAATAATAACCACTTTATTATTGCCTCTACAACGTATTTCCAACACATTGAACTATCAGAATGCCCTTAATAGGTTGCGGGGTCCCGTCAGTAGTACATATCACTTTACTTTAAGAGGGAGTGAGCTCATCATATGACTCAAACTCCCTGAAGTCACCTGCAACTTGTTGAGAAGCACCAGAGTCTAGAATCCACTCTGGATCAGTTCTATGAGAAGCAATTGTGGCCTTCTCGGTGTCATCTCCATTGGTACATATAAAGAGGGCCGACCTGTCCTCTCCTCCACAATGGTCACTAATGTGTACATCATGTGAGCCACCCTTACCCGTGCAGTATCAAAGGCTACTTCGGCGGAGGCCAGACGTGCACCCAACGCAACTTCCTCCTAGATGGCGGCTAGCAGGGCATCCTCCAAGTCTCTGCTTGCCAGGGCACACCCAACTACATCTCTGCCTTCTCTCGACACTTCATCTCCTACGTGCCTTCCTCCTTCCACTTCTGCACCACATGAACATCCATCATTTAACCACACTAAATCCATGACCCTGACCTCACCAAATGTCATCTTCCTCCCTAACTCTGCAAACAACCACGGCAGCACTAGCAACCCTCAAGTGCAAGCAGCGGCAGTAGCAGATCAGCAGTGCAGACCACCACTAGCAACAACAACACAATACTTCAAGCAATAGCACACAACAGCAACAATCCCACTCTTGACCAGGAATTCCCCTTCTTCCTCTTCCAAGTAGCAGAAGTAGCAGCACTTCCAGCCGGAACAGCACACCGCAGCTAGTCAACAGAAGAGGATCCACAGCAGCAACCCTTCTTCTCCACTGCACCTCCTACAGCACCACCTCAGCCACGCCTTGTCCCTGCAGCAGCATCTCTCCAGCCGTAGCTCACCAACACGTTGAGCCGCATCCGCACATGCACGCGCGCCAGCTCCTGCACACACCTCGTCGCACACGCACAACAACCTCCTCTCTCGAGCCAGCCACGCCGCCTCACTGCACTCCGCCTCCAGCCGCAGCTGGTGCGAGCTCCCGCAGCTCATTCTCCTCCTGTGTTGCAGCCGCCTTGCCCAGCACGCCACCGCTCTCCCTTCCGCAACACACGCAACCCGCTCACAGTGGCCACTTCTTGCCTGGCCCTGTGCATCCACCTCTCTCTGACAGACCCCATCGCCTCGCCGGCAAGCGACTATGCAAGTTGGTATGATACCAAGTTGGTTGGGTAGAGGGAGTACCTTCAGACAGCGTGCTCGCTGGTTTCTGGCGACCCGCGTGAGTATCTCCCGTGTGTGGTGACTCACTGGAATGGGAGAGCTAGGGCTCCTCTTCTAGGTCAACCCCATATAGGCCTGGGCCACTTGGCCTCACATTCAACTGCGAGGAACATGCAAGAGTGAAGAGTTTGTTGCAAGAATGTGATGCTGAAAATATGAATAATGGCTGCTCCATTATGACTGATGCTTGCTCAGATAGGAAAAGCAGAAGCATAATGAACGTGTGCACAAACAGTGCTAATGGTTCAAGTTTTATAAGGTCGAGTGAGATGTCGGCTATATCACACACAAGTGAAGTCATCTTACAATTAGTGGATGAAGCAATTGAGGAAGTAGGTCCTAAAAATGTGGTCCAAGTAGTGACTGATAATGCTTCTAATAACATGGGGGCAAAGAAGGTGTTGTTGGAGAAGCGGCCTAACATGTTTTGGAGCTCTTGTGCGACGCACACCAATAACTTGATGTTGTAAGGAATTGGCGACCTGCCAAGGTTTAGTAAGGTACTTGAAAAAGAAAAAGCATTCACTATCTTTGTCTATGGGCACACACGGACCTTGGACTGCATGAGACACTTCTGTTCAGGGAAAGAGATCATAAGGCCATGGGTCACTAGGCTTGCTTCTGCTTATCTAACTTTGGAAAGCCTTCTAGGAAAAAAGGATCAATCGGGGAAGATGGTTGTTGATGGTAGATGGGACAAGCTGAGAGAAGTTAAATCAAAAAAGGTAAAGGTAGAAACAACTACGATGATGAGCATGGATTTTTGGAAAGATTTGAAGCTTTGCCTGAATGTCTTTCAGCCTTTGGTAAAAGTCCTGGTTTGGTTGATGGGGACATCAAGCCATCTATGGGTTTTGTTCATGGAGAAATAGTTAAGGCAAAGACAGAGATCAAGGAAGTCTATGGCAATGTGGAGTCATGTTACAAAGATGTTATTAGTATTGTTGAGAAAAAAGATGAAAGATCGACTTGACTCTCCATTACACTTGGCTACATAATTGCTGAATCCATATTATAGATATGCTGATACTAATATTTTTTATGATGGGACAATAACCGAAGGGTTCATTAGCTGTGTGGAGACCTTTTATTATGGCGATGATGACAAGCAAGATCAAGCTGCCAATTTTGAATTAATGAGATTCCAAAATAGAGCAGGATCATTTGCAAAGAAGCTTGCGAGGAGTTGTCAGAATTTTGATTATAATGCAGGTATGCATTGTGATTTTGTGAAGTCTAATTTATTTAGTATATATTCAGAATTTATGCAATACATTTTTAACTTGATTCTCTCCTTTCATTCATAGCATCTTGGTGGAGGCTCTATGGAACTGAAGCACCGGCTCTACAAAGGATGGCTATGAGAATCCTCTCATTAACCTCAAGTTCTTCGGTTTGTGAAAGGAATTTGAGTACCTTCAAAAATATTAGTCTCCTAGCAGGCCTCCCAAGCCCATCTTATGATATATCATGCCATTTGATATAGAAAAAATCAGAAGGAAGGTTTCAGGACGAAGCGCTGCCGTCTCGAGGCAAAACCTGGGTAGGAGCACTTTTCACTCTCCGGCGGAGCGATTCCGCCCGGAAACTTCCCTCCTAGAGAGGAAATCAAAGCCATCGTCATCACCAATGATCCTCTCATCATGGGACGACCAATCTTCACCAACATCTTCATCAACACCATCTCATCTCAAACCCTAGTTCATCTCTTGTATTCAACCTTTGTCCCAAAACCTCGGATTGGTATCTGTGGGTTCTTAGTAGTGTTGATTACATCATGTAGTTGATGCTCGTTCATTTGTATGATGGAATATTATATGTTTAGATCCTTAATGATATTCAATACCTCTCTGATCTTGAACATGAATATGATTTTTGAGTAGTTACTTTTGTTCTTGAGGACATGGGAGAACTCCTGTCATAAGTAATCATGTGAATTTGGTATTCGTTCGATATTTTGATGATATGTATGTTGTTGCTTCCTCTAGTGGTGTCGTGTGAACATCGACTAAATGACATGTCACCATCTTTGTGTTGGAGATATGCCCTAGAGGCAATCATGTATGATGATATTTCCTATGTGTTTATGAATAAAGATAGTCCTTGGACATTATCAATGGTGTGCATCAACAAGTACGTGACTTATTTGTGGGACTTTGCATTGTATGATGATTGTCCTAAAAGGTCCCTAGTCAAAAGGGTTGTGTGGACACGCAGCCGACTAGACTAGCATATGACATGGTGGATGGCTCGGTCTCACTAGCCATGGAGCATTGGATGCTAACTGGATAATATGGACTCGGAAGGATCTAGTCGGATTCGATGTCGTTGGATCCGAGTCAAGATAAGGTCCAAGTTGGACAGACCCACCAATGAGACGCAACGATATGTCATCTATGAGTCTCTAGTGCAACCACCGGTACAGCGAGGTGCTATACAAACGGTTTTTAACCCCTTTCCGCGACGGCGTTCTAAACCGTCGCCTACTAAGTGACTGCGATAGGGGGGTCCTTCCCACACGACCCAGAAACCATCAGGGATATGCCCTCCTGGCACACACACTTGCGAAAATGAGGTCGTGTGCGACCGGTGAGCGATCAAATACAGTTATACGTACAGTTGTGCTAAAAATACAATTATATAGGCCAAATCGTTTCCAGTCATAAGTACATCCCACACAGTCAGTCCCCGCTAAACGTTTCCGTCCGTATGTACATTCCACACAGTCAATCGAAGGAATACGTTTCTGTTAGTATGTACATCCCACACAGTTAATCCAAGAAGTACGTTTCTGTTCGTATATACATCCCACACAGTCACTCCAAGGAAAATGTTTTCGTTCGCAGGTACATCACACACAATTTTCCCCATTAAATCATTTGTGATAATGTTGCCATTGCACACGATATTAAAAATTTTATCGTTTGCGTTATTGAATGCATCACACGCGGTGCATAGAAGGAACTGTGTGACAAAGGTTGTCCATAACACACACTTTTATGTGGTAAACATTTGTGCAAGGTGGCCTAACGCAAATAGTTTTCAAGAGGATGTCATATGTGATTGTTCATTGATCCAAAACGGTTTATTCCAAGAAACTATGTGCATTGCCTGAGGTCCTCGCCCACGGTGTTTTCTCAATAACCGTTTGCAATAGAAAAAACCCAATTAGCCAGGCTAATTATGATATTATTAATAATCCATTTATTAATCTAATTGACATTTCATATTAAGCACGCAATATATTCCATTTCCATATTAAGGAAGCAGGATTTCATAATTGAAATACATCAGAGTATAACATCATATAGCTTCAGCACTCAGCTACCCCATTACACAATTGCACCAGCACCAAGTTTCACATGCAACACCTATAACCTTTTGAAATTAGCATCATAGACAGTACATAGACAAATGAATCTCACTAGAAAACTACTGAAGCGGAAGGCAAATATTGAGCCTTCATTGATGTTGAAGGTCTTTCAAACTTTAGGCCAGTGCATGTGGATGATTGACCGTCCATGCTTCGTCCTTTTCAGGAACACTTCAATATTGAACCGTGGGTGTTGTATGAAAACCTTCCTCGCCTCCTAACCATACAAGTGGTTTGAGAGGTAATCAGCAGTGAACTGCTTTGAAAAGGCATGAAAATAAGGATACGCATAAATATCTTCTCTAGATTTGAAATGGTGCAAAGGAATTAAAAATACAAGGTATAACAGTTAGTAACATTTCGTAGTGAACTGATGTCTTCTTCATTGTGCAAAAAAAGATCTTGTTGTTTTTTGTCGGTAATTTCTTTATCGTAACAAACTTTCTGAGTTTCTTGACTTGACTGATATTCATGGACAACTCATTTCCACATATGCCAAAAGGGTCGAACAGTGGGTCAAAACCTCTGACAGCGGGACCTACATGTGTAAGACCAAATTGTTAAAAACCTAATATTTAAAAACAAGAAGTGGGAAGGTGTGTTATTAACTGCACATGGCCTAATATTTAAAAACAAGCAAACGTAGTCATTCAAACTTGTATTGTGCAGGTGTAAGTCCCTGTTTGGATCCCTAAGTTAGTTTTAGTTTTAGTTAGTTGAGGCTCAAATAACCCAAAAGTATCCAAACATGATGGGTTAGTTTGGGTTAGTTGGATCTAACCCACCCCCAAACACTAGCCCACACTAGAGGAGCTTATTTGGGTTAGTTCTCCTGGGCCCACTAGAAAAAATAGTAAAAAAAGTTACCCCTCCCATCCAAACAAGGTCCAAAGTAGTCAAATGATTGAGAAAGAATATTTATTGTCAATCTAACCCTACTATCCAAACAGCTTTTTGGTTAGAGTTAGTTCAGGGTTAGAATCTAACCCTAACTGTTGGGGATATAGCTATCAGTTATGACCCGCCCAGGAGGGGCCGGGTCAGCCCCAATGACGGGTTACACAAGAAGCCCAGTAAACATTAAGATGATAGTTTATCAAATCTTATAGAAGGCCCAAATGACTAGAGGCGGCTTAAGGCCCAATATTGCAAACCGTCGTATGTAAGGAAAGACTTGTAAAGAAAGGCATGTAAAGGAAGTCACCGAGCCGGACACGATTATGAGCCGGCCGGGACTCTGTAGGCCACCAGGCGTCAACCCGTATATATAAGGGGACGACCCGGTAGCGGTTTAGGGCAAGAAACAAGAGATCGATAAGCAAGCCGGCGAGTTAAGCCTGTTGGTGATCGAAACCCCAGCAATACCAACACAACTAGACGCAGGCTTTTACCTTCATCGTAAGGGGCTGAACTAGTATAAAACCTCTCGTTTCCTTTGTCCCGATTAACCCCTTTAAGCTTCCTAGTTGCGATGGCCCTACGACTAACTTTCGCTAGGACATCTGCCGTGACAATTCCACGATAGTTGGCGCCCACCGTGGGGCGCGCGCACGGTGGATTTGAGTTCTTGAAGGGCAACTTCAAAGGTCTCAAGGGATACGCTGTGGGCCGGATGACCAAGAGTAGTCGCGGTAAGCCCTAGATCGACGACGAAGGATGGGGCCCCGAGGCCGGCTCGATTGAGTATGGGTACCAGGTCCCCTCCGGTGGAATTCACGTCTTCATCCGCCGGATCGGCGAGTCAGGCCCTGAGCCTGACGTCCACACCAACCTCATCGAAACGACTCGGCACGCGAGGACCACCTATGTTCAATCTGTCGTGAAGCATGCCTTCGTAGGCTGCATCCACGGCGGTGAATACTCTGAAGGATCGATGGAGGGCGGTGAGACGGTCGTCTGTTCTAACACTACATCATCAACGGGCGAGACGGACTCTTTGTACCAGTTGCAGGATGGCATGCTTGGGGGCTGTTCCGTTGGCAGTAGTATTCCGGACCCCCTTGAGCCACCGAATTGGGCCGGAGTCTTCATGGCAGGGACACAGCCCGGGCAGAACTCCACAGCAGCAGCGGCAACAGCTACCGGGTCGGCTACAGCCGGGTTAGGAGACCCCGCGCGCCCCCCGGCTCAGATTCTAATGGACCTCATGGATAAACTGATGACTCTGTTGACTGCCGTGGTAGAGCCGGCAGATAAAGCCCATCATAACGCAGAGGTGGCACGCGTACGTGAAGAGATGGTGCAAGCTAAAGAAAATCTGGCCGCAGAGAAAGTCAGGATGGCAGTGGAGCGGGCGTCTTTGGATGTTCGTGCTCAACAGCTTCAAGTGGAGACCTTCCGGCTCTCGGTGGATCTGAACACGTCAAACGAGGTCAGGAGGAGAAGGCATCAGAAAACTCAGTCACGTCTACCTCTGACACTCGATCCTAGGAACCTTTTTCATACGCCTGGAGCTGGGGGAAGCAACCCGCCGGAGGCAAACCGGATCACGACACCCGGCGCGCCGGTCCAACCGCATGCCATGGAACCACCTCGTGTAATTACCGCGCCACCTCATTATGTACCAACGCCGCCGGGTCACTTCTCCAATCCCTTAGAAAACCTCATTGCAGTGTCGGCTCGTTTGGCGGCTCTCCCGATGGAAGGTGACTCATCGGCGGCAGTCGAAGCGCGAAGGGTGAGAGAACTTCAAACAGCTCTGGCACAGCAGGATGCATACTCCTACAGTCGAGACAGGATCCATTCAACTCCTCTCCTGAGCCCAAGCTATAGTAGGCATATTGATTCAGCTGACATGTCAAGCAATGCTCAACGCCGCAACCGACCGCACAAGTATGAGCCGGTGCAGGCTGGAGCCATTAACTTGGTGGATCAGGAGATGATCCGACAAGAGGCGGAGCGAGCGGTTCAACTAGCAGCAGAGCAGGCGGCTCATCAGACCTTCCGGCTTATCCAGCAACCTCAGTTGAGGCAGGGGTGGCCACAAGAACCGGAGGTGTCCCTTGCCTGGTGCCGGCCATACGTAATGAGCATTTGCCAAAAGACTTCAAGGGGCCCCGTAAGGTGCCTAATTACACGGCCGACTTACAGCCTGGGGCTTGGATTGAGAGTTATGAGATGGCTATGGAGTTGTTGGAGGTCAGCGACGCGGCAATGGCCAAGTATTTCACTATGATGTTGGATGGAACAACTCGTACTTGGTTGAAGGGATTGCCACCCAATTCTATTGGCTCATGGGCGGAGTTGAAGGCCCGGTTCATCCAGAACTTCAAAGACACGTGTAAGCAGCCTATGTCGATTGTGGACCTGAATAATTGTAAGCAAGAGGACGGTGAGTCTACAACCCATTGGGTGTGCCGGGTCAAGGAGATAATACATTCGTCTGATAAGATGGATGCCGGCTCAGCAGTCTTGATGTTGGAGAAAAATTGCCATTTTGAACCTTTGAAGCAGAAGTTGGGGTGGCTCAAGCGTGACTGCAATGACATGGGCCAGTTGATGGCGGCTCTTGTCAAGTATGCTGATTCTGATAGTACCAAAGACCCGGTGTCTGACAAAGAAAAGACAGCGCAGGGAAAGAAGAACGGCAACGGAAAGGGTCACCAACATAACCCAGCAAATCAAGGAGGTAATAAACGTAAGGCTGATGAGTTTGTCGCTAACACCAATGCGCAGGGCGGAAATCAACGGCGCAAGGGCAGGAAACCCCCTCGGTCGGGCGGGTCAGGTCCCACCCTTGAGCAACTATTGAATGTGCCTTGTCCAAGGCACGGCACCCAGGAGAAGCCAGCCACCCACATGTGGAAAGATTGTACAATCATGAAGGCGTTTAAAAATTCAAATGCGTTTGATGGAGGTCACGGTCCAGGTGGCGATTCAGGTGGAGGCGGTTTCAATGGCCCGGGCGCCGGTTCAAGTGGAGGAGGATTTCATGGTCAGGGCCATCCTAGTAACCAAGGGGGATATAATCCACAACCCAGCGAAGGTAATCAGCAGCAATAGTCTGGATATCAGAGCAACCCAAAACAGCTGAATAGTGGGCAATACCATGTGTTCACCACTAGTTTATGTGAGAGGGACCAGAAGCTTCACAAGAGGGCCGTCAATGCCGTTGAGCCGGCGATTCCATGTTACTTACGTTGGTCAGAGCAGCCCATTGTGTGGAGCAGAGAGGATCACCCACCCCGGGTTGATAATCCAGGTCACTTGGCCTTGGTAGTAGCGCCTCAAGTTGGTGGAGATAAATTCACTAAGGTACTCATGGATGGAGGCAGCAACATCAACATCCTCTACTATGAGACGTTTCGCCGGATGGGGTTGACTGATAAGAGTCTTAAACAATCCAACACTGTTTTTCACGGTGTGGTACCTGGCAAGTCGGCATACCCAGTTGGTAAGATTGAACTGGAAGTAGCCTTTGGAGATGAGTATGACTCCAGAGCAGAAAAATTAACCTTTGAGGTGGTTAAGATCAAAATCCCATATCATGCTCTGTTTGGACGGCCGGCTTATGCCAAGTTGATGGCCCTACCGTGTTATGTATATTTGCAGCTCAAGATGTCGGGTTATAAGGGCACCATTACAGTACATGGGAACCGGAAAATAGCCTTGGAGTGTGAAGAAGGTGATGCTGCCTATGTTGAGTCTATTTGTACAATAGAGGAGTTAAAGTTTCACAAGGATCACGTTGACCCGGAAGACATGACCCCGTTAAAGAAACCAACAACAGAGCATGAGCCGCTGTTGAAGTTCAAATCAGCTGATGACACCAAGATGGTTGATATTGTGCCTGGCAACTCATCCAAGCAGATCATCATCAGTGCAAACTTGGATCCAAAATAGGAAAACGCGCTCATCGAGTTCATCCGTGAGAACCGGGACATCTTTGCATGGAAACCTTCCGACATGCCGGGTGTCCCGAGGGAACTCGCTGAGCACACTCTCAATATTGATCCAAAGTTTAAACCTGTTAGACAGTTTCTCCGACGGTTCAATGAAGAAAGGCGCAAGGCCATCAGAGAAGAGGTGGCCCGGCTCTTGGCGGTCGGGTTCATTGTAGAAGTCTTTCACCCAGAGTGGTTAGCCAACCCGGTGCTTGTACTAAAAAAGAACGGCACCTGGCGTATGTGTGTGGATTACACCAATTTAAATAAGGCTTGTCCGGCTGACCCTTTTGCCCTCCCCCGTATTGATCAGATCATCGATGCTACGGTGGGTTGCGCACGTTTGAGTTTCTTGGATGCTTATTCAGGTTATCATCAGATCAAGATTGCAGTCAAAGATCAGGAGAAGACGGCTTTTATCACTCCTTTTGGAGCTTTCTGCTATGTGTCTATGGCTTTTGGGCTTAAGAGTGCCCAGGCGACTTACCAACGGTGTGTGTAGAATTGTATTCATGATCAGATTGGGCGTAATGTTCATGCTTATGTGGATGATATAGTGGTAAAATCCAGGAAGGAGGAAACCTTGGTCGTAGATCTGAAGGAGACCTTCGATAATCTTCGGGTCTACAAAATGATGCTTAACCCGGCTAAGTGTGTTTTTGGAGTCCCAGCCGGCAAGCTCTTGGGTTTTTTGGTGTCCAACCGAGGTATTGAAGCTAACCCAGAGAAAATCAAGGCAATTACATCCCTGGCCAAACCAACATGCATCAATGACGTTAAACGGCTGGCGGGTCGTGTTGCTGCTTTGAGCCGGTTCATAAGCCGGTTAGGGGAGAAGGCGATGCCTTTGTATCAGATGATGAAGAAAACGGATGATTTTGTTTGGAGCGATGCTGCAAACTCTGCTTTTGAGGATCTGAAGACACAGCTTGCTGAGCCGTCGGTCCTTGCTGCTCCAGTTGAGAAAGAGCCGTTGTTGTTATACGTAGCCGCCAATTCACGAGATATTAGTGTGGCAATTGTGGTGGAGCGCAAGGAGGTCGGCAAGGAACATCCGGTTCAACGGCCGGTTTACTACGTCAGTGAGGTGTTAATTGAATCCAAACAACATTATCCACATTGGCAGAAGCTCGTGTATGGGGTGTTCATGGCGAGCCGAAAGCTTAAACATTATTTTCAGGGTCACCCAATCACTGTGGTTAGCTCTGCTCCCTTTGGAGACATCATTCAAAACAGACAAGCCACTGGACGAGTCGCCAAGTGGGCCATTGAGCTTGGGTCTCATGGATTAAAGTATGTACCACGTACTGCGATCAAGTCTCAATCACTGGTTGATTTTATCAATGACTGGACAGAAATGCAGATGCCAGAAGAGAAACCAGACAACACATATTGGACTATTCATTTTGATGGGTCCAGACAGTTGGAAGGCTCGGGGGCTGGAGTTGTTTTAACCTCCCCTCGAGGTGACAAATTTTGTTATGTGTTACGGCTGATGTTTCCTTGCACTAACAACGCAGCAGAGTATGAAGCTTTGCTCCATGGTCTTCGAGTGGCCAAAGAGATGAGCCTGAGCCGGGTCAGGTGTCTTGGCAACTCAGACTTAGTGGCGCAACATGTATCAGGCAAGTGGGATTCCAAAGACCCTCTCATGGCGGCTTATCGCCGTGAAGTTGATGCGGTTGCAGGACATTTTAAAGGATATTAGGTGGAGCATATTGACCGTAGGAAGAATGAGGCGGCTGATGCTCTAAGCTGGTTGGGATCTCAGCGTAAGCCGGTGCCACATAACACTTTTTGGATGTTTTGCAAAACTCGTCTGTTAAGTTGCCCGTAGAAGAAGATCTAGTCGTTCCAGACCCGGAGGCATAGTTGGTGGCGGCTCTTCATGTCATCCCAGATTGGACAGTGCCGTTCTTGGCTTACATGACCCGGGGCCAGTTGCCAGCGGATGAGACCCTGGCTCGACAGATAACCCGACGGTCTAAGTCAATGACAATTTCTGATGGAGAATTATACCATCGCAGCGTCTCTGGAGCATTTCAGTGGCGTGTTTCCCCTGGAGAAGGCCAAGAAATACTTAGCGAGATCCATGAAGGTGATTGTGGTCATCACGCTAGGTCAAAATCTCTGGTGGCCAAGGCTTTTCATCACGGTTTTTACTAGTTGACGGCTCACGCTGATGCAGAGGATCTGGTTAGCAGATGTGATGGATGTCAAAAGTTCGCACGACGAGCACATGTGCCGGCTCAAGAGCTCCGGAAGATTCCAATCACTTGGCCGTTTGCGGTCTGGGGGCTTGACATGGTGGGACCTTTCAAAAGGTCTAAGGATAAAAAGACACATCTTTTAGTGGCAGTTGATAAATTCACAAAGTGGGTGGAGGCAGAGCCGGTGAGTAAGTGTGATGCGTCCACGACGGTTCAGTTCATGAAAAAGGTGATCTTCCGTTTTGGTTTTCCACACAACATTATCACTGACAATGGCACTAACCTGTCCCAAGGGGCTATGGAGGAGTTTTGTCAACATGAGCATATCCGGCTTGATGTTTCTTCTGTAGCTCATCCTCAATCCAATGGTCAAGCTGAGAGAGCGAATAAGGAAATTTTAAAAGGTCTCAAACCCCAGCTTATGGTTCCCTTTTAGCGAACGCCGGGTTGCTGGGTAGAGGAATTACCCTCGGTGCTGTGGAGTATCAACACCACACCTAACAGGTCCACGGGTTACACACCTTTCTTCATGGTGTATGGAGCAGAAGCAGTGTTGCCTAGTGACATCCGTCATGACTCGCCCCATGTGGCGGCTTATGTTGAAGCTAATAATGAACAAGCCAGACATGATGCACTTGACTTGTTAGATGAGGAAAGAGACTTAGCAGCGGCTCGATCTACAATTTATCAACAGGACCTGCACCGTTATCACAGCCCCCGGGTTAAGTCCTGGACTTTTCAGGAAGGTGACCTGGTGCTCCGGCTCATCCAGGATCTGTCAGATGCACACAAGTTATCCCCACCTTGGGAAGGACCCTTTGTGGTCAGCAAGAACTTAAACGACGGGTCATATTACCTCATTGACATTCGAGAGCACAAAGACTCATGTAAGTCGGAAGAGGAGACCCGCCGGTCGTGGAACATTGCTCAACTTCGGCTATACTACACCTGAGCCACCGGTTCTCATCATGTACATACTTTAACATTGTATATACCATGATAAGTAATAAAGCAGGACCATCGGTCTCTTTTCTTTTCAAAGATTACGCATCTTTGTTATTTATTATTTTCAGATGACTACTAAGGAGCTGATCATATTTGAATCAAGTCTAACCTTTTTTGGTCCGGCTTATGGTCGTATTCGAATCTAGCTGCAACTATCATGGTCACTTGGGGGCTTCCTGTTCAAACATAGGTAGTAGTCGAACCAAAGAGAACATAGCTGTCGTAACCCTCTTGATCGGCTCAAGGCCAAACTCACTAGGGGGCTTCTTGATCGTATCCGAATCATAGCTTAACCCCTTTTGGGTCCGACTTGGATCGTATTCGAATCAGGGTCGTTAAAAACCTCTCAAGGTCATTTGGGGGCTTCCTGTTCAAGCATAGGTCGTATTCGAACCAAAGAGAACATAGCTGTCGGTACCCTCTTGATCGGCGCAACGCCAAAGCCACTGGGGGCTATATGGTCGTATTCGAACCTTAGCTTAACTCCTTTGGTCCGGTTTACTGATCGTATTCGAATCAGAAACCCCCAACCTTTAAATACAAGGTTAAATCGTACTTATTACCTGTTATTTGCTTTTTAGTTTTTTGTTGTCTCAATTTCACAAATAATTAGCATGATCTTTTTCGCCGGCTGGACTATTTGACAACAAAGCCACCGAGGTATGATGATCATTGAGTATTCAGAAGCATTGACTTCTCAAAAAGATTGAGTTATCAACTTCATTCCCCGGATTATTTAAACCGGTGGTCTAAGGATCAAAGGTACAAGTATGGCTATTGTTTATACGCAATTTCCTACTGCATTAACCAAAGGGTTAGTTTCATCCTTGTTCTCTTTTTATATCTGTTTCTATTTTCTATTATGGTAACATATTGGCTATAAGCCGGGTGTTTTAACCCGTTCGGTACTAAGCCGCCAAGCCAGTTTCTTCTCTTCTATTTACAGGAACAGAGCTGAAGTATTACAGGGACAACCATAAATATGATGCATATATTGACATCAGGAAACACAGAATCGCATACAAGTGTTTTATGCACGATGGCATAAGCAAAGCATGCAGTGTTTTCACAGCTAAACTATTACAAGGCTTTTATAAGCCCATGAAGATGGTTATTGCTCCTCCCTCGCCGGTTCACCACCCTCTATTGACTGGAAGCTGGGTTTTGACTAGTCAAAGCCATTCACGGCGACAAATTCTGCTTCTTCGGCAATCAGGCCGACCGGTCAACTTCCGGGGCAAATTTATTTTCACGAACAGGCGGGATTAAATCTGTAACCTTGTATGAGGGAGTTGCCATCTTCTTATTTTCAACAACAAAACCCGGCTGATACTTGTCAATGTTGGTTTCATCTCCAAGAATAGTCGCCTGAGGTCGGACTCCGCGCACGCAAGCCATGAAGTCATCCTGCTCAAAGGGAGATCCGTCTTCCTTCACGGTGGGATATCCTCTGGCCACTTCCGTCGGGTCTAGATCTGGCACGCAAGCCTTGGAGCGGCTCAGGGCAGTCAAAGCCCCGGCTCTCGCACAGGAGCGCTTCACTTCTTGAAACCTGCCGGGTAGGATTGACAGTTTCTTCAAGACGTCACTGAGCCGGTTGGGTCCTTGATTGGCAGGAGAGATGGCAGCAAGTGCCCGTTGTGCGCCAATATATAGTTGCTCAACTAAGGTATACACTACCTTTAGTTTAATCACATGATCTTGGCTCAGATTCCTGCTTCGTGGGCCTGCACATATTTTATAAACAAAGTCAGCTGGCGGCTTATATTTCGGATCAGCAAAAAGTACACAAGATCTAAGACAAACGGATTACCAAAGATGGCGGCCACCATTTGAGACACCCGGCCCTTTAAACCGTTCAGCTCTGTTGAAACCTCTTCAAGGGCTGCTTCGGCCTTCTTGGCGCGTTGTGTCAGAAGCGTTTTTTCCTCTGCCCAAGTTTTCTTCTTGGCAGTGAAGCTGCTCTTTAAATTTTTCGTCTCCGAGGGACTTATTTGCAATTTGGAGTTAGTAGACTTGATTTCAGCCTCCTGACCTGCTAGCCGGGTCTTCGCATCAGTCAATTGCGAGTTCAGTTCAGATAAGGCATTCTGCAAAAAACGTACCCAGATGAGTCAAGATTTCGCTTAAGGTTCAAAAATCAAGATTCAAGTCTCAAGTACTTTACAAAAAACCACTTGACACTTGGGGGCTAATGTATGCCAAAACAATTTCTTATGACTCTAAAGACATACTTTAAGTCCCAAGTACTTTACAAAGTAACAACACTTGGCACTTGGGGGCTAATGTATGCTATTCAGGAAGTTTCTCAAGGTTAAGCCGGATTATGAAGTTCTTTGAATACGGTACAAGACAATTTAAAGTACCGGCTCATTTATGATCAGAATGAACCGGCCCTTGGGGACTACAGGTGAAGCTTTGTTCTATTTTATTGAGCTCAAGAAAAGTTTCAAAGGTAAAAGTCTTGGCCTATATTATAAAGTCTACAGATCATTCCGGTTCTCTTATAATCTGAAGACTTGGGGGCTGGCGGAATATAGATAAGCCGGAAGAACATACCTCGTATTTCAGCTGCAACTGTTTGACCATTTCGATCTCTGAGTCGTGACTGGAGTGCACATGGTTGAGATAGCCGGATAAAATATCGTTGGCATTTAGATGATCATAATTGGCAACATCAAAGTGCACTTTCTGCCTCTCCAATGCCTCTTGTTTCGCTGTGTGGCGAGCCAGCACGGTTGGATTCCCCGGTTCAATAAAACGGCTCCCGGTGATCAAAACGTCTTGGGCAGACGGTGATGGCGGGTTTGCTAAGCTTGATGGTCCAGTTGCGGAAGGTCTTCTAGAGTGTCATCAAATGACGGCTCAGGAGAATTTTCTTCTGCATTGACAGGAGGGTCTTCTGGAGTTTCAGTTGATGGAGGAGAAGGTGGCCTTGCCGGTTCAGGAGCAAGGACTGGCGGGTCTTCCGCCGGTTTGGTCACCTTGGCCTTCTTAGACTTAGCTTGGCCACTAAGTGAAATATTATAGGACTGTCAGGATAAAGAGACAATTTGAAAAACACGGAAGACAAAGGATTTTTTCTTACCCAGGGGCAGTCTTGAAGGCCGAAAACAGGGTTTGAGATGAGTCGCCAGAAGAGCGAGATACCTCCTGCAAAGATAAGAGAAAGTAAGTAATATAAGGAAGGACATCCATTAACAGAAAGTCGAAGAAAAAGAAATAAACCTCATTCTGGCATTTTTAGGGAGTTTGTTGAAGGACAACAGCCGGTTCGTCCTCGGTCCAGGCTTGATGGCGGCTCTCATGTCGCTGTTTTTTCAAAAGAAAGTGAGGGTCCAGATGAGCCAAAGGGTGTGAAAACATTACTTTCCGGTTTACGACTCGAAGTTTCTGTCTTGGAAAATGGGCTGAGTCGGAGGAAATAGTTACCTCTTCTTCCACGGCCTAACTGGCCCCAGTGTCGTCCTGGTAATGATCAGTGTTAATAATATTATTAAAAAGTTCGCCAAGGGAGTCAAGGGCTACCTCCAACTCAGAAGTATCATCGAGTTTCATCAAATCTTCAGGGTGTTCTTCTTCTTCTTTTTGGACCTCCGGGTTGTTTTCTTGGCGTTTATGGTGGCGGCTCTTGCTTTCTTGGCAGCTTCGTGGTCATATTTAACTTTCCAGAAATCAGATCTGGCCTGCAGACAGGTAAAAACCAGATGAAAGGTCAGACAAGTATTAAACAATACGGTTGGGAAAAATACGAAGGAGAGAGATCAGAGTGTCCTTACTTCTGGCGCCGGGATAAGCTTGCAGAAGGGGTTTAACCCGACGATACTGCAGTCTTCGTATTTTCTGTTCACCAGAAGGGTTGACATTGAAACAGTATCTTCTTCCGTTAACTGAACGGACCTGTGACAAAGAGAATCATCTGGGCCTCCACCATACTCGTACATCAATTTTGATCGACGGCTTAGAGGGATAACCCGCCATGAGATCCAGCAGCGGGTCAGATCAACTCCGGTTAACCCGTTCCCCAACAAAGCATTAATCCTTTTGATGGATGGTATCAACTTCTTGCATTCAGCGACAGTGAGTTTGTCAGGAAGTGCAAATTTGGAGTCAAGACGCTCTAAGCGATAACCCGGCAGGGGATGTTCGTTTGCTGGTGAGGTGTCTTGACAATAAAACCAAGTCTGATTCTAGTCTTTGGGATGACTTGGCAAGACTATGAAGGGGAAGACAACCCTGCCGACACTGAATTGAGATGCCTCCAAGCTCCAAGCTAAGGCCGTTGGTGCACTCATTCTGCCGGTTCAGATAAAAATATTCTCTAAACAGCTCCACGGTCGGCTCTTCCTGAAGGTACACCTCACAGAGCACTTGGAAATTGCACATATTAGATATGGAGTTGGGCCCGATATATTGAGGGTGGAGTTTGAAAAAATGGAGGACATCTCTGAAGAACTTTGAGCAGGGTGGTGAAAAGCCATGGTTCATATGGTCAGTAAAAACAATCAGTTCGCCGTCTCTTGGATTGGGCCGTTCTTCTTCCGGGTTAGGGGCACGGTAAGACATGACGGTTTTCAATGGCAAAAACCCTATGGAAAAGAACTCCTTCAAGCGTTCCTCGGTTATGATTGAGGGAACCCAGTTGCAGATGGTTGGCGCTTTGGACGGCATGATGTTCAAAAATGAACTGAAAGAAAGCCAACATGCCGGTTAAATTCAATGGTGAAATTAACAGTTAAATGATGATAATACAGGGAAGTAATGGCGGCTTAGTTAAGGGCTAATGTCATATAAGGAAAAGTAAGCCGGCACAGTAAGCCGCCATGACTACAGATATTCGAGAAAAGCAAATTCAGCTAAGTTTTGAGACAAACAATTTTCCTAACTACTTGGTATTATTCCAGATCAAATGGCTATTCAAAATGGGAAAAATTCTAGACCTAAAAAGTTTAGCGCAGATGAGTCTGTGAGTTCTAATGAGATCTTTGAACCAGACAAAGGGATCTGTGGGCATCAGGAGTAGGAACAAAAACACTACTGCACAAGCATATATATCTTTTTGGATCAAGAAGAGGCCTGCGGTGGAAGAACTACGAAGAACTGCGATGAACTATGAAGAACACAAAGAAGTCTGGAAACCCTAATGCGGATCTGAGAAGTGAAAAGGAGAACACTTACAACCACGGATCTTCTGCGGAGGTCGCCGCCGTTCTCTGGACCGATTCGGGTTCATGCAGCGGCCAAGGTCGACGGAGACGGAGGAGAAGCGCGACGGCGGTGAGGCTCGAGCAGCAGGAGGATTGCGAGAGGAAGAAGACGGAGAGAGAGAGAAGAATGAGGAAGGCCGAGGCGTGCCTATTTATAAGGGAAAATGTGAACAGACGGGCGCCAAAATCGAGGGAGAGCCGAATAATGGTTATCCAACTACACAGACGCCTCGATTCTCGGAAGACATTAAAGATGAAGATCTGTTGGGAGATGACGTCATAAAAGTTTTTTGCGCTTTCAAGAGATGATGTCATGGTAGGTTACAAAAACTTCTGCGAAGGTAAGAAGATGGATTTTGTCTAAGTATTGAAGATTGACAAAGAACGAAGTTCAAAGTCAACCTGGGGCCTAATGTTGGGGATATAGCTATCAGTTATGACCCGCCCAGGAGGGGCCGGGTCAGCCCCAATGGCGGGTTACACAAGAAGCCCAGTAAACATTAAGATGATAGTTTATCAAATCTTATAGAAGGCCCAAAAGCCTAGAGGCGGCTTAAGGCCCAATATTGCAAACCGCCGTATGTAAGGAAAGACTTGTAAAGAAAGGCATGTAAAGGAAGTCACCGAGCCGGACACGATTATGAGCCGGCCGGGACTCTGTAGGCCACCAGGCGTCAACCCGTATATATAAGGGGACGACCCGGTGGCGGTTTAGGGCAAGAAACAAGAGATCGATAACCAAGCCGGCGAGTTAAGCCTCTTGGTGATCAAAACCCCAGCAATACCAATACAACTAGACGTAGGCTTTTACCTTCATCGTAAGGGGCCGAACTAGTATAAAACCTCTCGTGTCCTTTGTCCCGATTAACCCCTTTAAGCTTCCTAGTTGCGATGGCCCTACAACTAGGTCCTTTCGCTAGGACATCTGCAATTCCACGACACTAACCTCTAATTGAGTTAGAGTATCCAAACAGGGCCTAAGTACACCAGTTATTGGCCCTGTTTGGATCCATGGGTTAGAGTTAGTTTGAGCTAGTTTGGGCTCAAATAGCCCTAAAATATCCAAACATGAGGGCTAGTTTGAGCTAGTTGCGTCAAACCAACCCAAGAGGTGATGATTGGGGCTAGTTCTCCTAGTGCATTTATTAACAATCTAACACTGTCATCCAAACACCTCTTTGGATAGAGTTAGTTCAGGGTTAGTCATTGTTTATTAGCATTGTTATTTAGGAAACACAGGATAGCATAGGATTTATTCTACCTTGACTTGTACTCCAGGATGACCATGCACTACTGCAGGATGCTGCTAACGCGACACTACGATCAGAGACCCTTCGACCAAACTATGTGCGATGCCATAATCACAAACGATGGTGTAAAAAACCGTCAAAAAGGTACAAAATGTTTGCTATGGAGGATGCATCAAACACGGTTCAGATTTTAGTTGTGTGTGTGATTCAGGGCATACAGTTCAGTTCAATTAACTATTTTTGATGAGGAGGAACAAAAGAAACGGGCAGCCAGATGAAGGCGTGTGCGACGTACAACATACGGTTCACTCGGATAAACTGTTTGTGATTAGGCAACACAAAAGAAATGGGTAGCCAGATGAAGGTGTATGCGATATACAGCATACAGTTCACTCGGATGAACTATTTGTGATTAGGCAACACAAAAGAAACAGTCAGCCAGATCAAGGTATGTGTGATTGAGGGCATACGCTTCTGAAGGATTAACTGTTTGCGATTAGGCAACAGAACAGAAACGGGTAAGCCAGATCAAAGTGTATGAAATTGATGGCATACACACATGGATGAGCTATTTGCGATTAGCCACAACAAACTAAAACAGTTAGATAGATCAACGTGTGTGCACTAGACGGGCACACCCATTCTAATTAAAAGAAGTGTACGCGATGGTAATAACGAGCGCTCACGGTTGTTGGAACAAGACGTGTGCTGACATTGCCTATTGTGGTGCACCCTATGGTGCAAAGGCCACGTGCGCGGCCGAGAAGGCGTACGTGCCCACGTTACGCCTTCCGAGAATAGTGCTGCACTTATAACCGTGAGTAAATTTTGAGCATGTGTCCCGTCACAATTTTTTTAGAAGAACAGGGAGGTCGCGTCCCATCACATTCCGAATTGCAAACCTGTTCACACCGATCAAAACCTAAATAGTTTCCCACTTAGGAGCATATTACTACGCGGTTATAAATACTCCCTCCATTTCTTTTTAGTCTGCATATAAGATTTGGTCAAAGACAAACTTTATAAAGTTTGACTAACTTTATTGAAAAAATATTAACATCTATAATACAAAAGTTATATGTTATGAAAATTAATTCCATAATGAACCTAATAACTATGATTTCATAGTGTGAATGTAGATATCTTTTCCTACAAAGCTAGTCAAATTTTACTAAATTTGACTTTGACCAAATCTTATATGCAGACTAAAAAGAAATGGAGGGAGTACTGATAACCCACAAGTATAGGGGATCGCAACAGTTTGCGAGAGTAGAGTATTCAACCCAAATTTATTGATTCGGCACAAGGGGAGCCAAAGAATATTCTCAAGTATTAGCAGCTGAGTTGTCAATTCAACCACACCTGGAAACTTAATATCTGCAGCAAAGTATTTAGTAGCAAAGTAATATGATAGTAGTGGTAACGATAGCAAAAGTAATATTTTTGGTGTTTTGTAGTGATTGTAACAATAGCAATGGAAAATTAAATAAGCGAAGAACAATATATGGAAACCTCGTAGGCATTGGATCGGTGATGGAGAATTATGTCGGATGCGGTTCATCATGTAACATTCATAACCTAGGGTGAAACAGAACTAGCTCCAGTTCATCAATGTAATGTAGGCATGTATTTCGAATATAGTCATACGTGCTTATGGAAAAGAACTTGCATGACATCTTTTGTCCTACCCTCCCATGGCAACGGGGTCCTATTGGAAACTAAGGGATATTAAGGCCTCCTTTTAATAGAGTACCAGACCAAAGCATTAACACATAGTGAATACATGAACTCCTGAAACTACGGTCATCACTGGTAAGTATCCCGATTATTGTCACTTTGGGGTTAACGAATCATAACACATAATAGGTGACTATACACTTGCAAGATAGGATCAAGAACTCTCATATATTGATGAAAACATAATAGGTTCAGATCTGAAATCATGGCACTCAGGCCCTAGTGACAAGCATTAGTCATAGCAAAGTCATAGCAACATCAATCTCAGAACATAGTGGATACTAGGGATCAAACCCTAACAAAACTAACTCGATTACATGATAAATCTCATCCAACCCAACACCATCCAGCAAGCCTACGATGGAATTACTCACACACGGCGGTGAGCATCATGAAATTGGTGATGGAGGAAGGTTGATGATGACGATGGCGATGTATTCCCCTCTCCGGAGCCCCGAACGGACTCCAGATCAGCCCTCCCGGGAGAGTTTAGGGCTTGGCGGCGGCTCCGTATCATAAAACACGATGAATCCTTCTCTTTGGTTTTTTCCTCCCCAAAAGTGAATATATGGAGTCAAGGTTGAGGTCGGTGGAGCATCAGGGGGCCCACGAGGGAAGGGGTGCCCAGGGGGGTAGGGCGCGCCCCCCACCCTTGTGGACAGGTGGAGGCCCCCCTGACGTGGATCTTCCTTCCAGTATTTATTATATATTCCAAAATAATTCTCCATTGATTTTCAGGTCATTCCGAGAACTTTTATTTCTGCACAAAACTAACACCACGACAAATTCTGCTGAAAACAGCATCAGTCCGGGTTAGTTCCATTCAAATCATGCAAGTTAGAGTCCAAACCAAGGGCAAAAGTGTTTGGAAAAGTAGATATGGCGGAGACGTATCAACTCCCCCAAGCTTAAACCTTTGCTTGTCCTCAAGCAATTCAGTTGATAAACTGAAAGTGATAAAGAAAAACTTTTACAAACTCTGTTTGCTCTTCTTCTTGTAAATATGTAGAACCAGCATTCAAGTTTTCAGCAAAGATTATGAACTAACCATATTCACAATAACATTTAGGTCTCATGTTTACTCATATCAATGGCATAATCAACTAGCGAGCAATAATAATAAATCTCGCATGACAACACTTTTTCAAAACAATCATGATATGATATAACAATATGGTATCTCGCTAGCCCTTTGTGAGACAGCAAAACATAAATGCAGAGCACCTTTAAAAATCAAGGACTGACTAGACATTGTAATTCATGGTAAAAGAGATCCAGTCAAGTCATACTCAATTTAAACTAACAGTAATGGATGCAAATGACAGTGGTGCTCTCCAACTGGTGCTTTTTAATAAGAGGATGGTGACTCAGCATAAAAGTAAATAGATAGGCCCTTCGCAGAGGGAATCAGGGATTTGTAGAGGTGCCAGAGCTCGATTTTGAAATAGATATGAATATAATTTTGAGCATTATACTTTCATTGTCAACATAACAACCAAGAGATGGCGATATCTTCCATGCTACACACATTATAGGCGGTTCCCAAACAGAACGGTAAAGTTTATACTCCCCCTCCACCAAGAAGCATCAATCCATGGCTTGCTCGAAACAACGAGTGCCTCAAACTAACAACAGTCCCGGGGGAGTTTTGTTTGCAATGATTTTGATTTGATTTGCATAAAGCATGGGACTGGGCATCCCGGTGACCAGCCATTTTCTCGTGAGTGAGGAGTAGAGTCCACTCCTCTTGAGAATAACCCACCTAACATGGAGGATACGGACAACCCTAGTTGATACATGAGCTATTCAAGCATACAAAACAGAATGTTTATTTGAAGGTTTAGAGTTTGGCACATACAAATTTACTTGGAACGGCAGGTAGATACCGTATATAGGTAGGTATGGTGGACTCATATGGAATGACTTTGGGGTTTATGGAATTGGATGCACAAGCAGTATTCTCGCTTAGTACAGGTGAAGGCTAGCAAAAGACTGGGAAGCGACCAGCTAGAGAGCGACAACAGTCAGGAACATGCATTAAAATTAATCAACACCGAATGCAAGCATGAGTAGGATATAATGCACCATGAACATAAATATCGTAGAGGCTATGTTGATTTTGTTTCAACTACATGCGTGAACATGTGCCAAGTCAAGCCACTCGAACCGTTCAAAACAGGATACCACCCTATCATACCACATCACAACCATTTTAATAGCATGTTGGCACGCAAGGTAAACCATTATAAGCTCCTAGCTAATCAAGCATGGCAAAAGCAACTATAATCTCTAATTGTCATTGCAAACATGTTTATTCATAATAGGCTGAATCAGGAACGATGAACTAATCATATTTACAAAAACAAGAGAGGGCGAGTTCATACCAGCTTTTCTCATCTCAATAAGTTCGTCATATAATCATCATTATTGCCTTTCACTTGCACGACCGAACGATGTCAATAATAATAATAGTGCACGTGCGTTGGACTAAGCTGGAATCTACAAGCATTCAATTCAAGAGAGCAGACAAGGTAATATGGGCTCTTTGTCAGATCAATCAATAATGCATATAAGAGCCACTTTAACATTTTAATTATGGTCTTCTCCTCTCGACCCCCAAAGAAAAGAAATAAAACTATTTACACGGGAAAGCTCCCAACAAGCAAAAGAAGAACAAGAAATCTTTTTGGGTTTTCTTTTTAATTACTACTACTATAGCATGAAAAGTAAACTAGCTAAAAGCTACAACTAATTTTTTTTGTTTTTCTTAAGGTTTATTAAACACACAAGAAGAAAGCATAAAAAGGAAAATAAACTAGCATGGATGATACAATGAAAAAGTATGAGCACCGGCAACTAGCAATGAGTGTGTGGACATGAATGTAATGTCGGTGAGAAATACGTACTCCCCCAAGCTTAGGCTTTTGGCCTAAGTTTGTCTATGGCCACGGCTAGCCTCGCGGATATCCAAAGTTGTAGCTGGGGTCGTACTGTGATGCAGTAGCTATTGCCTCATGAGCTGCCTCTTGGAGACGGGCCGTCTCCGTCCTCCTCTTATACTCGTCCACCTCCTCCCTAGTTATAACATATCTCCCTTTTGCCCGAGAGTCAAAGAAAGCAGGAGCATGGAGAGCGATGTGATAGGTGCGTCGTCTGTCAAAGATTAGTCGGTACTGGAGGAACTGATCGTTCCTCTCAACAAACTGATGACGAACCATAGCCTCATAATCTAAATAAAGAGGAGGCAACTCAATATCATACCCACGTATGGGTATATCAAGAAAATTAGCTAGACGGGTTGCGTAAATTCCACCAAAGAAATCTCCATTAAATCTATTATTATGCAACCTATGTGCAACAATGGCTCCCAAATTATAATGTTTATCTCCTAATACAGCACTCCTGAGAACACTGAGGTTAGGGACACACATGTGACATGCTTCATCCTTACCATTTATGCACCTACCTATGAAGAGAGCAAAATAATGTATAGCGGGAAAATGAATGCTCCCTACGGTAGCTTGTGTTATATCTCTAGATTCCCCCACAGTTATACTAGCAAGAAAATCTCTAAATTCAGATTTGCGAGGTTCACTAGGACTACCCCATTGTGGAAGTTTGCAAGCAGTGGTAAAATCTTCTAAGTCCATAGTATAAGAATTTTTATAAAGATCAAATAGGACAGTTTGAGAATTACGTGATGATGAAAATTCAAACCTTGTCACAAAGGAATAAGTGAGATAGTGGTATTGGCGGCACTTATCTGCCTTGAAGCTCTCAAGATCGGCATTACGAACATACGCGTTAAATTCTTCCTTGATTCCTGCTTGATCCATAAAGTCCTCTGACGACCATTCACAAGCCCGCACCTGAGCTTCCCTCGGTGATTCATCATCGGCATCGCGTATTGCGAGCCTGGGTCCTTGCTTCCTTGAAGGACCACCTTGGTACATTTTCCTAAACATATTTTTCCTCTGAAAAATTTCTAAAATTTTAGCAACTTCAAAATAAAACTGAATCAAACTCAACAAAATTGATAGCAACTACTCCCACAAGTGCCTAGAGACTATATCATGCATTAAAACTACTTTCGACCATATAAATTTGACATGCAAGCTCAAGAACAGGGTCACCTAAGCAGAAAAAATATGAAATGAATAAAGCACTACAACAAAAACTAATTGGACCATTGGAGGAGTCACATACCAAGGAACAATCCCCCAAAGCAGTTTGTGAGAGGTGCTTTGAGCAAGGAGATCAAAAATGGCAGCAAGACGAGCTTGGACTCGGGTTTGAGCTGGCTAGTGGTGTTTTGGGAAGAAGAAAGAGAGTGTGGTAGCTGGAATAAGTGGAGGGGAGTCACCATGAGCCCACGAGGTAGGGGGCGCCCAGGGGGGTAGGGTGCGCCCTCCAACCTCGTGGCTAGGTGCTTGCTCCCCCTGCTGTGTTTTCAGTGCCAGATATTCTCAAATGTTCCAGAAAAAATCATATTTAATTTTCAGGGCATTTTGAGAACTTTTATTTTCAGGGTATTTTTTATTGCATGGATAATTCAGAAAATAGACAGAAATTACTATTTTTGCTTTATTTAATATAAATAACATAAAGTAAAAAGAGGGTACACAGAGTTGTGTTTTCTAAATTCATCCATCTCATGCTCATCAAAAGGAATCCACTAACAAGGTTGATCAGGTCTTGTTAACAAACTCATTCTGAATAACATGGAACCGGAGAATTTTCGAATAACATTAGGTTACCTCAATGGGGATATGCACATCCCCAACAATAAGAATATCATATTTCTTCTTGACAGTAGGAAGAGGAAATTCAAAACATCCAAAAATAATCGATGGAATTTTTCCAATAGAATTGATACTGTGGACTTGAGGTTGTTTCCTCGGAAAGTGTACCGTATGCTCATTACCATTAACATGAAAAGTGACATTGCCTTTGGCGCAATCAATAACAGCCCCTGCAGTATTCAAAAAGGGTCTTCCAAGAATAATAGACATACTATCGTCCTTGGGAATATCAAGAATAACAAAGTTCGTTAAAATAGTAACGTTTGCAACTACAACAGTCACATCCTCACAAATACCGACAGGTATAGCAGTTGATTTATTAGCCATTTCCAAAGATATTTCAGTAGGTGTCCACTTTTTCAAATCAAGTCTACGATATAAAGAGAGATGCATAACACTAACACCGTCTCCAAGATCACATAAAGCAGTTTTAACATAGTTTCTTTTAATGGAGCATGGTATAGTTGGTACTCCTGGATCTCCAAGTTTCGTTGGTATTCCACCCTTAAAAGTATAATTAGCAAGCATGGTGGAAATTTTAGCTTCCGGTATCTTTCTTTTATTAGTAACAATATCTTTCATATACTTAGCATAAGGATTCATTTTGAGCATATCAGTTAATCGCATACGCAAAAAGATAGGTCTAATCATTTCAACAAAGCGCTCAAAATCCTCATCATCCTTTTTCTTGGATGGTTTAGGAGGAAAATGCATGGGTTTCTGAACCCTTGGTTCTCTTTCATTACCGTGCTTCCTATCAACAAATTCTCTCTTATCATAACATTGATTCTTTGATTGTGGGTTATCAAGATCAACAGTAGGTTCAATCTCTACATCATTATTATTGCTAGGTTGAGCATCAACATGAACATCATCATTAACATTATTACTAGGTTCATGTTCATTACCAGAGTGGGTTTCAGCATCAGAAATAGAAATATCATTGGGATTCTCAGGTGTGTCAACAATAGGTTCACTAGATGCATGCAAAGTCCTATCATTTTTATTTTTCTTCTTCTTAGAAGGACTAGGTGCATCAATGTTATTTCTCTGAGAATCTTACTCAATTCTCTTAGGATGGCCCTTAGGATACAAAGGTTCCTGAGTCATTTTACCACCTCTAGTCATAACTCTAACAACATTATCATTTTTATTATTTAATTCATTGAGCAAATCATTCTGAGCTTTAAGTACTTGTTCTACTTGAGTGGTAACTATAGAAGCATGTTTACTAATAAGTTTAGGTTCACCATTAACATTTGCCCTATAATCACTCAAGTGTTCAATCATATAAGCATTATCACTACAGGAATCAGCTACTTTGCCGTCTGCCACGGCGGACGGCAAAGGCATGAACGGCGGACGGCATAGGCCTTTGCCGCAGCCGCGGACGGCAAAAGGCTCCGGCAAAGTAGGCTACGGCAAAGACCTACTTTGTCGTCTGCTTTCGGCGGCTGACGGCAAAGGCGCCTTTGCTGTCTGCCGCGGACGGCAAAGAAGCGGACGGCAAAATGAGTAGTGTTAGTGTCCGTTAGGTGGCTAACGGCAGCCTTTGCCGTCCGCCAGCTGACAGCAAAGGCTGCAGGCTCTTTGCCATCTGTTGGCAGATGGCAAAGAGACCAAATAGGCATTAATTTTGTTTCTTCTTATATCAATTCATTTTCACAGAAAATCAAACACAGATATATATGACCAATATAGCATATCCAACACATATTACCAATACTCATGAACACATATATATATCCAACACATGTTACCAATATATAGTCATGAACACATATATATCCAACACATATCCAACAAATATTACAAGGAATGATCTAAAACTAAATATCTATTTTCCTAAAAACTATCTTATTACTAAGATCTTCTCCGGATCTTCTTCTTTTCTTCCAACCTGCATAACAAAAACACTAAGAAAGAGAGAATGGGTTAGGAGTAGAAATGTAGCATTTCACTTGGTGAAATGCAATGTTGTAGGAGCCAGTACTTGAGATCAAGATAATCTTAGTTAAGATCCTGATTTTCAAAGTGATCTTAATTATAAAGCCAAATAGAGTAAACCAATACCAAAGAGCCAAAGGAGAGAACCAGCCAGGACCTAATCAAGAAGCCACCACAATTAGCAGTAAGTTAAATGCCAACACAAAGACCACTATCAGTACTAGCTCCAGGAATTAAGCCAACTAAAAACTAGTGATTAAAGCCAAAGATCAGACTTCATCACCACAATCAGTTTTGTCTAGTGACAATAGGTACATGTCACTATGCAACGCCAAAAACAAAGCTCCAGGAGGAGATATACATCACAACCAGCCAACCAGACCAACTCCCAACACATCCAACCACCAGCAGCTTAGAATAGATAACTATTAAGGAGAGCTACAGAAGACCTCAAGGTATACTTGAGGGATTATGTGCTCAGACAGCCTGGAAGTGCCAGGGCTAGTTCATCACAGCACATGGATAGTCACATGTAAATTAAGCCTAAGAGAGGGGGGCTCAGACCAGCATCACTGCCCAAATCAGATGTAGTATATGTCTTATCAGTAGAAAACTAGGAAAGTAACAGCCAAAACCAAGTATAGCATCTGTTCATAGGCTATTAGAAAGAGACAAATAGGAATAGCCAAACCAAGTGGTATCTGTTCATATCAGTATGAGAGGTAAAATAACTAAGAACAAGTGAGTATCCATTCATGAGAGTAACTGACCAAAGTAACAACTCCAGGATCAACTAAACAGAACAGAGCAGTACAGGAGTATATATACTTCACAAATACACATAGATGGTCATTGACCAAAACCCTGACATAGCAAGAATCCATCACAGAGAGCTCCAATACAAGTTGATGCTCATCTACAGCAGCTAACCACAGCTAATAGAGCCTCACATCCAACAAGATCAAGAGCTAGAGCTATGCATTAGAGAGATCAGGAGGGGAGCAAGGAGAAGCTCACCAAAAGGAGTTGTAGCCGAAGTAGGATGCAGCCACACCATCACTATGGTGTGACCAGCATCACAACCAACACCACCACAACAAGCCGGAGCTTGCCAGAGAGCACCACAACGGCGGCACCAGTGAGAGCACGGGCACGAAGGCGCCAACCAAGGGCACCGCAGCACGGAGGCGCCACCCAGGGGCACCACCGCGCCACGGCACAGCCAGCACCGCCGGAGGATCCTCACGGCGACCGGAGCAACACCGGAGCCACGCCGGCGATGTGGTGGCCGAAACCCGAGCCGCAGGGGAGGGTCACGCGTGGTCGCAGGAGGACGCAGTGGGGCGGGTGGGCCGGCGACATGGGCGGCGCCGGGTGGCGCGTGGCGGGGCATCGGCGGGTGGGGTGGGGCGGAGGGGTGGTGGGGGCTGCTCCGGGAGGCGGGAGCGGCGCCGGACGGCGCCGGGCGGCGGGTGGCAGGGCGACGCCGGGCAGCGGGGGGCGGGGGCGGCGCCGGGCAGCGGAGAGAAGAGATAACGGGCGGGGGGGCGGTGCCGGGCGGCGCGTGGCGGGGCGTCGGCGGGTGGGGTGGGGCGGAGGGGTGGTGGGGGCTTCTCCGGGGAGGCGGGGGTGGCGCCGGGCGGCGGGTGGCAGGGCGACGCCGGGCAGCGGGTGGCGGGGGCGGCGCCGGGCAGCGGGTGGCGGGGGCGACGGGGGCGGCGGTGGGTGTGGATCTGGTGGGCGTCGGGGAGGAGAGAGGGAGAGAAGAGATAATGGGCGGGGGGCGTGGTGGGTGTGGATCTGGTTTGTCGTCCGTCGTTTTGTCTCTTTGCCGTCTGCTAGCAGACGGCAAAGAGGGGGTGTTTTTTCTCCGTAAACGGCTCGTTAGTGGGGGGCCACCTCTCTCTTTGCCGTCCGCCAGCTGACGGCAAAG
Organism: Triticum urartu; assembly: GCF_003073215.2. Classification (NCBI taxonomy): domain Eukaryota; kingdom Viridiplantae; phylum Streptophyta; class Magnoliopsida; order Poales; family Poaceae; genus Triticum; species Triticum urartu. The sequence continues at coordinate 309,587,133 of NC_053024.1, forward strand.
AAGTGACTGATGGCAAAGGCTTGTTTTGCCGTCAGCCATTTCTTTGCCGTCTGCTTTTGGGTAGCTGATGGCAAAGACCTTCTTTGCCATCTGCTAGCAGACGGCAAAGAGCTGGCAGATGGCAAATTAGCTGATTCCAGTAGTGTATGTTTCAATTGTTTACCAACATAAGCATTGAAGTTCTCTTGTTTAACAATAAAATTATCAAACTCATCTAAGCATTGGCTAGCAGACTTATAACGAGGAATATCACCTTCATCAAATCTATAGAGAGAATTTACCTTTACTACCTGTGTCGGTTATCAAGACCATGTATTTCTTCAACGGGCGGTAAATTAAGACCATGTATTTCTTCAATAGGAGGTAAATTCTTAACATCTTCAGCTTTAATACCTTTTTCTTTCATAGATTTCTTTGCCTCTTGCATATCTTCAGGACTGAGATATAGAATACCCCTTTTCTTTGGAGTTGGCTCAGGAGATGGTTCAGGAATTGGATAAGGTATTGGATCAGGGAGTGTCCAATTATTTTCATTGGTTAACATATTATTCAATAGAATTTCAGCTTCAGCTGGTGTTCTTTCCCTGAAAACACAACCAGCACAACTATCCAGGTGGTCATTGGAAGCATCGGTTAGTCCATTATAAAAGATATCAAGTATTTCATTTTTCTTAAGAGGATGATCAGGCAAAGCATTAAGTAACTAGAGAAGCCTCCCCCAAGCTTGTGGGAGACTCTCTTCTTCAATTTGCGCCAAATTATATATTTCCCTTAAAGCAGCTTGTTTCTTATGAGCAGGGAAATATTTAGCAGAGAAGTAATAAATCATATCCTGGGGACTACGCACACAACCAGGATCAAGAGAATTAAACCATATCTTAGCATCACCCTTTAATGAGAATGGAAATGATTTAAGGATATAATAATAGCGAGTTTTCTCATCATTCGTGAACAGGGTGGCTATATCATTTAATTCAGTAAGATGTGACACAACAGTTTCAGATTCATAGCCATAGAAAGGATCAGATTCAACTAAAGTAATTATCTCAGGGTTGACAGAGAATTCATAATCCTTATCAGTAACAAAGATAGGTGAAGTAGCATAAGCAAGATCACATTTCATTCTAGCATTCAGAGTTTTTTGTTTCAGCTTAGCTAATAATTTCTTAAGATCACTCCTATCATTGCAAGGAAGAAAATCTCTAGCAGTTTCTTCATCCATAACATAGCCCTCAGGAACAACAGGTAATTCATATCTAGGGGGAGAATCTTCATCATCACTTTCATCAATATTATTAGTTTCAATAATTTCATTCTCTCTAGCCCTAGCAAGTTGTTCATCAAGAAATTCACCAAGTGGCACAGTAGTATCAAGCATAGAAGTAGTTTCATCATAAGTATCATGCATAGCAGAAGTGGCATCATCAATAACATGCGACATATCAGAATTAATAGCAGAAGCAGGTTTAGGTGTCGCAAGCTTACTCAAAATAGAAGGTGAATCAAGTGCAGAGCTAGATGGCAGTTCCTTTCCTCCCCTCATAGTTGAGGGATAAATCTTGGTTCTTGGATCTTTCAAGTTCTTCATAATGATAAGCAAGTATAAATTCCAAGTAACTCAAAGAATAGAGCTATGCTCCCCGGCAACGGCGCCAGAAAATAGTCTTGATAACCCACAAGTATAGGGGATCGTGATAACCCACAAGTATAGGGGATCGCAACAGCTTTCGAGGGTAGAGTATTATACCCAAATTTATTGATTCGACACAAGGGGAGCCAAAGAATATTCTCAAGTAATAGCAGCTGAGTTGTCAATTCAACCACACCTGGAAACTTAGTATCTGCAGCAAAGTGTTTAGTAGTAAAGTAATATGATAGTGATGGCAACGGTAACAAAAGAGTAATGAAAGCAAAGTAATGTTTTTGGTGTTTTGTAGCGATTGTAATAATAGCAACGGGAAAGTAAATAAGCGTAAACCAGTATATGGAAAGCTCGTACGCATTGGATCAATGATGGATAATTATGCCGGATGCGGTTCATCATGTAACAGTCATAACATAGGGTGACACAGAACTAGCTCCAATTCGTCAATGTAATGTAGGCATCTATTCCGAATATAGTCATACGTGCTTATGGAAAAGAACTTGCATGCCATCTTTTGTCCTACCCTCCCATGGCAGCGGGGTCCTATTGGAAACTAAGGGATATTAAGGCCTCCTTTTAATAGAGAGCCGGAACAAAGCATTAGCACATAGTGAATACATGAACTCCTCAAACTACGGTCATCACCGGTAAGTATCCCGATTATTGTCACTTCGGGGTTAACAGATCATAACACATAATAGGTGACTATAGAATTGCAAGATAGGATCTAGAACTCTCATATATTGATGAAAACATAATAGGTTCATATCTGAAATCATGGCACTCGGGCCCTAGTGACAAGCATTAAGCATAGCAAAGTCATAGCAACATCAATCTCAGAACATAGTGGATACTAGGGACCAAACCCTAACAAAACTAACTCGATTACATGGTGAATCTCATCCAACCCATCACTGTCCAGCAAGCCTACGATGGAATTACTCATGCACGGCGGTGAGCATCATGAAATTGGTGATGGAGGATGGTTGATGATGACGACGGCGACGAATCCCCCTCTCCGGAGCCCCGAACGGACTCCAGATCAGCCCTCCCGAGAGGTTTTAGGGCTTGGCGGTGGCTCCGTATCGTGAAACGCGATGATTTATTTTCTCCTATTTTTTTCTCCCCGAAAGCAGTTATATAGAGTTGGAGTTGGAGTCGGGGGGTCTCCAGGGGGCCCACGAGGTAGGGGGCGCGCCCTGGGGGGCGCGCCCCCCACCCTCGTGAGAAGGGTGTGGGACCCCTGGTCTTCATCTTTGGCGAGGATTTTTTATTATTTATTGTAAGGTATTCCATGGAGTTTCAGGTCATTCCGAGATCTTTTGTTTTCTGCACATAAAACAACATCATGGAAATTCTGCTGAAAACAGCGTCAGTCCGGGTTAGTTCCGTTCAAATCATAAAAGTTAGAGTCCAAAACAAGGGCAAAAGTGTTTGGAAAAGTAGATACGACGGAGACGTATCAACTCCCCCAAGCTTAAACCCTTGCTTGTCCTCAAGCAATTGAGTTGACAAACTGAAAGAAATAAAGAAAAACTTTTACAAACTCTGTTTGCTCTTGTTGTTATAAATATGTCAAGCTAGCATTCAAGTTTTCAGCAAAGATTATAACTAACCACATTTGCAATAATTCTCAGGTCTCATGATTACCCATATCAATCGCATAATCAACTAGCAAGCCATAATAATAAATCTCAGATGACAACAATTTCTCAAAACAATCATAATATGATATAACAAGATGGTATCTCGCTAGCCCTTTCTGAGACCGCAAAACATAAATGCAGAGCACCTTTAAAGATCAAGGACTGACTAGACATTGTAATTCATGGTAAAAGAGATCCAATCATAGTCACACCCAATATAAATTAACAGTAATGAATGCAAATGAGAGCTGCGCTCTCCAGCTAGTGCTTTATAATAAGAGGGTGATGACTCAACATAAAAGTAAATACATAGGCCCTTTGCAGAGGGAAGCAGGGATTTGTAGAGGTGCCCGAGCTCGGTTTTGAAATACAGGTGAATAACATTTTGAGCGGTATACTTTCATTGTCAACATAACAACCAAGAGATGGCGATATCTTCCATGCTACACACATTATAGGCGGTTCCCAAACAGAATGGTAAAGTTTATACTCCCCCTCCACCAACAAACATCAATCCATGGCTTGCTCGAAATAACGAGTGCCTCCAACATACATCAGGTCCCAGGGGGAGTTTTGTTTGCAATTATTTTGATTTAGTTTGCATAAAGCATGGGATTGGGCATCCCGGTGACCAGCCCTTTATCTCGTGAGTGAGGAGCGGAGTCCACTCCTCTTGAGAATAACCCGCCTAACATGGAAGATACAGACAACCCTAGTTGATACATGAGCTTTTCGAGTATACAAAACATGATATTTATTTGAAGGTTTAGAGTTTGGCACATACAAATTTACTTGGAACGGAAGGTAGATACCGCATATAGGAAGGTATAGTGGACTCATCTGGAATAACTTTGGGGTTTTAAAGGATTGGATGCACAAACAGTATTCCCGCTTAGTACAGGTGAAGGCTAGCAAAATACTGGGAAGCGACCAGCTAGAGAGCGACAACAGTCATGTACATGCATTAAAATTAATGAACATTGGATATAATCATGAGTATGATATAATCCACCATGAACATAAATATCGTGAAGGCTATGTTGATTTGTTTCAACTAGATGCGTGAACATGTGCCAAGTCAAGTCACTTAAATCATTCAGAGGAGGATACCACTCTATCATACCACATCATAACCATTTTAATAGCATGTTGGCACGCAAGGTAAATCATTATAACTCATAGCTAATCAAGCATGGAACAAGAAACTATGATCTCTAATTGTCATTGCAAACATGTTTATTCATAACAAGCTGAATCAAGAACAATGAACTCATCATATTTACAAAAACAAAAGAGGTCGAGTTCATACCAGCTTTTCTCATCTCAGTCAGTCCATCATATATCATCATAATTGCCTTTCACTTGCACGACCGAACGATGTGAATAATAATAAGAGTGCACGTGCATTGGACTAAGCTGGAATCTGCAGGCATTCAATAAACAGGAGAAGACAAGGCAATATGGGCTCTTCTGTCAGATAAACAATAATGCATAAAAGATCCACTTCAACAATTTAATCATGATCTTCTCCTACTGACCCCCAAAGAAAGAAAAGAAATAAAAATATTTACACGGGAAAGCTCCCAACAAGCAAAAGAAGAACATGAAATATTTTTGGGTTTTCTTTTTAATTACTACTACAGGCATGGAAAGTAAATTAATTAAAAGCTACAACTATTTTTTTGTGTTTTCTTAAGGTTTATTAAACACACAAGAACAAAGCATAAAAGGAAATAAACTAGGATGGATGATACAATGAAAAAGTATGAGCACCGACATCTAGCAATGAGTGTGTGTGAACATAAATGTAATGTCGGTGAGAAATACGTACTCCCCCAAGCTTAGGCTTTTGGCCTAAGTTGGTCTATGGCCACGGCTAGCCTGGCTGATATCCATAATAATAGTTGTTGGGGTCGTACTGTGATGCAGCAGCTATCGCCTCCTGAGCTGCAGTGTGGCGACGAGCGGCCTCCGCTCTCCTCTCGTACTCATCTGCCTCCTCTCTGGTAATAGTATATCCTCCTCTTGCCTGATAATCAAAGAAAGCAGGAGCAGGGAGAGTAATATGGACAGCACGGCGTCTGTCAAAGATTAGTCGGTACTGGAGAGGTGATTCGTTCCTCTCGACAAAATGGTGGCAAACCATAAAATCAAAATCTAAATAAGCAGGAGGCAACTCCATGTCTCCGTCACGAATGTCTATCTCAAGAAATTTAGTTAAGCGGGTTGCATAAATTCCTCCAAAGAAATCTCCATTATGTCTATTATGATGCAACGTACGAGCTACAATGGCTCCCATATGATAAGATTGGTTTCCCGACACAGCACTCCTGAGAATGCTAAGGTCAGGGATACACATGTGACATGCTTCATCCTTAGCATTTATGCACCTACCTATGAAGAGAGCAAAATAATGTATAGCGGGAAAGTGAATGCTCCCTATGCTAGCTTGCGTTATATCTCTGGATTCCCCTACAGTTATACTAGCAAGAAAATTTCTAAATTCAGATTTAGGGGGATCCCTAACACTACCCCATTGTGGAAGTTTGCAAGCAAAAGTGAAATCCTCTAAGTCCATGGTATAAGATTTGTCATAAAGATCAAACATGACTGAAGGAGAATTACGCGAAGATGAATACTCAAACCTCCTCACAAAAGAGCTTGTGAGCTCATGATACTGGGGGCATTTGTCTGCCTCAAAGTCCTCAAGATCGGCATTACGCAAATATGCATTAAATTCTTCTTTGATTCCCGCTCGATCCATAAAATTTTCAGAAGGCCACTCACAAGGACGCACTGGAGCGTCTCTTGCTGGCTCTTCGTCAGCATCACGCATTGCAAGCCTGGGTCCTTGCTTCTTTGAAGAACCACCTTGGAACATTTTCCTAAGCATATTTGTTCCTCTGAAAAATTCTGAAAATTTTTAGTAACTTCAAAACAAAAGTAAACCAAACTCAATAATATTGATAGAAACTACTCCTACAAGTGCCTAGGGCCTATATCATGCATCAAAACTACTTTTGACCATATAAATTTGACATGCAAGCTCAAGAACATGGTCACCTAAGCAACACAAATTTGCAATGAATAAAGCACTAGAACAAAAAGTAATTGGACCAATGGAGGAGTCACATACCAAGGAACAATCTCCCCAAGAAGTTTTGTGACAGGTGCATTGAGCAAGGAGATCGTAAATGGCAGCAAAACGAGCTTGGACTCGGGTTTGAGCTGGTTTTTTGTGTTTGGGGGAGGAAGATGAAGTGTGGCTAAAAGAATAAGTGGAGGAGGGCCACCATGGGCCCATGAGGCAGGGGCGCCCTAGGGGGGTGGGCGCGCCCTCCACCCTCATGGCAAGGTGGTTGGCCCCCCTAGTGTGTCCTTTGTTCCATAAATCCTCAAATATTCTATAAAAAATCATATTTAATTTTCAGGGCATTCGGAGAACTTCTATTTTCGAGGTATTTTTATATTGCACGGATAACCAGATAACAGACAGAAAATTATTTATTTTTACTTTACTTCAACTAAATAACAGAAAGTATAGAAAGGGTACAGAAGGTTGTGCTTCTAGTTTCATCCATCTCATGCTCATCAAAAGGAATCCACTAACAAGGTTGATCAAGTCTTGTTACAAACCCATTCCGATTAACATGAAACCGGAGAAATTTTGAATAACGCTAGGTTACCTCAACAGGGATATGCACATCCCCAATAATAAGTATATCATATTTCTTCTTGACAGTAGGAAGAGGAAATTCAAAACCTCCAAATATAATCGATGGAATTTTTCCGATAGAATTGATACTATGAACTTGAGGTTGTTTTCTTGGAAAGTGTACCATATGCTCATTACCATTAACATGAAAAGTGACATTGCCTTTGTTGCAATCAATAACAGCCCCTGCAGTATTAAGAAAAGGTCTTCCAAGAATAATATACATACTATCGTCCTCGGGAATATCAAGAATAACAAAGTCCGTTAAAATAGTAACGTTTGCAACCACAACAGGCACGTCCTCACAAATACCGACAGGTATAGCAGTTGATTTATAAACCATTTGCAAAGATATTTCAGTAGGTGTCAACTTATTCAAGTCAAGTCTACGATATAAAGAGAGAGGCATAACACTAACACCGGCTCCAAGATCACATAAAACATTTTTAACATAATTTCTTTTAATGGAGCATGGTATAGTAGGTACTCCTAGATCCCCAAGTTTCTTTGGTATTCCACCCTTAAAAGTATAATTATCAAGCATGGTGGAAATTTCAGCTTCCAGTATCTTTCTTTTATTTGTAATAATATCTTTCATGTACTTAGCATAAGGATTCATTTTGAGTATATCAGTCAATCGCATACGCAAAAATATAGGTCTAATCATTTCACCAAAGCACTCAAAACCCTCATCATCCTTTTTCTTGGATGGTTTGGGAGGAAAAGGCATGGGTTTCTGAACCCAAGGTTCTCTTTCTTTACCATGTTTCCTAGCAACAAAGTCTTTCTTATCATAACATTGATTCTTTGATTGTGGGTTATCAAGAGCAACAGCAGGTTCAATTTCTACATCATTATCATTACTAGGTTGAGCATTATTATGAACATCATCATTAACATTTTCATTAGGTTCATGTTCATTACCATATTGAGTTTTAGCATCAGAAATAGAAATATCATTTGGATTATCAGGTGGTTCAGCAATAGGTTCACTAGAAGTTTGCATAGTTCTATCGTTTTTCTTGTTCTTCCTTTTTGAAGAACTAGGTGCATCAATTTTATTTCTCTGAGAATCTTGCTCAATTCTCTTAGGGTAGCCTTCAGGATACAAAGGTTCCTGAGTCATTCTACCAGTTCTAGTAGCCACTTTAACAGCATAATCATTTTTCTTACTATTCATCTCATTGAGCAATTCTTTTTGAGCTTTAAGTTCACCTCTAATATTAGCCATATAATCACCTAAATATTTAATCATATCAGCATCTTGTTTTAATTGTCTACCAAAATAAGCATTGAAGTCTTCTTGCTTAAACATAAAATTATCAAACTCATCCAAGCATTGACTAACAATTTTAGTAGGAGGGATTTCAGCTTTATCATATCTATAGAGAGAATTTACCTTTACTACTTGTGTCGGGTTATCGAGGTCTGGAGGTTCTTCAATAAATAAAGGATTAAGATCATATATTTCTTCATCAGGCGGTAAATTGAGACCATGTTCTTCTTCAATAGGAGGTAAATTCTTAACATCTTCAGCTTTCATACCTTTTTCTTTCATAGATTTGTTTGCCTCTTGCATATCTTCAAGACTGAGAAATAGAGCACCTCTCTTCTTCGGAGTTGGTTTAGGAATAGGATCATTAATTGGAGCAGGAGCTGCCTCAGGAGGTGCCCAATTATTTTCATTTGTCAACATATTATTCAATAATATTTCAGCTTCATTCGGTGTTCCTTCCCTGAAAAGAGAACCAGCACAACTATCCAGGTAATCTCTGGAAGCATCGGTTAGTCCATTATAAAAGATATCAAGTATTTAATTTTTCTTAAGAGGATGATCAGGCAAAGCATTAAGTAACTTGAGAAGCCTCCCCCAAGCTTGTGGGAGACTCTCTTCTTTAATTTGCACAAAGTTGTATATTTCCTTTAAAGCAGCTTGTTTCTTATGAGCAGGGAAATATTTAGCAGAGAAGTAATAAATCATATCCTAGGGACTACGCACACAACCAGGATCAAGAGAATTAAACCATATCTTAGCATCACCCTTTAATGAGAACAGAAATATTTTAAGGATATAAAAGTAGCAAGATCTCTCATCATTAGTGAACAGGGTGGCTATATCATTTAATTTAGTAAGATGTGCTACAACAGTTTCAGATTCATAGCCATAAAAAGAATCAGATTCAACCAAAGTAATTATATGAGGATCAACAGAGAATTCATAATCCTTATCAGCAACACATATAGGTGAAGTAGAAAAAGCAGGGTCAGGTCTCATCCTAGCATTTGGAGATTGCTTATTCCATTTAGCTAATAACCTTTTGAGTTCATATCTATCTTTGCAGGCTAAAATAGCTAAAGAAGCATCTTGATCAAATAAATAACCCTCAGGAATAACAAGTGATTCTTCATCATCACTTTCATCTTCATAATCAGATTCAATATTTTCAATCTCTCTAGCCCTAGCAAGTCGTTCCTCTAGAAAATCACTAAGTGGCATAGTAGTATCAGGCATAGAGGTAGTTTCATCATAAGTATAATGCATAGCAGAAGTAGCATCATCAATAACATGCGACATATCAGCACGAATAGCAGAAGCAGGTGTAGGTGTCGCAAGCTTACTCATAACAGAAGGTGAATCAAGTGCAGAGCTAGATGGCAGTTCCTTACCTCCCCTCGTAGTTGAGGGATAGATCTTGGTTTTTGGATCTCTCAAGTTCTTCATAGTGTCCAGCAGATATATATCCCAAGTGACTCAAAGAATAGAGCTATGCTCCCCGGCAATGGCGCCAGAAATTAGTCTTGATAACCCACAAGTATAGGGGATCGCAACAGCTTTTGAGGGTAGAGTATTCAACCCAAAATTATTGATTTGACACAAGGGGAGCCAAAGAATATTCTCAATTATTAGCAGCTGAGTTGTCAATTCAACCACACCTGGAAACTTAGTATCTGCAGCAAAGTGTTTAGTAGCAAAGTAATATGATAGTGATGGCAACGGTAATAAAAGAGAAATGAAAGAAAAGTAATGTTTTTGGTGTTTTGTAGTGATTGTAACAATAGCAACGGGAAAGTAAATAAGCATAAACCAATATATGGAAAGCTCGTAGGCATCGGATCAATGATGGATAATTATGCCAGATGCGGTTCATCATGTAACAGTCATAACATAGGGTGACACAGAACTAGCTCCAATTCGTCAATGTAATGTAGGCATGTATTCCGAATATAGTCATACGTGCTTATGGGAAAGAACTTGCATGCCATCTTTTGTCCTACCCTCCCGTGGTAGCGGGGTCCTAATGGAAACTAAAGGATATTAAGGCATCCTTTTAATAGAGAACCGGAACAAAGCATTAGCACATAGTGAATACATGAACTCCTCAAACTACGGTCATCACCGGTAAGTATCCCGATTATTGCCACTTCGGGGTTAACAGATCATAACACATAATAGGTGACTATAGACTTGCAAGATAGGATATAGAACTCTCATATATTGATGAAAACATAATAGGTTCAAATCTGAAATCATGGCACTCGGGCCCTAGTGACAAGCATTAAGCATAGCAAAGTCATAGCAACATCAATCTCAGAACATAGTGGATACCAGGGATCAAACCCTAACAAAACTAACTCGATTACATGGTGAATCTCATCCAACCCATCACCGTCCAGCAAGCCTACGATGGAATTACTCATGCACGGCGGTGAGCATCATGAAATTGGTGATGGAGGATGGTTGATGATGACGACGGCGACGAATCCCCCTCTCCGGAGCCCCGAACGGACTCCAGATCAGCCCTCCCGAGAGGTTTTAGGGCTTGGCGGCAGCTCTGTATCATAAAACGCGATGATTTCTTCTCTCCTATTTTTTTCTCCCTAAAAGCAGTTATATAGTGTTGGAGTTGGAGTTGGGGGGTCTCTAGGGGGCCCACGAGGTAGGGGGCGCGCCCTAGGTGGGGGCGCCCCCCACCCTCGTGAGAAGGGTGTGGGCCCCCTGGTCTTCATGTTTGGTGAGAATTTTTTATTATTTATTGTAAGGTATTCCGTGGAGTTTCAGGTCATTCCGAGAACTTTTGTTTTCTGCACATAAAACAACATCATGGCAATTATGCTGAAAATAGCGTCAGTCCGGGTTAGTTCCATTCAAATCATACAAGTTAGAGTCCAAAACAAGGGCAAAAGTGTTTGGAAAAGTAGATATAACGGAGACGTACCAGATCGCAACAGTTTTCGAGGGAAGAGTATTCAAACCAAATTTATTGATTCAACACAAGGGGAGCCAAAGAATATTCTCAAGTATTAGCAGCTGAGTTGTCAAGTCAACCACACCTGGAAACTTAATATCTGCAGCAAAGTATTTAGTAGCAAAGTAATATGATAGTAGTGATAACGGTAGCAAAAGTAATATTTTTGGTGTTTTGTAGTGATTGTAACAATATCAACAGAAAAGTAAATAAGCGAAGAACAATATATGGAAAGCTCGTAGGCATTGGATCGGTGATGGAGAATTATGCCGGATGCGGTTCATCATGTAACAGTCATAACCTAGGGTGACACAGAACTAGCTCCAATTCATCAATGTAATGTAGGCATGTATTCCGAATATAGTCATACGTGCTTATGGAAAAGAACTTGCATGACATCTTTCGTCCTACCCTCCTGTGGCAGCGGGGTCCTATTGGAAACTAAGGGATATTAAGGCCTCCTTCAAATAGAGTACCGGACCAAAGCATTAACACATAGTGAATACATGAACTCCTCAAACTACGGTCATCATTGGTAAGTATCCCGATTATTGTCACTTCAGGGTTAACGGATCATAACACATAATGGGTGACTATAGACTTGCAAGATAGGATCAAGAACTCTCATATATTGATCAAAACATAACAGGTTCAGATCTGAAATCACGGCACTCGGGCCCTAGTGACAAGCATTAAGCATAGCAAAGTCATAGCAACATCAATCTCAGAACATAGTGGATACTAGGGATCAAACCCTAACAAAACTAACTCGATTGCATGATAAATCTTATCCAACCCATCACCGTCCAGCAAGCCTACGATGGAATTACTCACACGGCGGTGAGCATCATGAAATTGGTGATGGAGGAAGGTTGATGATGACGATGGCGACGAATTCCCCTCTCTGGAGCCCCAAACGGACTCCGGATCAGCCCTCCCGAGAGAGTTTAGGGCTTGGCGGTGGCTCCGTATCGTAAAACGTGATGAATCCTTCTCTCTGGTTTTTTCTCCCTAAAAGTGAATATATGGAGTCAAGGTTGAGGGCGGTGGAGCATCAGGGGGCCCACGAGGCAGGGGGCGTGCCCAGGGGGTAGGGCGCCCCCCACCCTCGTGGACAGGTGGAGGCCCCCTGACATGGATCTTCCTTCCAGTATTTATTATATATTCCAAAATAATTCTCCGTTGATTTTCAGGTCATTCCAAGAACTTTTATTTCTGCACAAAAATAACACCATGGCAATTCTGCTGAAAACAGCGTCAGTCCGGGTTAGTTCCATTCAAATCATGCAAGTTAGAGTCCAAAACAAGGGCCAGAGTGTTTGGAAAAGTAGATACAATGGAGATGTATCAAGTACTACTACTCCAAGATGATTGCACATTCCTCCTCAACTCATCATCCACAAAAGGTCAAAAACGAACAAGTCATTCATCATCGTTCCCTTGCGTCCGCCATGGCCAACGTGAGTTCTGGGTTGAGAGATTGCCACCAGGGAGAGGCGAGCCTGGAAGCAGAAGCATGAGAGATGTCCCGCCTCGCCGCGAAAGCAGCCAACATGTCCCGCCAAACGGCCGTAGCAGCAGAGAGGTCCCGCCGCGCCGCCGAAGCAGCACGGAGGACCCGCCGCGCCGTCGATGCAGCAGATTGGTCCGGCCGTGCCGCGAAAGCAGAAGAGATGTCCCGCTGCGCCATGAATGTAGCAGAGATGTCCTCCCGCGCCGCGACGGCTTCGGAAAATGTCTCGCGGTCAGGCGATGAGTCTTACAAGAGCATGTGTGCCCTCGTCCTTAGGCAGATGGATCAGATTTCCATGTGGGCGAGGTTGCAGGATGACCTGCAAGCCTCGTTTGAACAGTCTACCAACGTCATCCGGCAACTAAAATAAGAGCAATGCGAAGCTCCGGGCCGAGCGCGACCTGCTGAGGGCGAAGATCGTCCAAAGTGTGGAGCAACAGGAGTAGGCCACTGCCTTGTTGAAGAGGACCAGCATCATCGTCGAGAAACTTATGGACGAGAATGCCATGCTGCACATCAAGCGTAGAAGGCTGGTGGAGGAATCCGTGGATGCTCTCAAGCAGCATCTTGAGGACAAGAAAGAGCTCGTCACCGCTCGCCACGGAGACTAGTTCCCGCGGCCTGCAGCAACGCATCAAGAAAGTAGAGATCTGCGAGCCAGATAGTTGTCTTCCTTCTTGTGTTGCCCTTGTGTATTTCAGGTGTTGCCGCATGTGGCTTTTTTTAATTATGTTTCTAAATATGTAAGACAATTATTATCCAATGCCATCGTCCTTATATTTATCATGCTTGCTATGAGTCACAGTCGATGCTATATAGGTCCGTCGGATCTTACATCAAGATCCGTGCAAAACTTTCTTTTCAGATTTTCATTTTTCTCTCTTAAATCTCAGTCCAGTGAGACATATAGCCACGCCGTAGAACAGGTGCTCGGGCGCCATTAATGGAGACGTTGGGAGGGAGGTGCGCGGCGGGTTGCGGTCAAAAGGGCTCTCCTCCCGATGAGCAAGCGCAGGGGTCTGATCGCACGCCTCCCGTACTCAAATAGCTACCCCGCACAACACCTCCTAGCCAATAAAAAAAGGGGACGCGTGGCCGCATGTAATTGGTAAGTCAAACGCCCACGGTTTCAATAATACTTGTGTTTCTAATTTGTAATGTGACAACACTTGTTCCAAAATGACTTTGTTGATTGTTAATGTGTGCGCATTTTCAAATCGGACAGAAAAATTACCACAGCATGTTGGTGCCATGTCATGACACCATGCCAAGTTTCATGAATTTCAGGTCTGTTTTGGAATTACAGGAATTCAAAAAACAAGTTTCTCAATCTTTCCGGCCGAGCCACGACGCCCAGATGTTTGAATTTCACTCACATCTCTTGCACGAGACCTAGAAATTCACCCAAGGACATACATGCGATTTTTCAAACAACTTTGGTGCACTAGAGCATGTGCTTGTAGTTCAAATTTTAATTATGCACATTAAATGCCCAAAAACTCAATTAATGTATAAAAAGGTCAAACGAACCCGGAATAATTCCAAAATTTAGCACGATACTTCTATTTGGTCTAATCTGGTTGTGTAAAAAATTAAGGCGGGAGAAGGTAGTGTACGTATGTCGTTTCACACACGAGGTGACACATTCCCTCTCGGAACAACGAGCCTTCTTGAGGGAAGCTCCGGTTTACAAGAAGTTTACACCAAAGCTTGTTCCAATTTGGCCAACAAAATTACCACAGCATGTTTGTGCCATGTCATGAGACCATGCCAAGTTTCATGATTTTCAGGCGTGTTTTGGAATTACAGGAATTAAAAAACCAAGTTTCTCAATCTTTCCGGTCGAGCCACGACGCCCAGATGTTTGAATTTCACTCCCATCTCTTGCATGGGACCTAGAAATTCACCCAAGGACACACATGTGATTTTTCAAACAACTTTGGTGCACTAGAGCATGTGCTTGTAGTTCAAATTTGAATTATGCACATTAAATGCCTAGAAACTCAATTAATGTATAAAAAAGGCCAAACGAACAAGGAATAATTCCAAATTTTAGCATGATACTTCTATTTGGTCTAATCTGCCAGTGTACAAAAATTAAGGCAGGAGAAGGCAGTGTACGTATGTCGTTTCGCACACGGAGGTGACACGTTCCCTCTCGGAACCACGAGCCTTCTTGAGGGAAGCTCCGGTTTGCAAGAAGCTTACAGAAAGCTTGTCCCAATTCGGCCAAAAAATTTACTGCAGCATGTTGGTGCCATGTCATGACACCATGCCAAGTTTCATGATTTTCAGCCGTGTTTTGGATTTACATGAATTAAAAACCAAGTTTCTCAATCATTCCGGCCGAGCCATGACGCCCAGATGTTTGAATTTTATTCCAATTCTTGCATGGGACCTATAAATTCACCCAAAGACACACATGTGATTTTTCAGCAAACTTTGGTGCATTGGAGCATGTGCTTGTAGTTCAAATTTGAATTATGCACATTAAATACGCAGAAACTCAATTAATGCATAAAAATGCCAAACGAACCCGGAATAATTCCAAATTTAAACACGACACTCATCTACTAGTTGCATGTTCATTGTACATAAATGTTCTAGCAATTCAAACAACATCCTTTCCCTCTGTAACACCATTTTGTCTTTCAGAACA
Organism: Triticum urartu; assembly: GCF_003073215.2. Classification (NCBI taxonomy): domain Eukaryota; kingdom Viridiplantae; phylum Streptophyta; class Magnoliopsida; order Poales; family Poaceae; genus Triticum; species Triticum urartu. The sequence continues at coordinate 309,602,558 of NC_053024.1, forward strand.
TAATGAAAAAATCAGGTATACCACAAACAGTTTACTAGAAAGAATCGTGTGGGATGCGATATAAAATAACTTGGGGCACCATCTTGTCTGGCTTACGCGGGAAGCTTCGTCATCTACAGTCCACCGCCCCCGCTTGAACCACACTTGCGTGCTAGTTTCTCGCGGCACCGAGCAAATTTGTCTTGCCACCGCGGAAATATCTATCTCCCCACCCACTCCCTCCTACCAAAAGCCACATTTCCACTGTTCCTACTTGCTTTCCAAGTTCAAACCTTCACTGCTGCTTACTGGCAGCTCAGCCTCCTCACCGGCGACCCTTCTTCTTGCAGCGCCTCCTCCTCGCCGGCTACCCTTCACTACTAGGGAAAACCTTATACACAGCATCTTAGCAGTAGCGCTGGACAAAACAGTGCGCTACTGCTTCTTAGTAGTAGCGTGTTTAAATAAACCGTGCTACTGCTACTACTTTAGCAGTAGCGCGTTCTAGGAAAACGCACTGCTGCTATGTTTGTACTGGGCACAAATGGCTAGCCCCACTTAGTAGTAGCGCGTATCTGCAACCACCGCTACTGCTACGTTCCATAGCAGTAGCGCGTATTCCGGAAACACGCTACTACTTACTTACCTTATCCTCACCACGCGCCCGACCCTCTCACTCACTCTCCCTCTCACTCACTCTCGCCCGCGCCGAACCCGTCGTCCTCTGCTGCGTTGCTCCTCCGCCGAGGTACTCCCTTCGTCCCTCCTCCTCCCTCCTCCCTCCTCCCCTCCCTCCACCTCCCTCCTCCTCCGACCGCCCTCCTCCCACCGCCCCTCCCTCCTCCTCCGGTCGCCCCTCCCTCCTCCACCTCCGGCCGCCCCCTCCCGCTCCTCTCCCCTCCCCCTCCCTCCTCCGATCCCCCCGGCCTCCTCCCTCTCCTCCTCTCTCCTTCCTCCTCCCTTCCCCTCCTCCCTCCATCTCTTTTTTTCTGTTTTTTACTGTAGTTTCTTTACTATTGTATAATGCAGTTTTTTAATGTTTTTAGTAAGTGTTTAAAATAATTAGTAAGTAAATTAATAAAACTAGTTGAACTAGTTTATTTTTAGTAAGAACTAGTTGAATTAATAGAACTAATGTATTTTTAGTAAGAAAATTAATATAACTAGTTGAACTAGTTTATTTCTAGAAAGAACTAGTTTATTTTTATTTATAGTAAGTTTATTTTTAGTAAGAACTAGTTGAACATGTTACATTTGTTTTTTTAGTTTAAGCAATTATTCTCGCATCGACGTCGATGATGCCTATCCCGCATCCTTGTTGTCGATACCCGTCGTTCGCTAGGGTTTTAGTTGTATTAGTGATGTTATATATATGATACTATTCGGGATGTATTAGTGATAACTTATATGGTTTTTGTTTTTGCAGAAATCTAGGAGCCCCTCCATCATCCCGGACGTCGTCCCCGTCACCGACCCCCTCTGACCTCGAGGTGAGACCAGCCAAATCTCCATGTCAATATGAGTCCTATAAGATATGATGTAGATAAAAACATGTATATCTTGTGTTTCTCAAATAGGATATGTGGTTGCCCAAGTGGCCGGTCATGTTTGCAGGTTACACCTCCGAGTGGCCTATGTTTTGCCAGAGTGTTGATTAATTGCTGTTGCGGCAAATTTCAAGCGCTCGATATGTCCTTTTTTAGCAAAGGTCATGCCAGAATTTTCCGTGAATTTTGGCATGACTTGTGCTAGAATATGTAGGAAATATCGAGTGGCCTGGATTTTCTAGAAAGATAATTAAACGATATTTCGGGTTGACTTTAAGTCTGTCGAGGCCGAAGAATCCCAAGTGTTGTCATGGGGGTCATTTCTCCTTCTTCTCCTTGTGCTAGACCTTTGTTATGCACTAGGGGAAGGAGGAGTAACGACCATCACCGACGGTCTCCTTGTGCTAGACCTTTGTAGTACATATATTTAATTGTACAAGTTTAAATTTTGAATTATGAACATAGGAAATGTCGTACTCAGACGATGAAAGTCTCCCGGGGGAGTGCGACTGGTGCCACGACGACTGAGATATGTGCGACATGCCTCACCTGGACGAAGATCGGCGCTTCAGCATTAAGCTCCAGGAGACCTTCGATGTTGAAATGGTACGTAATGACGACAAAATTTTTTTCGTAATTAAGCACAACTTCAACTATTTCAACGTGTAATTTTCATCTTTTACAATTCGACTAGCTTATCCCATGCCATGCAAGACGGTATGTCTTGGAGAGGATGAGTTTTCAAGACCATGAAAATTTTGAAACAAAGAAAATACACCTAAGGACCCATCATGATATGAATTTTGAAGTAAATTTGTACAATTCTCAGAGCGTAACCCATTTTGGTTGCCAAAATTGGGAAGCACTTTGCAAGATGTATGGTTTTTATGACGATATGATTGTCACCATGGATCTTGGTGATCCTGACATCGAGCAAGACAATATGGACATTTGGGTCCTTGTTGATACACTTTCGATTCTACCGCTATGTGAGTTTCTCAAACATAGTTATTAACTAATTTATATTTTTTTATTTCAAAATAGTTGACAGCTTATTTCCATTGATAGCTTATTTTCATTCTTCAAACAATGTGCGGAAGATGGTAGACAAAACCCACTACACCGATGGCTCCGAATTAACTTATAAGGAGAAAAATCATCTGATCGCATTTTGTACTGAACTTGAGAATCACAATACCTATTATCATACTCTTCCAAATTATGGTCAATACGTGCCACTAGTGCATGTGTTGAACCACGGTAACTTCCATGGAGATGCCCTGGTAAGATTTTTTACTATTACGACATCCGTGCATCTTTTGCATACTTCTAAAACTAGTACATCATTGCTAACTATGAAGTTATTACTATGTTTTTCAACAGAAAATCCTGATGGATTGTGTGCCTCATTTGATGTATCAGAATGGTCACCTTGATGCTTTGAACATACAGCCAGGTCATCCTATGAATCTCACCTGTCCATACCGCATTTCTAATACCGGTGAACACATGACAATCAAAGAATGGAAAAATGTATGGACAGTCGTAAGGAGGTTCTTGGAAGCAGCATTGTGCGAAAGGCAAGAATTGGAGACAGGATAATCTCCATTCTCCATAATGGAGAGTCAGGGGCTATCTTGTTTTATGCTATTTTACCTAAGAGAATATAGTAGGTCCTAAGAGAATGTAGTAGGTCCTATGAGGTACAATATGTTTATGAGAGTTGATGATGACAGTAGTTGTGATTACGAATAGTGACCAACTTGCTATGTGATCTCTAATTGATGAAAATGATGATCATGAGGAGGTGTTATATGACAATGATGTATTATGATGATAAGTTGTGAATGATATGATGATGATGATATTTATTATATCACTGGGAGAAAGAACCGCGGATTAGTTTCAAGTGGATGTCCATCCACTTGAAACTAGTCCACGGTTCTTTCTCCCAGTGATGTAATAACTCATTATGATGTAAACACAATCTCTAAATTGTTGCGGTATGAAAACTTGTATGAAGGTGTATGAATACAACATGAAATAACAAAGAAGTAAAATATGGAATAATAGTAGTTGCGTGTGCTGGGAGAAGCGCTACTACTAATTACCAGTAGCGCTCATTGTAGAAAGCACTACTACTAAGTCGATATAGAAGTAGCGTGGTCTAACCCACGCTACTGCTAACCTTTAGCTGTAGCGCCTTACTAGTAGTGTGGTTCCCCATGCTACTGATAGGCATTAAACTCGCGCTACTGCTAGGGTTTTCCCTAGTAGTGCTTGTTCTTGCAGCGTCGCCTCCTCGCCGGCGACCCTTCTTCTTGTAGCACCACCTCCTCGCCGATGACCCTTCTTCTTGCTGCGCGGTCTCCTCGCCGACGACCCTTCTTCTTGCTGCGCGGCCTCCTCGCCGCTGACCCTTCTTCTTGCTGCGTAGCCTCGTCGATATGGTCAGGTAATCCACACCCCACCCACACCATCCTCGTCCTTTCCCGTCCCACATGCCCCGACTGACGGAGCGACACCTTCCATCGAAATCACTTCCTCCTCCAATTAAGTGCCGCCAACAGCCATTTTACACACAGTATAACATGGAGCTGAGTAGCATGCGGCCCATGCGTGAACGAGGTCGCTATGGCTGCCATGTGTATCGATCGCCAGATCTTGGAGGAGCACCTCGTCTTCGAGGCCATCGTCGACACCGCCACGCGGTTGTCTACTTTAAAATACAGTTCATGATGTTTTCTCGAGGCCACCGCCAGTGCCTTCTAGTGATTTTTCCTCTGTAATGTTAATATGCAATCTGATGTTCAGTTAACAGTTTGGTCCTCTGAAATGTAATGTTCAGTTAACACTTTGGTCCAACAATTGCTACATTCGTAGTACTGTTCTCAAGCATTCTTGTTTTGTTAACTGTCTTATCTTCTAGTACATGTTTCTATTCTGCAATATCGTGCTCAGTTAACTATTTTGGTTCATTTGGTCTGCTGTCCATTTAACTGTTTGGTTCAGTTCTGCAATTTGATTTTCATTTGTTCTGGGTACAATTTTGTATTGTTATGCATGTGACACCAATCGAATTTGGCTGTACTAAATACATATTTTCTACTGATAGTATGGCAACTCTCAGTTAACCTGATCAAGATCTTCCTTATGTGTGTTGCAGGGAAACAATGGGAGACACTGCGGTTTACCATCGAGGTTTGTTTAAGCAAGGTCCTTTGGCTAATAGCACATTATTGTGCAGTTGCAGGAATCATTCTAATATTTAGGTTTCTTACAATTTGTTCTTGCACATATAGGTCCTGCTGTGAGAGTCTTAGACCCACTGTTTGACCCATTTTGCATATGGGGAAATGAGATGTCCATGAATATCAGTCAAGTCATGAAACTCATAAAGATTGTTAGGATGAAGAAACTTGCGATGAATAACAGCAACATCTTTGAATGAAGAAGACATCAGTCAACTATAGGATGGTACCAACTCTTTTACCTTGTTTTTACCCCTTGCGCCATTTCAAAATTTACAACTGCATAGCTTTGTTTTTAGTACTTTTCAAAGTAGTTCACCGATGATTACCTCTCAAACCACCTGCATGGTCAAGAGGCGAGGAAGCTATTCATTCAACACCCACAGTACAATATTGAAGTCTTGCTGAAGAGGACGAAGGTTGGGCGGGCAATTATCCATAGCCACTGGCCTAAAGTTGCAAGGACATTCAACATCACTGAAGGCTCAATATTTGCCCTCTTCTTCCGCAGTTTCCCAGATGAGATTCATCTGTCTATTTACCGTGTATGATGCTACTTTCCAAAGGTTTTTGATGATGCATGTGAAACTTGGTGCTGTTGTGTAATGGCATAACTGAGTGCCGAAGCTATCTGATGTAATTCGGTTATGGAATCCTGGTTGCTTTTATACGTACATGAAATATATGGCGTGTTTTATAAGAAATATCAGTTTGATTTGTACATGGATTATCAATAATAGGCTAATTACCTTTCTTATTGGGGTTTTCTATTGCAAACGGTTACTCAGACAACACCATGGGCGATGAACTCAAACAACCGGCGCGGTTTCTAGAAATTAGGTGTGTTCGATCAACCAACAATCACACACGGCTTCCGGCAACGAAATGTTTGCGTTAGGCCACCTTGCACAAACGTTTCCACACAAAGAACTGTGTGTGATATACATACCTATAGAAATGTTTTTCTAGGATTCACCGTGTGGGATGTACATACCTACGGAAATGATTTTCTGGGGTTCACCGTGTGGGATGTACATACCTACAGAAATGATTTTCTGGGGTTCACCGTGTGGGATGTACATACCTACGCAAATGATTTTCTCGGATTACCGTGTGGGATGTACATACCTACGGAAATGATTGGGTTTTTATGCCTCGCCCGATTGCACACGGCCCCATCATGGGTCCCTGGAGGGCCTATCCCCGACGATCTCTGGGTCGTGTGGGAAGGACACCCTATCGCACACACTCACTTGTCGACAGTTCCAAATGCCGTCGTAGAAAGGGGTGAAAAACCATTTGTTTAGGACGTCGTTGTACCAGTGATGTACTCCTATATATATGCCCACGAGGCTCAAGCAATACAATCAACTATTCCACCAATCTCTCTCTCTCTCTCTCCCTTTTAACTGCCATGAGCTAGAAATAAACTCTAACCTCTAGCTAAGTTAGAGTATCCAAACGGTGACATTGTTAAATCAAATGGAAAGGCGTGTTCAATACTCCCTCCGGTCCTTTTTACTCTGCACATGAGAATTGTCTGAAGTCACACTTCATAAAGTTTGACCTTACTTATATGAAAAAAATATCAGCATCTACCATGCTAAAGTTATACAATATGAAAATTTAAGTCATGACACATGTACTAATATTTATTTCATATTGTGAATGTTGGTATTTTGTTCTATAAAGACAGTCAAACTTTACGAGGCTTGACTTTAGACAAATCTTATATGCGAACTAAAAAGATTCAAAGGGAGTACCGTAACGCCCTGAGACCGATGTGCCAGGTGTCTTCGAGTTATTCGCTGTTGTTGCCTTGTCTTTTGCTTGCGTGTTGTATCTTGTCCTGTCATCATGTGCATTGCATCATCATGTTTACAAAACCCGCATCCGTCCGAGTTCCCCCAATTCCGTCCATTGTCCGTTCTGAGCCCATCCACACTTGCACGCGCCCGCGGCATGTCCGAAATAGTATTTTATAAGTGGCCGGAAAATGTTCTCGGATTGGGTTGAAATTTGGTGTGCGGTCTTATTATAGTGCAGACAGACCGCCTGTCAAGTTTCATCGCAATCGGAGTTCGTTAGATGCCCCAACGGATAACTATAGCGGCAGTATAGCCGGTCTAACGTCAGACGTTTTCAGTCTCCGGAAACAGTCGCCGGGCCTCCCTCTCTTCTCTTCTCTCAGCTCGAGACCGTCTACACAGTCCGCTACCTACCGCCAGGCCCAACCTAACCTCTCTCGTCAGCCCGCGGCACTCCTCGCGCGCGCGTCCGAAAAGTTGTCCCGGACCCGACCCGAGCAGTTGCCACCATTGGACTCAGATCATCCCCAAACATCTACAAAACGTCGCCGTTTTCTTATTTGGACTCCCTAGCTTATTTTTCCCGACCGTCCGATTACGATCGGAGGGATTCAGGCGACCCTACCCAAATCCACTCGGGATATATATTCGGATCAAACCCAAGTCCAATCCATCCATCCCTTCTCCGCCGCCAGCCGACCTAGCTACCTTCTTCCTCAGGATCTCCTCCCGATCCAAACATCCTCATCGTTTTCTCCACCCAACCAACCACCGCCGCAGCCTCCGACCACCTCCCGCAATTTTCGCGCCGGCCACCCAAGCAGCAGCAGCAGTCTGGAGGGCCGCCCTCCACCCAGCATCCAGTCGGCGCTCGATCCAGCTTGAGATCGAGGCCACATCCTCATCCCCGAGATCTTCGAACCCCCCTCCTGCTCTGCTTCGTCCCGCTCACCGAGCCCTGCCTCGTCGCCGGTAACCAGCGCCGTCCACCTCGAGTTGCGGCCTCCTCTGCTTCTCCTCATGCCCGCAGCACCAGCTTTCCCGCGCCACCACGACCAGCAGCTCACCGGAGCCAGCAGGACTCCTCCCGAGCACCATGAACCTCCGTACCCTCGCCGGAGCAAGCTCGTTTCCAAATCCGCCAGCCCGCCTCCGCTTCGATTCGGCAGGGAACGGGACCCCGGCGACCTCCTGCGTCCGGATCCGGGTCCGCCTCCCTCTGCCCGTCCCTCTCCTTTCTCGTATCTCCTTCCTCCTCCCTCTGTTTTGTCTCCCCTGTCTCTCTCTCTGAACCCACTCTTGTTTTCTTCAACAGGAGCTCGCCTGCGCAAGTCTCTGCCCGCGCCCCTCCTCGTCGCCATGGATCCGCGCCAAGCTCCGCCTCCCCGTGCTCCGTTCCACCCGTTCCGGCTGGTTCCCGCCGACCCCATCGCTGGGACCCTTGCCGCCTTCTTCTGCATCGTCTGCTGCTGCTTCTGTTCTTCAGAAACGAGAGCAGCAGCGCCTTGACCCGTTGTGTTGACCGCGCCACGCCAGCGCATGGCCCAGCGCCCTTTCCAGCCCCTCCTCTCTGTTCAGCCCAGTCCGCCCGAGATGTGGCCCAGTTCCTGTTTTTTTCAGATCTACGATTTTATCTAATTTCCAGGAGACTGCCAGTTTACAGTTTAGTCCCTAGTCTTCATGCATATTATAACTCATGATCTATGCATCATATGTAAAAACTTAATATATGAAACTTGCTTAGAATTTTGTGTAGATTAATAATATCCAATTTTCTTGCATGTTTAAAATGTTTAAATTGCTGTTTGTTTAAATTTGCTCCTATGCCATGTTAAAATGCTTTAATTCATAACTAAATAACCGTAGCTCGGTTTTAAATAGATTATATATGTAAATGGGGTAGGATTTTGCCTAGTTTAACATGGTGGCTTTACTTTGCATGTTTAATAACTCTAAAATTGTGTTTAGGGCAGAACAGTACCAAACCTAATATATGCATATGAGGATTTTCCGGACTTGTTGTTTTGTTGTTCCGGCCTCATTTAAACTTGCCTAGATAGGTAGTTTTCATTTGCTTCACCCTCTTGCCATGTTTAACAAAATTTAATATTGTTGGGTACATAAACAAGAGAGAACTTAATAATTGATGTGGTGTTCCGTCAATATGCAACCCGTGCATATTGAGCTCCACTTAACTTGTAGTTTTTTTGTGCACTTTGCCATGCCGTGCTTCTTTAAACCGGACATGCATCATAATTGTTTGTGCATCATGCCATGTCTATGTGGTGGTTGTTTACTATGTTATCTGCTTCTTTCCGGTGTGCTTCTTCGGGTTGGTTCTGGTAACGTCGCGTTTGTGAGGAACCGTTCGTCTACGTCCGTTTGTCTCTTCATGGACTCGCTCTTCTTCCTTGCGGGATTTCAGGCAAGATGATCATACCCTCGAAATCACTACTATCTTTGCTATGATAGTTTGCTCGCTCTTTGCTGTGCCAATGCTACGATGCCTACCTTTTGCTTGTCAGCCTCCCAATTGCCATGTCAAACCTCTAACCCACCATGTCCTAGCAAACCATTGTTTGGCTATGTTACCGCTTTGCTCAGCCCCTCTTTTAGCGTTGTTAGTTGCAGGTGAAGATTGAAGTTTGTTCCTTGTTGGAACATGGAGATACCGTTCCTTATTGGAACATGTTTACTTGTTGGGATATCACTATATATCTTATTTAATTAATGCATCTATATACTTGGTAAAGGGTGGAAGGCTCGGCCTTATGCCTGGTGTTTTGTTCCACTCTTGCCGCCCTAGTTTCCGTCATATCGGTGTTATGTTCCCGGATTTTGCGTTCCTTACGCGGTTGGGCTATTATGGGAACCCCTTGACAGTTCGTCTTAAGTAAAGCTCTTCCAGCAATGCCCAACATTGGTTTTGCCATTCGCCACCTAGCCTTTTCTTTCCCTTGGGTTCTGCAGACTCAAGGGTCATCTTATTTTAACCCCCCCGGGCCAGTGCTCCTCTGAGTGTTGGTCCAACCTGTCAGCTGCTGGTGGCCACCAGGGGCAATTCTGGGCTGCCCTACCGGAACCTTGGACAATCCGGTGTGCCCTGAGAAAGAGATATGTGCAGCTCCTATCGGGATTTGTTGGCACATTCGGGCGGTGTTGCTGGTTTAGTTTTACCCTGTCGAAATGCCTTGTTGTACTGGGATACCGAGTCTGATCGGAATGTCTCGGGAGGAGATCTATTCCTTCGTTGACCGTGAGAGCTTGTGATGGGCTAAGTTGGGACACCCCTGCAGGGATTTGAACTTTCGAAAGCCGTGCCCGCGGTTATGGGCAGATGGGAATTTGTTAATGTCCGGTTGTCGAAAACCTGAAGTTGACCTTAATTAAAATGAATCAACCGCGTGTGTAACCGTGATGGTCTCTTTCCGGCGGAGTCCGGGAAGTGAACACGGTGGTGGAGTTATGCTTGACATAGGTTGTTTTAGGATCACTTCTTGATCATACTTTTATCGACCGTGCTTTGCCTTCTCTTCTCGCTCTCATTTGCGTATGTTAGCCACCATATATGCTAGTCGCTTGCTGCAGCTCCACCTCTTACCTTTACCTTACCCATAAGCTTAAATAGTCTTGATCGCGAGGGTGCGAGATTGCTGAGTCCCCATGGCTCACAGATACTTCCAAAACCAGCTTGCAGGTGCCGATGAGTCCGTGCAGATGACGCAACCAAGCTCAGGAGGAGCTCGTTGAAGATCTTGTCCTTTGTGTTGTTTCGTTCTAGTTGATCAGTAGTGGAGCCCAATTGGGGTCGATCGGGGACCTTTGTCGCATTTGGGTTTCTTCTTTTATTTTGGTTCCGTAGTCGGACCTTGAGTGTATTTGGTTGATGTAATGCTTTATTCATGTAATTGTGTGAAGTGGCGATTGTAAGCCAACTATGTATCTCTTTCCCTTATGTATTACATGGGTTGTGTGAAGATTACCTCACTTGCGACATATGCCTTCAATGCGATTATGTCTCTAAGTCGTGCCTCGACACGTGGGAGCTATAGTCGCATCGAGGGTGTTACAAGTACAACATGCTTAACATCAACCAAATATAGTCATTCATAGAGCTATTATTAAATTTGGTATTGATGAAATTGAACTGCATAGTTCATACTTCCACATATAGAACATCACCCAATTAATAGCTTAAATAAACAAGGCATACTACGAACAACCAAATATGGCAATTGAAACTGGACATATGCTAACTACAAACAACCAAACAACCATAAACAGTAGAAATAAACAAATCATGGGCTTCCTCACTTGTCACATATTGGCACCTCCTTGTGGTCGCCGTCGATGAGGTCTGACTTGCCAGTTGAGGATCCCAAGCCAGCGTCGCAGAAAGTGTCCTTTAGAAATGACAAGAGGGGCTCCATGCCGATGAAGGATGGCAAATTGTTCATAACGAGCCGCAGGAGATCAGTGGCATGGCCATCGATGAGATCGACGGTTGTCGAACCCGAAGGGTTGGGGGTGGGAAACTTAATCTGTGACATAACCCACGTCAAGCCGTTAGTATCGATGACCTCGATGTCGTAGCCGGCATCCGTGACATGCCAAAATACTCTAGCCCGTTGATTGAAAGGCTCAATCTAGGTCCAGTCATCGTCGTCAGCTTCCTCGGTGGCCACCTCACCGACATCAGGAGAAGAGGCCGCGGTAAAGCTCTTTTGGGCCATTCACTCCTCGAGCTCATCGGGAAGCCTAGCCGGGCTTAGGCTGCGATGCTCTGGAGTGGGGGAGGGGTGGGGAGGGGGATCTCGAGGAAAGGGGGTGTTTCACAGGCGTCATCTAAGAAACTCAGGGCGGCGACGGGATCTATATCGGTGGGTAAACTACATGGGCCGATCAGCACAGGTTGACGATGGAGGCGGCGCAGCCGTGGCAACGGTGACCTTGCTCGGTTTGGTGCGAGGGACGGGTGGTGTGTACGTATGTGAGTGGGGGATTTGGGGTGAGCGAAGGATTTGCGGTGTGTGTGTGTGGAGGGGGTCCAAGGTGGTGTTTGAGGTCGCGCGTACTAAAAATTTTACTAGGCGGGAGTAAAATGGCGGGGCTAGCGAAAATTTGGTTCAAGGGATTGAAGCAGAGCGAGGCGGGAGTAACGAACTTCACACACGGTTAAAACATAATAATCGTGTGCTATCAAACAGAAAAATAGTCTAGTTGAGCGGATATTTTTGAGATTGCGAGGGGTGGAGGTGGGAGTAAAATGCCAAGGCTACTTAAAATTTGGATCTACTGACAGAAGCAGAGCGTGAGTAACAGACATCGCACACTGTCCAGACATACTAATCGTGTGCTATCAAACAGAAAAACCATCTACATGGGTACATATTTTCGAGATTGCTCGGTACTACTTCATACTAGATGAACCTCTGTGGGGTCGGGGATGCCCGGTGAATTTGCGATGCATATGTGCCACATAAAAATTTTGATTGGTTATTTAAATGTCATAGCACATCGTTTTCACACACACACACGCACACACCAGAAGAACACATCTGTGGGCCCGCACATGGTCCACATTTGATCGGAAGCAAAGGGGGGGTTGATGTACTCCTTTCGATTTTGTGTTATGGTACGGTGAGATGTCAGACCTAGCTATTTGGGGGCATGCGTTCATAGCTAGGATTCCCCTCCTGGCAACACGAAGTGTTTGTGTGTGTGTGTTTAGGGGAGGAGGGGGGTTAGCAATAATAACATGCGCTTTGTGCATAGGTGCCACATCAAAGTTGTGCATTGGGTATTTGAACATCAAACCACCCTTTTTATACATATATTTGGTACACATGCAAGTGTGTTCGTGTTCTGACCCTTTCCCGCATTTTTTGGCCAAATTTATAAACAGCAGACGAGTCAGACGCAGCAACCGTCTGCGATCGGGTACGAAACAGACACGGTTCCCTAGGACAACCCGTGTGTCGCGCCCCTGCCCCTGTCACCCTGTCAGAGTAAACGACATTGGGTAGCCTCATCTGCTCCCCATGGCGATTTAAGACATCGGGGCCGGCTGTGCCCCTCAAGCCCCAAGGACGAACTGCCGCCTTCTCAGGGCCGGCTGGTCCAGGCGGCCCGCTGCCAGAGGGCGCAGACCTCAGAAGAAAGCCATGAGACGGGCCGACTCCTAGCAGGCGGCCTCCAGAGAGTTCGGCTCCTAGCAGGCGGCCCCTCACACCCTCAAAGTTTGGGCCACATTATGGCGACGAGACAGGCGTCGCTACAGTACCGCCTGCCACCCCCAAATCCAGGGCAGAGCGTGTCCACAGTGGAGCGTACCGGGCGGACATCCCCGTCTGGCGCGGCAGTGTTGCCATGTAGCCTATGACATCACTCATGGCAGAGAAGGCCATGTTCCTACTACGGGCTATGGATACAGCCCGTAGACAGCGGGCCCTACCTATCCGTGAGAAGCCAGAAGGCGGCGAGTTCCGACCAGTCGGCGCGAGGGGGGGCCAACCCCCAGTAGGCGGCCTTCCCCTTCCCTCAAAGTCTGGGCGCCATTAATCAGAAGGGACGAAGAGTGGCTACAGTGAACGCCCGCCAGGCGGCGGCACTGTAGCCACGCCTTCCCCGACAAAGCACACATCATCAGTGGCATTGCCACAATACTAAGCAGCTGACAGGACCCGCCAGCGGCGGGCGCGGCCTGCCGGCGAAGTACAAGACCGCCGATGGGACCCACCAGGTAGCGGGCCCCAGCGGCCGGCGGAGAAGATGGCGACCATAGACACTATCAACCGTGTCCTACCCTTGGCCAGATTACCATTGTACCCCTGGGGGGTAGGCCTATATAAACCCCCTATGGCACCCATGCAAAGGGTTCAGACCTTTAGATCACATACACACACATAGAGAGAGGAAGCTAGGGCTAGCCTTGCTCTTCTTCCTCCTCTCGAGAAACAGCTCGAGGAGCAAGCTTGTAGCCACCATTGTTGCTTGAGTGATCATGCGGAGACCCCGCAGAGCAGGACTAGGGGTGTTATATCCTAATAGAGCCCCGAACCTGGGTAAAGTTCACCGGCGTACGTGTCTATGCCTCATCCCGTTTCTTGGCACTGGCGACGTTTACTATCCCCCACCATGCTAAGCCATCCTTTGGCATATGCCGCACGACACCCCCGACACACCCACATGATCACAGTAGACTGGGCTCCAAGAGGCTTCCCTCCCCTTCTCGAAAATATCCACCCCCCCTCACACACACACACACACTTTGAGTCGGTGGGAGGGGGCATCTCACCAAGGCGTATTGTAAAACTGACCAAGAAGAATCACCGCCTTGGTCGTATAACCTCTCTTGTTTGTTGGGTCAAAGTCATGCATTGACGTTCCACACGCGGCCCCACAAAATAGGCTAGCTTGTCGCCGATAACCACGCGAGGGAGTGCCTAAAGACAACCACTGCGTGCATGTGACCCAAACATATGTATGAAGTGTTGTGTGGTGTTTGAATATACCCAATGGACAACTTCGATGTAGCCGCATGCTTTTGGAATCGGAAAGTCCCCACACGGAGCGAGGGTTCACGATGCATAGTATACTCTATATATATGTGTATGCGAGCCCTCGAACTTAGGTCTCGAATCTCACCATGATCGATGTACGACTATAAGGTAACGTGAACCAAGAGAAGAAGAATCCACCCTGGTAACCTCTCCCATGTTGTTGGTCGAAGTGATGGACGTCCATGCAGACCCACGAATATATAGGTCGTTGATGATAACCAAGCGATGGAGTGTCCAAAGATAACCACTGCTTGTATGTGCCCCAAACATATGTATGGACATGCATGATGCATGCATATATGTTTGAATACCAAAAGCACAACATTTTGATTTGGCACATGCATGCGTCGAAAAAGGCACAGTCCCCACACAAATCTGGTTCATGATGCGTCGCGTGCTCCCCCCCCCACTTCGACCCAGTGGGAAGGATTCATGCGTACACATGCGTGCGAAGTATAGTTTCATGTACCGAACCGTATGAGACGAACCAAAATTTAATCCCCTCCTAATTATAAGTCAAATTAACCTCTATCGTTGTCAGTCGATGTGATTGACCAACCGGGCAAACAGAGATGGATGAAGCATCTTGCTGGTAACCCCGTAAGTGAGTGCTAGAGGACAACCGCCATCGCTTGCTTGTGGGCCAAACACATGTATGGAGATGTGTGGTTGTGATGTTTGAATACCTAATATATATGCAGAACTTTGATGTGGCACCTGCCTTAGAAACCTTTAAGTCCCCCACACGAACTGAGGTTCATGAACATAGTGTGTGTGTGTGTCTATATATATATATACTCCTATGTACCGTAACACAACCCAAAAATAATCATCCTTGTTCATCAAATTACCTTGCTTGTTCTGTCATATATTAGATGGACGACGACCTCACGGGCGCATGGAGGGAATAGTCGCAGGCGAATGAGTGAAAACCATCGTTTGCATGTGGCCCAATGTGTTGGTGATGTCTTTAACACCCAATATGCACAACTTCTTTGCGGCACCTGCCTCAGAAACCGAAAAGTCCCCACACGGAGCGAGATTGATTCATGACGTGTGTGTAGTATATATGTGCTGCCCCGGCCCCCTCCTCCCCTCTTCAACACGTACTATATACTCCTACCGCAACACAACCCAAAAAGAAACCTCCTTGCTAGGTCAAAGTGATGGAGGACAACCTCACGGGCCCACGGATGGAAGCATCGCACGCGAGTGAGTGTCCTATATGACGCGTAGTATTGCCCCCGGCCACCCTTTTCAACACGTACTATATATATATACTCCTACCATACGTATAACAAAAACCAAAAAAGGACCATCCTTGTTGGTCAAATTAACCTCTCATTGCATGTCATAGTGTTGGACGGCGACCTCGCGAGCCCACGCGAGTGAGTGTCTTAGGACCACCGCGTGCATGTGGCCCAAAGATGCATGTCAAACTTTGCGACCAAAGGAGTTTAGTGTTGAAAATTAAAAAAATAGATAACATTAGTCCGTTTTTTATACATTGATTGATTTCCCAGGGATTCAAATGTGCAAAAATCAAATTTGATCTACATGAGACCTATGATGGTGCACGAAAATGGATTGCAAAATCATATGTGTACGTGTCCCTGGGTGCATGTTTAGTCCCCATGCAAGAAATTTCTAACATCTAGAATCTTGATTTTAAAATCCAATAAATCCAAAACTAAGTTGAAATTCATGAAACTTATCATGGTGTCCTATGGACATCAATAGACTATGATATTTTTTTTCAAATTTCAGACAAGTTTTGATATAATCTTCTTACATACAGGAAATTATAAATAATTATCAACCAATATTGCAAACGAACTCTTTCTTCAAACCGTGTGCGTTAGACCAACAACGTAAGTGTCGTGCTTCGGTTAAGCAATAAAGTGGCAGAATTAATCATCAAAAGGGAAAAAAATCAATATAATGCGTGTCGCGCACGCGTCCCGTGTGTTATACGAGCATGCGTGAGTTTACGAGACGCATGCTAGCAGGCAGACCTGGAGGCTGAGGCATGCGCGTGTTCTCTACACACTCATTGTGGGGCGTGCTGGTAGCTGAGTGAAATGATGGCAGGCATGCCAGTAGTCCGTTGCATAGGCTGACGGGGAGACAAGCCAGCCCTTTGACTGCCGCCCACCTCACTCCCACTGCTCCATATTAGTGGCACGCCCGATCCGCTGGTCATAATAGGTGGCCGCACACCCCATCCACAGTTGTCACCGCCGCATGGAGTGTATTAGGATTTTGCCAAAGCACACCATCGGTGGGAGTGGCAATGTCGGGGCTGGTGAAGCACCCACGCAACGCATGAAGCTGGGCGCGGAGGTTGCTGTCGCCGCCGCCGAGGTCTCACGCGGGCAGCAGCGCGACCTTGACTTCGTCGCCGTCGTCGTGCCTCCCCAGTCGGAGCCGGAGGTCCACAACTACTCCGACAACGACTCCGACTCCAACGGAAAACAGGTTAGTTCCCCCATGTTGGGAACAGAAACCCTTGGTTATGTTCACCCACTCCATGAAATCAGAGTAAGATTCATTAGATCCGAGTGGTGTATTGATTGTTTGAATGGTATCCATAGTTAGTGATTAATTGTTTGTTCTATACAAATGATTTTTTGCTAATAATCCGAAAAGGGTTAGCGTGCGTGCTAATAATTCGTAGCCAGATCTTGAGAATTGATTTTGAATGTCCTACATATATGTTTGTGCCCTTTTTTCTTCCAGATCTTAAGAATTGATTTTGAATGTCCTACATGTATGTTTCTGCATTTTTTCCTTCTAGATTGCTATGTACACAGATGAGGCTCCGCCCATCAGTGCCGCCGGCTGTAGATCCTGCACCTGGCAGCGCAGGCATAAGTGGCCATGCCCCTGGATCTGTGGAACCCGTAGAATATCGGGCAGACTGCATCAGTGATCTCCTGGATGCCATCCTTTGGGAGATCATCTTCCTTATCCCCACCAAGGATGGCTACCACACACAGGTCCTCGCAGCTCAGTGGTACACTCTATGGCGTGCCGCACCTCTTAATCTCGACTGTTGTCGTCTATTAGTCGTTCATGATTTTGAACTCCATGGAGCCATCATCTCCTCCCACCAGGGCTCCGTTCAATGCCTATGCATCCTGGCATGCTGCCTGCTACCCATACCCTGCACGATGAACGCCTGGCTGACATCTCGTCAATTTGAAAAACTCCAACATCTTGAGTTCTACCATTACTATGCAAATAGCTGTCCAGCAAGCGTTGTAGTTGTGCCCTCACCACCAGTGTCCATCTCATGGTTTTCCTCCTCTCTCCGCACCACCACCCTGGCCCGGTGTCATCTACCAAACAATCTGGTACAAATGCTTCGACTTCCACAGCTAAAAAAACTCATGCTTGTGGTGGTCGATTTGTTGGAGGCCTCACTACACAACATCATCCACTCTTGTTGCCCCGTCGTGGAGTGTTTGCTGCTTGTTTTTGGAAAATAAATTTGTATCCGTTGTCTCCAAATAAAGTCGCCTCATCTTGTAAGCATTGGAATTTTCTTTAAAGGAGAGGAGCTCATCATCAAAGATGCCCCTACACTCCAAAGGCTGCTCCTTGATTATCGTTATGCACCTTTGCAAATAACTATGGTCTCTGCGCCTAAACTTGAGACCTCGGGTGTAATTCCTAATACGTTAGAAGGTTACAAGATGGTGGTTGGCTCCACACTTATTCAGGTACTATATATTATCATCAACACTTCTGTAATCATAAGCTGCATTTTTCATTTGTGTGCGTAAGCTTTATATCATCAACACTTTTGTAATCATAACCTGCATTTTCATTTGTGCGCATAATCTTTATATAATCTTGGAGTACACTTTTGGTAATAATATTATGTTCTATGCTCAATGAAGAGTTTGGCCATGGGTACCCTATCAATGGTGCTGGATTCTGTCAAGACCTTACATATCCGTACGTTGTGTTTTGATCTGAACATGGTTATCGGCTTGCTGCGATGCTTTCCATATCTGGAGAATTTGTATATAGAGGTGATGATATCAAGCACATTGATATACTTTACTAGAACTAACCGTTCAGTTGTACTATTTTTTTAGACATTAACTGTTTTCAATGTTCATGTCTATTTAGGCTAAAAGACATGGACAAGAGGGCATAACCAATCGGTGGCATAAGAAGCACTGGGATTTTCTCAGTTCTCATGACATTCGTTTGAGGACAACAATGCTTGAAGGATATGCATCCAACCATGCAAACACTAGCTTTGTCACATTCTTCCTGTTCAATGCGAGAGTACTATTCTCCATGAGGATTAAGTTTTTTGCGGGAGAGGATTAAGGTTTTTAACAGACACTTTCCCACGGATGAGCACATTGAACAGCATAAAAATAAGTTTCAGGTGGACCAAATGGCTTCTAAATGTGCTCGGCATCTATTTACAACAAATTGTCTTCATGTACCAGTAGATTTTTCCGGTCCAGGATCTTGATTTTATGGATCAGACCAATCCATTTGACTGTGACTGCTCAAAACTTTGGTTGAGATAGTTGTTATTGTCCTGTTCAATCTGGACTTTGTTGTAAACCTGGTGAACAATTAATCATCGTGCTTTTGTACCCTCTGTAAGCTGGGGTTAGATATTGCTACCCTTTTCAACTCGGCTTTGACCCATATTTTCTTTCATACAAACCAGAGCTTCTATCAAGAAGCCTCATGGTTTCAAGAGGGAACTTGGTCACATGATCTGGTCATGAAACGACATACGTTGTATCTTCCCGCCTTGATTTCTTTTATAGAGGCAACATGCAACTGTGCTAAACATATGAAATTATTTAGGGTTCGTTTTGCCTTTTTATACATTGATTTTCCTAGGCATTTTTAACAAATAGCCACCACGTTATTATCGCAAACGGTCGTATTAGTCAAACCGTGGGCGTTCAACTAACCATTTACTACCGCAGGTAGGTGTTTGATTAGATGGGATGACTATGAGCACTCCGCCGCGCACGCCGCGAGCGCTACAATTTGTTGCTCGTTTTGGACTTTTGTTTTGGTCACCTCGGGAAGGTACATAGAACAGTCCTCCGTTCTCATCTACAGGCATTGCCGTCGAGGATTGCCACCTGCTGCAAGTTGGAGGACGAACACGCCAACAAGCAAGGGTCAGTCGAGCCAGAACCACAAGAGCCTCTAGCGAACGTGGACTTCATCAGCAGCCTCCCCGGCAAGATGTTAGTAACCATCATATCCCACCTCCCCCATCAAATATGGCATGCGGACCACTGTCCTCTCACAGCGGTGGCGCCACCTCTGGCACTACACCCCCTGGACCTCACCGTCGACCACGAGTTCTGCAGCAGGGAGCAGTAATGCCTGGACGCATTGTCCCACATCCTCGACATGCACCCTAGGCCGGTCAGACACGTTGTTATCCGCAGGCTCAGTCCCCACAATAAGACCGAACCTAGGTTGCACTACGGGTTCCTGTCCACAGCCCTAGATTAGCTCGAGGAGCTCAGCCTTCATGCTAGACGCCCTTGCTCGCTGCTGCCATCCGTGTTCCGCCCCGCGCCCACGCTGCGCCATGCTACATTCAGGCGGTGCATTTTCCCCCGGATCGATGCTGAGCGCGCTCTTCATCTCCCTAAACTTAAGCACCTCGAGATCATTGTTGTCCGATCTCGAAGGAGGATTTGGAGCGCCTGCTCGTCGGTTGTACATCGCTTGAGTACATTCGTCTTCATGCGATGGATGGGTTCAGTAGCCTCCACATCACCTCAACGAATGTTCGTGCGATTTATGTGCATTGCTGGCGCCGCCCAAGGCTGTCAGTTGAGGTGTTTCACGATATTGTCATTGAGAATTCGCCTTTAATCGAGTGATTATATGTACATGATAAATTAGGTCCAGCAAGAATCAGGGTCATTCACGCACCAAAATTGACAGTGTTGGGCTATTCGTGTGCTGAATTCAATGAACTTGTTACTGAATCATTATCCATTCAGGTACAAGAGTCTTCTTCTTCTCCTTCTTATATATTATCAGACAACACATTTTATCTAATTGTTGTTGATCTATATGTTCACCTGTCATCCAGAAAATGATTCCCACAAGCTTGACCCGGCCTCTGCGCACAGTGAATATCTTGGCACTACAATCTGTCGGCCCCGATCTGGATGAAGTTGTTAGATTCCTTAGATGCTTTCCTTGCACGGAGAAGCTATACATCGAGGTGATGCTCCTTTCCTGTTAATTGTTAACCACAATGGAGCTCAATTTTTTGTTACTTTAACCCATGATTACAATGACAAATGTAGAATGATTTATAAAGGAAATTTGGAGGATTTCAATACATATAATTTTTGAGATGCTAGTGTTGTACGCATTTTATTCCTTCGCCCAACATGCTTTTGTGATAAAAGTTTATCATGAAAGATTGAAGTTGGCATTTCACTCTTTTCATGTATTTTAGAAATACTGCAAATCAAAGAGGCCCGAAGTGTTTAAATCTGCAGCTATACACTAATATGTTGTCTTTGTTTGCAGATACTAATGGGCCCGAAAGTGGAAAATGTTGGGGAATATAACAATCCAATTGAATGTCTGGATCTCTCGCAGAAATTACTTTTAATTAGTACCGCAGCACCACACCAGAAATTAAATTCGCCATGTTCTTTGTTGAGAAAGCAAGGTTGCTCAATGTAATGAGGTTTGCCCTATATTTACTGCGTAGAAGTGAATGGATTGCTAAAGAGCGCAGGTGTCTACAGCTAAATGGAAAAGGCTCTACACAAGCTGAATTTCAGTTTGTAACTTCATATGACAGATTATTTGGAAGTCACTGTATCGAGCCGCTATATGACTTCTCGGTGGCTGATCCTTTCGCAAAAATAATGCATCAAAAAGATTCTGAAGAAGATGAATTTTATGTGTCTGAATAGTTTGAACCTTGTAATCTTTGAATTTGGGCCTTTTAATGTTGGAATTTGAACCTTGCACTATATATGTTGTTCTTCTATACACAGAGCATAGATGTTCTGCAGACAGAGCATATCACATCGCACATGGACCACACTAGGTAACCCGTCGGTGATGAATTCATCAACCGCAAACAGTTATATACCAGCAAGCGTTTTCCCACCACACACATGGCTTATTCCATCACAAACAGCTCGGATGGATCAACTGTATGCCACGTAGCGCACACGCAACTCTAATTTGATTCGTGCTTGATGTCTCCGCCATCGCTCGCACAGTTCATCTTATTTGCCACGTATCACTATGTTGGCCTCTGCTCACGTCCCTCAACGCGCTCTGCTCCCGTTAGGCACCGCAGCACGCTGTGCTCGTCGTTAGGCGCCGCGGCGCGCTCTGCTCATGCCCGTCAGCGCGCTCTGCTATCCATCTCTGCGCTCTGCTCGCGTACCTCCATGCGCTCAGTTTGTGGACAGCTTTTCCTTTTGTGTTCAACTACTATATGCATATATATGGTTGGTTGCCGTTCAGGCGCCGCGGAGCGCTCTGCTCGCGTCCCTGCACGTGCGCTCTACCAGTGGTTGGGGCATCCGCACGATCACGTTGGGGCCCATATGCATGCGGTTGCACTGCGCGCACGTCGCCACGATGCAGTTATGTGCGGCACGATGGAGTAATGCGCTGCAAATTAGAACTGGCATCCGGGCATGCGGATATTCCAGTCCGTCCGGCTTCCCCATTAATTCCCGCGGCCGTTATCACTACTAGGGAAAACCTTATACACAGAATCTTAGCAGCAGGGCGACACAAAAATAAGCACTACTGCTAATTAGCAGTAGCATGGTTAAGAAAAGCACACTGCTAATGCTAATTTAGCAGTAATGCGTGAGGGCTAAACCGCGCTGCTACAAAAATCGACCAATGGTAACCAACAACCTAAGTTTAGCAGCAGCGCGGTGTCACGATGCGCGCTACTGCTAATGCAATAGTAGTAGCGTGCTTTTTACTCACGTCGCTGCTGCTAATTTTGAAATTCTACAAACGGTTGGCCTCGTTTAGCAGTGGAGCCTGTGAGAAAAGCGCGATGCTGCTACACTCTTAGCAGTAGCGCGTTTTTCCTCCCGCGCTACTACTAAGACGCAGCACCCCACTACCTTTTTCCACCCGTCCTCCCCTCCCCCATCTCCTCTCCTCCCTTTCCCCTACCTCCCACATACTCCCTCTCTCACTCTTCTTCTTCCTCAATACTTCTCCCCCCATTAGTCTCCCTCTTCTACCTACCTTTCTCTCTCTTCGTTACTCCTAGCTAACTACACCACCTCCATTAATGCATCTCCTTTCTCTTTTTCCTTCCCCCTCCACTAGTTGAAGTTGTCTCCTCCCAAATTAGCTAGCTAGGTAGATGGAGCATTAGTTAAGTGACCTATTTGCCCCCTAACTAGATCTATCTTTGTCAAGAAGAGCTTTGTGCACTTTTGATCTCCCTGCATCATCATCTCCACCGTGTGCTCGATCTCGAGATAGAGGTGATTAAAATTTCATGCTTTTGCAAAATGGAAATATGTGTATGTGTGTCTGATATGATAATTGGGCAATATGATGGAAATTGTGTGTGTGGCATGAGTTGATGACAAATTGTGCTTTTGAGTTGCCTATGTTTTGCCGAAATGTCGATTTTTTCTGTTTTGGCGAATTCCAGGCAAACTCTAGATCTATATGTCCTATTTTTAGGGAAGGCTATGCCTAATTTTTGTATGACTTTGATGCATGCACGCATTTTTATAATCAATTTGTTTATTATTACCGTGCAGACGTCCATGATGGTCAGTGGAACGATAGTGGACAAGTGGTTGCGGTCGGCGGTGCAGGACATGAAAGAAAATAACCGGACATAGGTTTTATGTCTGTGTCAAAAATGCAAAGGAATAGTTTGGCTCGACCCCTATGACGATGGTCGTGTCGAAGCGCACCTGCTCATGAATGGTTTCATGGATGGCTATACTCGGTGGATAATTGAAGATGTGGATGACGATGTTGAGGACGCCGACGGGGCAGGAAATGACGACATGGGGCAAGACAAAGAGATGATCGATAATGGCGGCGGGGAAGAGGCCGGACATGGCGGTGGAGAAGGGGTCGGACATGGCGGAGGAGAAGGGGCCGGACATGGCAGCGGAGAGAACATGGACTCCACACACTAGAGTTCGTCGGTACTAAGTTCAATCGTGCGGGACCCTCATGTTCAAGCCCCGCTTTGCAAGGAGACAAGTACTGAGAGAGCTGCTTCTAGAGAGGAGGCTAAGCTAGAGCAACTAGTGGAAGACTCGAACACTCCATTGTATGATGGTTGCAATCCTGAGGTGACCCGCTTGAGTTTCACGCTCCAACTCCTGAAGACGAAGGCTAAAAACAAATGGACCGACACTAGCCTCAATGAGCATCTCAAGTACCTAAAGGATGTTCTTCCTGCGGGGAATCTATGTCCTACTAGTGTTGATGAGGCCAATAAGATCATGTGCCCTCTTGATCTGTCGCACGTTAGATACCATGCATGCATCAACGATTGCATAATTTATCGGAAGGAGCACGGGGAAAAACAAGTTGTCTGGTGTGCAATGCTTCTCGATAAAAGAAGGTCGGGAAGAAATGTCCCCAGAAAGTTGTATGGTACTTAACGATCACTCCCCTCTCCAACGGTATTACGTAGATCCCATGGAAGCAAAGCTAATGCGCTGGCACGCGGAAAGGAAGAAGCCCGACGATGGAGATGATCTGAAGCTGAGACACGTCAAGAATGGAAGCCAGTGGAGAGCGTTGAACAACTTCTATCGGTATTTTGAATGTGATGCAAGGAACATCGTGCTCGGTGCGTGTACCAATGGCATAAATCCGTTTGGCAACCAGAACACCAACCATAGCACATGGCCCGTGTTTGTATGGATGTACAACCTCCCCCCTGGTTGTGCATGAAGTCGAAGTACATTCACATGAGCATGCTTATTCAAGGGCTAAAATGATGCGGAGCTTCCCAAGATCATCCCCATGGACGCACCTACACCTCCAACGACACCACTTGGACCAATGACACGAGTCCGAGACAAGGCTATCGAAGATAAGGTGAACTAACTCCTCTCCGAACTCCCACTTTTTATGCATGAGACATGGCTACTACCTAAGTCCGAGGTGTTGTGCATGATTAGGCACCAAGAGGGCCCTCCCGAAGATGCGCATGAAGATGTACAAGTCCCCAAGTCCACGGATGAGGAGAACCAACGGAAGGAGCCAAGGGCATCTCCCAGGCCCTGGACATCCGGCCAAGGCCCCGGACATCCGGCCCCTGGAGCGTCATCCGCTACAGCAGCACAGCCGCCGAAAGCTACAGGCCCCGAACATCCGGCCCCGACAGCCCAGACATCCAGCCACCGGCCTGGAAATCCAGCCCCTCCGAACCCGAGAGCAACAAATTCCACCACTCCAGCCCGGACATCCGGCCCCCCAGCCCAGACATCCGCCCCCCCAGCCCGGACATCCGGCGTTGCCTGAAAGCCCGGACATCCGGCCCGACCAGCCCGGACATCTGGCCTCCCCTGTCTGTGCAAAGTGAAGGGCCGAGGCCCGTGTATCCCTTCTCCCACCTAGACTATATATACTCCGCCCCGTACAACTTTCTAGGGTTAGCATTGGTTTAGCTCATTTTAGAGATAGAGCATTGCTCATCCACATCGGATCTACTCCACGAGAGAGATCGCGGCCTCTACGGGAAAGATCCCTTTGGATTCAAGACCTCCTTTTGGAGAAGAACTTCAAGACCTCCTCACGGAGAAGACCGGTTACTATGTATCGTCCCTAGTTGATCGTGGATCATGTATCTTACTTTATGTACTCGAGGATCTAGCATATGTATGACTATTTATTATTGGTTGAGTGATTCTCTCGTGTTTCCCCTCGTTTCCACCCTCGTGTTTCTTGTGGTCTTCGTGGGATCCACTCCATTCATGAAAGATCGGCAGATTAGGGTTCTACCCTACATCATCTTGGTATCAGAGCCACATTGATCATGATTTCGGAGCCTCCCCGTTGTGTTTATAGCCTTGTTTTGTTGTTTTTCGTCCTAATTCGAAAATTCCCCACCAAAACTAGCCCCAAATTTTTTTTGTGATTTGTTGGTGTGTTGAGATTTTTTTGGTTTGGATCCATGGATTTGCTTTGTTTTGAGTGGATCTAGCTTCCCATCCCTTTTCCCCCAATTTCCATCCACATATTCCTCCGATTTTCGCCCGGATTTGACCTCTCCACGCGGTGTTCATCCCGTTCGTCCCCGGATCCAGAGCCTGGGCATCCGGCTTTCCACCCGGACATCCGACCCCTAGCAGCAACATCTCCATCCACCGCCCCGTTTTTCGT
The DNA here is from genome assembly GCF_003073215.2 of Triticum urartu. NCBI lineage: Eukaryota > Viridiplantae > Streptophyta > Magnoliopsida > Poales > Poaceae > Triticum > Triticum urartu. The sequence goes on from NC_053024.1 coordinate 309,628,093, forward strand.
CCATTTTTCACCAAATTTTGTTTCCGGTGCCCACCATATACCGTATATACTTCCGAATACCTCCACCACTTCCGCATAACCCAACCATTTTTTGGGACCGTTTTGCTCTCCGACACATTTGCCACGGACGTATTTGAGTTGCGGTACCGTATCCTTTTGTGTTTAGGCTATCTAGGTACAGTTCGACTTCGACATCACCGCCACTCATCTTTGCCACGGACGTGTCCTACATCATCACCGCTGTCCTACATTGTCATCAACAACGACCACCTCGACTACACCTTGGTATCCATGCCACCATTTTGACACCATACCGGAAGCAAGACCGGTAACCTCATCTTGGTATTGGACATATCACTCTTGCCATTACATTGATAGCCATCATAGCCTTACTCATTTGTGTTGCTTACCCATCGAGACTAGCCATTGAGTATTGCCGGCAACGAGACTTGTGCACATTAGTGATCATACTTCCCATAGAATACATACATCATTGTTGCATATATTGGTATCATCTCTTGTGTCATAAAGTTGTCATCGCATACTCATTTGCAATCTTGGTTCGCCAAGCATTGCATGAGAAAAGATCTCAAACATCAAAGTGCCAAACAAGCTTTTAAGCAAAGAGGAAAGATAAGCAAAGAGCTTTTAAGCAAGAACCATAGCATCTTACAACATTAAGATTGTCATACTCGATCATCTTGGATCATATCATAGTAACACCTTGCATAGAGCATATTTGGGATAGAAGTCGTTGCATTTTTGCTAAGTAGGTTGTGCACAAGTTCTTGTATCCGCCTATTGTGCAATCGTGCTAGCGTCTCTCTAGTGTTGTGCAACAAGAGCCTTTTTGTGGATTCCACATTTTGGCTCACCCTTGGTTGCATAACCCCACTTATCTTTTTGCGTGTGTGTTTCCGTGTACCTTATATGCTTGGTCTACTTGTTACATTGCATCTTGCGAATCTTTTCCAAAATTATTGAAGCTCACTTACAATTGCATCAAATTTTGTGCCACCATCCTAACCAAGCTCCACCAAAAGATTGTACTTGTGTAGGTGTGAGAAACCGACAAGAGCTAGTACCAATTGTGCTATTTCCTTGTCCTACATTGGAGTGATCCTCGATCCACTTTCAACTTCGGTCAAGGTACATTTGGTACTCGTTCTTCTCCTTCTACCACTCACATTTGTCTTGGAATGATGGATAGGCAAAGTACTTCTACCAACCCACTCTTCATGGAGCAAGACGACGACATGAACTCCTTTGTGACCAAGAGTCACCTCTTTGGTGCACAACGTGCTTTGCATCAAGAGCAACAAGTTATCAGTGAACGCATCGACAACCTTGCCGCCGACTTGCGACTTTCCAAGCAACGTACAAGGGACTACTTCGACCGCAAGCTCGACGATCACAAGAAAGATAATGACGCAAGGATGGACGAAATTCGTGCTTTGTTGCTCAACCGCTCGTCTTCCACTTCAAGAAGGAGCCGTTCAAGCCGCCACTCCGACTTCACCCTCTCCGGCTCAAGTACACCGTCATCAAACACTCTTCGCCGAGCCGCGCGCACCGATCGTCAAGCAAGCCTCAATACCCTACGCGACACTGACTCTCAAGAGCGTCGACAACGTCAAACTCAAGAGGCCTTTGCGCTAGCACGAGAACGGCAACGACAACGCCAATATGAATAGGAAGAGCGAGCGCGTCTACACCAAAATGCTCAAGATGCCGAGGCACAACGTCAAGAATAACAACTCCGTGACACTCAAGCACTTGCGGCGCAACAAGCTCTACGCGATTCGAGTCGAGCCGTAGCCAACCGAAGCCGACAAGACCGTGAACAAGAGGAAGCACTTCGCGAAGAAATTCAAGAACGAAGATTTCAAGCTCGCGTGCATCGTCAAGTTCCTCCTCGAGCTCGACAAGCTCCTCCACAAGCTCGCCAAGAACAACAAGTCAATCCAGAGCATGAAGACATTGGGGATCCTCCATGACAAGAACAACATGACGATGACAACCCTCCACGCCAAGAGCACCACAAGTTGAACAATCATCAACAACATGGGTGTTATTATCCTCGACCCCAACACAATCAAGAGCAACGCTATGGCAAGCTCAAGTTCACCATGCCCAAGTTCAACGGAAGCAACGATCCCGAATAGAACCTTTCATGGGCATTGAAGGTTGATAAGATCTTCCGCTTGCACAATTATGAAGAAGAGAAGAAGATCGCGATGGCATCCTTGAGTTCCAAGACTATGTCCTCATTTGGTGGGAACAAATCATAGAGCGCCGAGAGGCAAGAGGTGAACCACCCATCACTACTTGGGCACAAATGAAGGATGTCATGAGAGCACGCTTCGTACCTACCTATTACAACCGCGACCTCTTCAAGAAACTCCAACAACTCAAGCAAGGAATAAAGGGCATTGAAGAATACTACAAGGAGATGGAGATTGCAATGATAAGAGCCAATGTCATGGAAGATGATGAGGAAACAATGGCACGTTTCTTTAATGGACTCAATCATCCCATCAAGAAGATCGCCGACTTCCAACCATACTCAAATCTCATCGAGATAGTGCACCAAGCTACCAAAGCGGAACGCCAAGTGCAAGAAGATTTCAAGTATGCCAAGTTCTCATCCAAGTCCTACGGCTTCTCCAACGACCAAGCTTCAACGACTCCAACACCGACTACAGAGCCTTCTACTACCAACATCGACAAGTCGACTTCCAAGAAAGCTTCGTCAACTACAAGCCATCCTCCTACGAACAACTTCAAGCCGAGAGCTTCATCATCATCAACCCCAACCGATGAGACTGTCAAGACAAGTTCCTTCAAGTGTTTCACTTGCGGAGGCCGAGGCCACAAGTCCTATGAGTGCACCAACAAGCAAACCATGGTCTTCAACGATGATGGCACTTATGACTCCATGAGTGAAGGCGAAATGGAAGCCCTTGAGCAAGTCGCCATGCACCGTCAAGTGAACAATGAAGAAGAACAAGTCTTTTGTGATGAAGACTCAAGTCCCGCACTTGTTGTCTCCAAAGTCTTGACTCTCCAACATCAGCAAGAAGAAGACCAATGATGCCACATATTCCACACCAAGGCCGGCATCAATGGACGATCCATCAAGGTCATCATCGATGGCGGGAGTTGTCATAATCTCGAAAGTGAAGAACTTTGCTCCAAGCTCCAATTGCCCAAGACGAAGCATCCACATCCATACAAAGTGCAATGGCTTAGTGACTCCGGCACCATCCAAGTCGAGCACCGAGTACAAGTCTCCTTCAGAATCGGCGCCTATGAAGACACCTTGGAGTGCGACGTCGTTCCAATGACTGTTTGTCATCTTCTCCATGGACTGCCATGGCAATTCGATAGAGGAGAACCACTACATCTTCAAGATAAAGGGCAAGGAGTACGTCCTCCATCCAATGTCGCCAAGTCAAGTGATCACCGACAAGCAAGCCACCCATCGTGGAGATCATAGTGAGAGAGCGAGCCACCAAAAAGAGAGTGAGCGCCACAAGCCCAAATCGAGTGCCTCCAGGATGAGCGAAAACAAGAACCTAGTTCTATTTGCCACCAAACGTGAGATAAGAGAAGTGTGTGAGAACCCATCTAGTGTCCTACACTACGTCCTCGTGTGCAAGGACAATGCACCACAAACTAACACTTCTCACACACTTCCTCTAGTGTTGTCTTCTCTTTTACAGGAATTTCAAGATGTTTTCCCCGATGAGCTACCTCCGGGTCTACCTCCTCTACGAGGCATTGAGCACCGAATCGACCTCATCCTCGGAGCACCTCTTCCGAACAAAGCTCCCTACTGTGTCAACCCCGAAGAAACCAAAGAAATACAAAGGCAAGTAAAACATCTCATCGACCATGGACATGTGCGTGAATGTTTGAGCCCTTGTGCCGTCCCGGACATTCTTGTGCCAAAACGTGACGGTAGCTTTCGCATGTGCTCCGATTGTAGACCTATCAATGCTATCACCATTCACTATAGGTACCCCATTCCACACCTAGATGATATGCTTGATGAGCTTAGCGGTGCCACTATATTTTCCAAAATTGATCTTAAAAGTGGTTACTATCAAATCCGCATACAAGAGGGTGATGAATGGAAAACCGCCTTCAAAACCAAATTTGGTTTGTATGAGTGGTTAGTCATGCCTATGGGTCTTTCGGATGCACCGGGCACTTTTATGCGCCTTATGAATCATGTATTTCGCCCTTACATTGGTATATTTGTTGTGGTTTACTTCGATGACATTCTTGTGTTTAGCAAATCTATCAAAGAACATGTCACCCATGTCCGCACCATTTTGCAAACTCTTAGAAAAGAGCGCCTCTATGCTAATATGGAGAAATGCCTTTTTGGTGTTGATAAGCTCGTTTTCTTGGGTTTTGTTGTTTCTTCTAAGGGTGTTCATGTTGATGAGTCCAAGATCAATGCTATTAATACTTGGCCGCAACCAACCAACTTGCATCAAGTGCGTAGTTTTCTTGGCCTTGCAGGTTTCTATCATCGCTTTGTGAAGGATTTTAGCACGATTGCTTTGCCTTTGCATGCTTTGAGCAAGAAGAATGCACCTTTTGTTTGGGGACCATCCCAAGATACCGCATCCAATGAGCTTAAGAATTTGCTTACTCATGCTCCCGTGCTTGCTTTACCCAACTTCGACAAGCCTTTTGAGATTCATTGCGATGCTAGTGGTAATGGCATAGGAAGTGTGTTAATGCAAGAGAAGCGCCCCATAGATTACTTTAGTGAGAACCTTTTCCGGAGCGCAACTCAATTATCCCATCTACGACAAAGAGCTATATGATTTAGTCCGTGTTTTGCATGAATGGGAACATTACCTTCGTCCCCATGAGTTTATCATTCATACCGATCATGAGACTCTCAAGTATCTTAAGGGACAAACCAAGTTGAACAAGTGTCATGCTAAATGGAGTGAATTTATTGAGTCTTTCCCTTATGTCATCAAGTACATCAAGAGTAAAGAAAACATTGTAGAGGATGCTCTTTCCCGCATATGCATGCTTGTTACACAACTTGAGTTAGATGTCATTGGCTTTGAGCATATCAAAGACTTGTATGAGCATGATGCAACTTTTGCTACTCCTTATGCCAAGCTTTTGTCGAATACGTCTTGGGAACGCTATTACATCAAAGATGGATATCTTATGAGAGCTAACAAACTTTGCATCCCCGAGTCCTCTCTTCGTATGTTGCTTTTGCAGGAATCTCATGGAGGAGGCTTAATGGGACATTTCGGACGCGACAAGACATTCGCCACGCTCTCGAAGAACTACTTTTTGCCAAAGATGTTTCGGGACGTCAATCGATTCACCAACCGATGATCTACATGCCGCGAAGCTAAGTCCAAAGCTCAATCTCATGGCCTCTATATGCCTCAACCAATTCCATACCAACCATGGGAAGACATTAGCATGGACTTTGTACTTGGTTTGCCTAGGACTCGAAATGGGAAAGATTCCATATTTGTCGTTGTGGACCGTTTCTCAAAATGGCACATTTTATTACTTGCATCAAGATAGACGATGCTTCACATGTTGCTAATCTCTTTTGTAGGGAGATATTGCATCTCCATGGTGTGCCAAAGACTATTGTCTCGGACCGCAACGTCAAGTTCCTTAGCTACTTTTGGAAGACCCTATGCGCCAAGCTCGGAATTAAGCTACTCTTCTGCACGGCGTACCATCCTCAAACCGATGGCCAAACGGAGGTGACAAACCGCACACTCTCCTCTCTACTTCAAGTACTCATCAAGAAGAACATCAAGGAGTGGGAGGAGTGTCTACCCGTTGCCGAATTCGCCTACAACCGAGCAAGACACTCAACAACCGGCAAGTCCCCTTTCGAGGTCGTCTACGGATTCAACCCTTTGTCACCACTGGATATTCTCCCTCTACCACTCCAAGAGCGAATCAATTTGGACGCAAGTGCACGAGCGACCCATCTCAAGAAGGTGCATGAAGATACAAGAAACACCATCGAGCGCCAAGTACAACGCCTTGCGACCAAGCTCAACGTCAACAAGCACCCTATGATATTCAACATTGGAGACCTCGTGTGGCTACACCTTCTCAAGGACCGCTTTCCCCAAGAACGCAAGTCCGAACTTCGACCACGCACGGATGGACCATTCAAGGTGCTTGCACGCTACAACAACAACGCATACAAGATCGACATCCCTCATGACAAGTACTCCGTGAGCGACATTGTAACGCCCCAGATATAACTTTCCCAATTTGTACTCCAACTCTTGCCGTTTCCGGCGTTAAGTTATATTTATTTCTCGGGTTCGGGTCTTTGTCTCCGTGTGTTTTTTTCGTTTTCATGCATCTCATATCATGTCATCATGTGCATTGCATTCGCATACGTGTTCATCTCATGCATTCGAACATTTTCCCCGTTGTCCGTTTTGCATTCCGGCGCTTCGTTCTCCTCTGGTGGTCATTTCTAGCTTTCTTTCGTGTGTGGGGATTAAACATTTCTGGATTGGACCGAGACTTGTCATGCGGCCTTGGTTTACTACCGGTAGACCGCCTGTCAAGTTTCGTATCATTTGGACTTCGTTTGATACTCCAACGGTTAACCGAGGGACCGGAAAGGCCTTGTGTGTGTTGCAGCCCAACACCCGTCCATTTTGGCCCAAAACCCACCAAACTCTGCTCTATCACCTAGAGCGTTCGATCACGATCGCGTGGCCGAAAACCGCATCTCATTTGGACTCTCCTAGCTCCACTTATGCCTATATATAGACCCCTCCATTTTCGGATCTCTCCCTCCCCGAAACCCCAGCCAAATAGATCTCCGCGCGCCGGACACGTCCGCCCGGCCGGACAAAGTCTCCGCCGCCGCCTCAGCCAACCGGCGCCCGCCACGTGGCCTCCCGCCAGCCTCCACCGCCACGGCCCGCCAGGCCCGGGGACGGCCCCCGCGAGCCCGCACCACGCGCCGCCGCCTCCCGCTCGCTGCCCTCGCCGCGCCCAACGCCGGCCGCCCCCGCCACCGCGCCGCAGCTCCGCCTCCCCACCGCCGTCGCGCCGGCATCGCGCCGCCGTCAGCCACCGCGCCACCGCGCCCGAGCGCCCCGCCGCCTCCGCGGCCAACTCCGGTGGCCGGGTCCCCCAACTCGGGAGCCGCGCCAACTCCGGCCGGGCCCCGCTCCGCCGACCACCACCGCCGTCCCGGCCGGCGACCTCGACTTCCGCGCTCCGGCAGTGAACAGTGCACGACTCCGGCGATCCTCGGTTCCCGTGCGATCCAGATCTGAGATCTACTCTACTCGGTTGACTTTTCTCTCCCGAACCCTAATTTTTCGAGCATACTTTGACCGGCCATATCTCTGCATCCGTAGCTCCGATTTGGACATATAGTATATCAAAATGTTCGTCTCGACGAGTACATCATTTCATTCCATTGCATCATTTTTATTTGAGTTCATCTTGATGCCCGAAATTCTGTTAGAAGGAGGCTTCGTGAGTTAATTGTCAGATCCGCTAGTTCATCTTAGACTTTTGTCATTTTTGCCATGATTGTTGTGTGCATGATATGCCTGTGAGACCTTCATATGTTTTGTTAAGCATCTTGTTATCTTTCCAGAGGTGCAACCCATGCATTTTTAGGATGTGTGTGGTGACTTGTGCAGGCTTGCAAAGTGAGGCACCCGGTAAATCTGTTTTCAGGGACTTACTAGTTTTCTCTAAGTCTGGGATTATTTAGTTCATGATGCCATATGTTCTTGCTGTTTCCTAATGATCCGTGCCTCTTTTGAGGATGCTCAGTAAAGGAGTTTTCTTAATCTTGTTATGCTCTATCCATCCGTGCCTTTGTTTGCAATTATGGAGCACCCTAGCTTGAGTCAATCGAGCTCTACTTTTGCTTCGTTGTGAATCTGGGTAGATCGTCAACTCGTTTGCGGTTTTGCCGGAGTTATTGTAGTTGATGTGTGCATGCTATGCCTTTTTTCTTGCCATGTCTAGCTAGTATTTTGTGCCTTATTAACAGATATATGCTTGCCTTGCCATGACTTGCACCGTGGTGAGTGCATCGAGCTCGTTTACATGCCTTCGTGAGTTAAATTTCAGCATGTCTCAGTTTTCACTAAGTCTGAAAACTGATTGTGTTTTAGCTATGTTCGTGTGCTTGTTAGTATATTTTGTGATCCCTTTTGGCCCCAGGTCACTTTGGGACTTTTCTTAAGCGTTTTGAGTAGATCCATGCCATGTTCTTCTTTGTCATAGTCAGGTCATGTATCATGTTGTTTTGCTGCTCCGAAGAGGGCTTCGTGATCTGAAATTTCAGACAAGTGTTAATTTCACTAAGTCTGAAATCTGTTTTTCATTTGCGTTTTTGCCATGCTTGTTTGAACCTCATAAGGGATGATTTGGCCGTGGCTCAGTGCTAGTCTTTTTTTAAGCATCTTTTGTGCATCCCTGCCATGTATTTTGTTGTCATGTTTGGGTGCTGTAGCATGTTCATTTCATTGCATTTAGAGGCCTACTTGCTGTAAATCGCAGACCGGTGTCATTTCTTAAAACGCTTGCCATTTCCAAACCGTAACTCCGATTCCGGCGTTCTTTATATCGTTTTCAAGCGATTTCATCCCATCTTTCGAGTGGCACACTTGGTTTTCCAAGTTGAGGCCAGGTTCATGCATTTCCTGTCATATCTTGCATTTTGCATCCCGCATAGCATATCATCATTGCATCTTATTGTTTGAGCTTGCACGTGGTTGATTGTGTCCTTGTTGCTTGTTTGTCTTGTTTGAGTAGAGACGGGAGACGAGTTTGCTAACGAGGAGCCCGTTGAGTTTGCTTTTGAGGATTTAGTCAACTCTGACAGCTTTGCAGGCAAGATGATCATACCCTCGAAATCACTACTGTCTTTGCTATGCTAGTTTGCTCGCTCTTGCTATGCCAATGCTACGATGCCTACCTTTTGCTTGTCAGCCTCCCAATTGCCATGTTGAACCTCTAACCCACCTTGTCCTAGCAAACCGTTGATTGGCTATGTTACCGCTTTGCTCAGCCCTTCTTATAGCGTTGCTAGTTGCAGGTGAAGATTGGAGCCGTTCCTTGTTGGAACATTTATTTACTTGTTGGGATATCATTATATTGCTATGTTATCTTAATGCATCTATATACTTGGTAAAGGGTGGAAGGCTCGGCCTCTCGCCTAGTGTTTTGTTCCACTCTTGCCGCCCTAGTTTCCATCATATCGGTGTTATGTTCCCGGATTTTTGCGTTCCTTACACGGTTGGGCTATAATGGGAACCCCTTGATAGTTTGCCTTGATTAAAGCTTTTCCAGCAATGCCCAACATTGGTTTTACCATTTGCCACCTAGCCCCTTTTATTTCCCTTGGGTTCTGCAGACTCAAGGGTCATCTTATTTTAACCCCCCCGGGCCAGTGCTCCTCTGAGTGTTGGTCCCACCGAGCGATGTCCGAGGCTACCAGGGGAAACTCTGGGCTGGCTTACCCGACGTCTGGCTCATCTGAGTGTGCCCTAAGAATGAGATATGTGCAGCTCCTATCAGGATTTGTCGGCACATTCAGGCGGTGTTGATGGTCTTGTTTTAACCTGTCGAATCATCTTGTTGTATCGGGATACCGAGTCTGATCGGTGTGTCTCGGGTCGAGGTCTATTCCTTCGTTGACCGTGAGAGCTTGTCATGGGCTAAGTTGGGACCCCCCTGCAGGGATTGAACTTTCGAAAGCCGTGCCCGCGGTTATGGGCAGATGGGAATTTGTTAATGTCCGGTTGTAGATAACTTGAACATTAATTTAATTAAAATGAAGCAACCGTGTGTGTTACCGTGATGGCCCCTTCTCGGCGGGGTCCGGGAAGTGGACACGGTGTTGGAGTTATGCTTGCGCAGGTTGTTCCTCTAGATTCTCGCTCGCGCTTTGCCTCCTCTTCTCGCTCTCTTTTGCGTATAAGTTAGCCACCACATATGCTAGTCGCTTACTGCAGCTCCACTTATATTTGCCTTACCCCTTCCTATAAGCTTAAATAGTCTTGATCGCGAGGGTGCGAGATTGCTGAGTCCCTGTGGCTCACAGATACTATAACTCCAGATGCAGGTCCAGGTGATTCCGCTCCAGGTGACGATTACGAGCTCAAGTGGGAGTTCGACGAGGACTCTCAGCGTTACTACGTGTCTTTTCCTGATGATCAGTAGTGGTGCCTAGTTGGGGTTTGATCGGGACCGTGTCGCATGTTGGGTTTTCTTCTATTTTGGCGCCGTAGTCGGGCCATGAGTGTTTGAATGATGTATGTTATTTATGTACTTTGATGTGCCGTGGCGAGTGTAAGCCAACTATGTATCTCCCCTTTTATTCTATATATTACATGGGATGTTGTGATGATTTCCTAACTTGCGACATTGCTTGTAACGCCCTCGACGCGGCTATAGCTCCCACGTGTCGAGGCACGACTTAGAGACGGCGGCGCGGTGGCGCGGTGGCTGACGGCGGCGCGACGCCGGCGCGACGGCGGCGGGGAGGCGGAGCTGCGGCGCGGTGGCGGGGGCGGCCGGCGTTGGGCGCGGCGAGGGCAGCGAGCGGGAGGCGGCGGCGCGCGGTGCGGGCTCGCGGGGGCCGTCCCCGGGCCTGGCGGGCCGCGGCGGTGGAGTCTGGTGGGAGGCCACGTGGCGAGCGCCGGTTGGCTGAGGCGGCGGCGGAGACTTTGTCCGGCGCCGGGCGGACGTGTCCGGCGCGCGGAGATCTATTTGGCTAGGGTTTCGGGGAGGGAGAGATCCGAAAATGGAGGGGTCTATATATAGGCATAAGTGGAGCTAGGAGAGTCCAAATGAGGTGCGGTTTTCGGCCACGCGATCGTGATCGAACGCTCTAGGTGATAGAGCAGAGTTTGGTGTGTTTTGGGTCAAAATGGAGGGGTGTTGGGCTGCAACACACACGAGGCCTTTCCGGTCCCTCGGTTAACCGTTGGAGTATCAAACGAAGTCCAAATGATACGAAACTTGACAGGCGGTCTACTGGTAGTAAACCAATGCCGCATGACAAGTCTCGGTCCAATCCGGAAATGTTTAATACCCACACACGAAAGAAAGCTAGAAATGACCACCGGAGGAGAACGAAGCGCCGGAATGCAAAACGGACAACGGGGAAATGTTCGAATGCATGAGATGAACACGTATGCGAATGCAATGCACATGATGACATGATATGAGATGCATGAAAACAAAAACAACACACGGAGACAAAGACCCGAACCCGAGAAATAAATATAACTTAATGCCGGAAATGGCAAGAGTTGGAGTACAAATTGGGAAAGTTATATCTGGGGCGTTACAGACATCTTCAACATCCAAGATCTCTCGCCCTACCATGGTGATGAGGATTTAGATCCGGGGACGGATCTTCCCCAAGGGAGGGGAGATGATGCGGAGCATCCCAAGATCATCCCCATGGACGCAGCTACACCTCCAACGACACCACTTGGACCAATGACACGAGTCCGAGACAAGGCTACCGAAGATAAGGTGAACTCACTCCTCTCCGAACTCCCACTTTCTATGCATGAGACATGGCTACTTCCTAAGTCCGAGGTGTTGTGCATGATTAGGCACCAAGAGGGCCCTCCCGAAGATGCGCATGAAGATGTACAAGTCCCCAAGTCCACGGATGAGGAGAACCAATGGAAGGAGCCAAGAGCATCTCCCAGGCCCCGGACATCCGGCCAAGGCCCCGGACATCCGGCCCCTAGAGCGTCATCCGCTATAGCAGCACAGCCGCCGGAAGCTACAGGCCCCGGACATCCGGCCCCGGCAGCCCGGACATCCTGCCTCTCCTGAGCCCCCGGACATCCGGCCACCGGCCCGGAAATTCGGCCCCTCTGAACCCGAGAGCAACAAATGCCACCACTCCAGCCCGGACAGCCGCCCCCCAGTGTCAAGACCCCGATTCCAAGTCACATCGATCTAGCCGGTAACATCTCATATCACTTTGCGGCCTCACGCACGGTATTCCCACGGGTGTCGCCTTACCATGGCCCGGGACCGTTTGCGCCTTTTGGCTCACGTATATGATAGTGTCGCTAGCATCCATATGATAGAGTACCCGGGCTGACATGGTTAGTCGTGAACCCAAAGCGGCACTAACCTATGGGGACAGGCATACATGAATCACATCGAGCATGTCGGTAAGCAGCGTGTCAATCCGGGCTGTAGCACTGGGCTAACAGGACTCCGGGAACCCGGGCTGTAGCAGGCTAGGCAGGACTCCGGATGTCACCACGTGACATTTCCCCGAAGGGACAGACACACGAATGAAGTGAAACACATGCCGGCCAGTCAAGTGTCCTGAGCAGTAGTGCTGGGCTAGCAGGACTCCGGTGAACCGGGCTGTAGCGGACTACTATGGCTCATGGAAGCACTAGACTACATTTCCCCATAAGAGAGGCTGCCAAGGATAAACAACTAGATTGTCGGATCCCACACATACCAAGCATTTCAAACATACACACAATATGCTCGATATGTGTAAATACAACATGGCATCACAATAGGACGAGACATAGCGACACCTGTCGAGATGAGACACGATACACACATCAAGAATGATGGAAATGAGCATATGACAAGGTTTAAATAGGTAGCGGAATTCCCACACCTAGGAGGGTGGTGAATGGTCTCAACATAGAGAGGAGTTGGGTTGCCAAGATACCACAACGAGACACCTTAAGGAAGGTGACTCGCTGAAATATTCCCTTAAGTGGCAAAAAGAATTAGTTTTGATCCATAAATCATTGAAACTCTTCATACCAGCTTAAGGCAATTTACAATTAATCGTTTGAAATAGCTCGAAGAAATGGCATACTCGGACTAGGATGGATGATGTGGACTACCTTGTTGAAGACAACGCAAGGGATGATTTTGCTTACGCGTGCTCTCAAGAACTTGAGCATTTCCATATTCATCAAGGTTCTACCAACATCCGTGGCAAGGATCCGGGCAACACGACATACTACCATGATGACTAGTGATGGATGATGCGGATACAAAGGAAGATAACACCTTCTCAGATCTTTCCTTAGCGAGGCTAAGGAGCATAATCTGGATGATCGACCGAGAGGCATTTAGCACTCCGCTTCTAATGTTCTCCTTGATGTGCTATCGTAATCCATTCATAGATATGGTTTGATATCTAGAACATCAAGTAAAAGGTCGGACTTCTGAAGCTCAAGAATCCATAAGGAATAACCACGGAGGTAGATCCTGCGAGATCCTTATGGGGAGGTGACCAACTTCTTCAACCAAGATACTACAATAATAGGCCTTCCGGCTAGGTGTGTTGGCCACGACACCCACGTTACCGGTTACAGAGAGACCAACATTATAGTTCTTGGAGTATGTTCCAACCATCATATCTGCCTGAGATTCAGATCTGGTTGGTGTCAGGATATTCCAGACTCATCAAGTCTAGAAAGAAAAATGAAGTCTGCAATGCAATTTGACGAGATGACGTTGCGAGATTCTCGGGGAATGAGCTACGATAGCAAGATCCAAAACATGAGCTGGTTCTGCTACAAACCTGTGAACACGCTATCCAAGACAAGCATGACCACATGGTAGTCTTATAATAAAACACTACCGAGCGCAGGTGGGGAACCATCATCGAGGATATCGAAGTCCTTGTGCACTTATCGATGAACTTCTTATCCGTGAGCAAGTCAATCCGTGGCTTGGTGTGCTAGGAACACATATAGAATGGAGGCGGCCAACCTATCAAACCATAAGGCACTTCGCACGTGCATGACTAACTTGGGATGATTCCAGAGGAGGCAAAAATAAACTTTCTCGAATTCACAGCAGCAACTTGCATCGATTGCACGTGAACCAAAGGAAGTCACTTCTTCCATCTAGACAGATACTTCATGAACGGGCATGAAGAAAATGCTTACACAATTTTCCAATGCCAGCTGGAAGTTCAACACAAGTCATGGAGGAGACAAAATGCTGCTAATGGACTCAACAACAACTCATCGGAATTTCCATATCACTGGACTTCCACCATCATGTGAACACGGTGATAGCATTGGTCAGACCAAAAGATGTAATGGTCTATGCTCGAGGGATCAACCACGAGTAAGACAACATTACGAACATCATTGGTTCTGATTTGACTTGACGATAGTCCATACTCAAGTCAATGTTTTGACAAGGAAATAGATCCAACAACTGATCACGAGGACCAATCGATGGAGATATCATCTTTCTTCAACACACACACACACAAAAAGATATCCCTTAACATGAACTAAGTCAGACAAGCTTTATCTTTCAACTCTCCAAGTTGTTGTTTAGCTCAACCAACTAGCTCAGGGATATCCAACACAGATTCTTGGAGAAGGGGTGATTTATAAGAAAACCCATTTAATCACGAACTCAACATACCGGTCAGGTGACAACCTGGTAATACTTCTGAGAAGATATTCGGAACATCACGAACCACCGATATGTTACTAAGCTCGAGAACAATCTTGCTTTTCAGAGCAAGACAATATGAATAAATATGCAAGGGATTGAATAATCCTAACTCGTTGATCGAAGAGTGCACCGGAAATAAGGGCAAGTAGCACGATCAATCCTAGAATAGTGTTTCAATAACCAACACGGTAAGAATGATATTAGTGTCCAAGAACTACCGAGCAACACGGTTGCTAGGACTATTGATTTCACACATCATGGTTCACTTGTCAGCATTCCGGTTAAGGCAACACGGGACCAAGAAATGAATGATGATGGCGATAGTATCACTGCATCAAGAATTCATAAGAGAAGGTGCAATTCTCATGACGTTCCTGACATAAAAGTGGGTAATACTTCAGGGTAGAACAGAATCAAAGCTTGATTGCATTTGATCTGCGGAATACAACTGCTTTGACCCAATCCTAGAAATGGATGAGGTACTGGAGTTTGTTTCTCCTAGTCATTCTGAACTAGAATGGCTTGACGGACCACAGGAATAATAAGCACCGATAACACGGATGCACAATTACTCCTGACTATCAATTGATAGATGAGGGTTGGAATACAAATGAAGAGGGACATCTCAAGGGAACATATATCTTTCTGAGTTGTGGATACATAGGTTAGAATGTTGAGCAAAGCTCAACATTTCTCCCGGATAACCCATGCATAAAGGTAGAACTGGCAGATTCACAATGTAGAATGGAGAACTCATTAAGAGCACTCTGGTTGTGATCTTTTGATTCAAACGAATTTCTGCCAAGGATGGTTCATGGTATTTGGAAGAAGGAAATACCACGGACCTCGAGTACTATCGCAAAGGTTACTAATATCCTAAGGGAACTAGCAAATACTAACAACAAGAGATAAGTAGGGTGAATCTCGGGTTCAAGAACCCATGAATAGAATACCTACCACTACATGGCATCACGGAATGCTTCCGAGCATAGTGGCCAGAATCATCACACTGGAACACAAAACATGGCTAGATTACTAGGTGACTCCCTAAAACACCTAGGGTCATAATAATAGCTCCAACATATATGTCGAGACAACAGAGTACCTCAACTCATCGATTAGTGTGATTAATCTGGCCCAAATGGACATCAGGAACAGGAGGAAGGGGTTTGCAAATGCATCAGACTATTTAGAAACCTGGAATGACTCGGACAGCATAACGGCTGTAAATGCTCAAAAAGATTTGAGACATCCTGCAAAATAGTGGCGTAACCACTTAACATCATCATATCAAGGGTCTGATTTGACTGACAACATACTAAAAGTAGTAGAAACTGAACTGAAACTCGAATCCAACAATCCTATCAGTCTACGGATTAGTAACACGTCATCCTGATAGATAGATGAGAAGGCCTAGTTTTTTAATCCCCGTAGAAGAGAAGAGGATGACTCAGATCAGAAGGGCATAAGATATAAGGAGTAAAATGAGCCTTACGTTCCCTTCCACAATCAATTCCCTTATATAACTAAAGCATTTCTAGACTCAACTTCGACTAGTTGGCTGGGTAAACCTACAGGCAGTCAGGCTCTGATACCAAAGCTGTCAGGACCCCGATTCCAAGTCACATCGATCTAGCCGGTAACACCTCATATCACTTTGCGGCCTCACGCACGGTATTCCCACGGGTGTCGCCTTACCATGGCCCGGGACCGTTTGCGCCTTTTGGCTCATGTATATGATAGTGTCGCTAGCATCCATATGACAGAGAACCCGGGCCGACATGGTTAGTCGTGAACCCAAAGCGGCACTAACCTATGGGGACAGGCATACATGAATCACATCGAGCATGTCGGTCAGCAGCGTGTGAATCCGGGCTGTAGCACTGGGATAACAGGACTCCGGGAACCTGGGCTGTAGTAGGCTAGGCAGGACTCCGGATGTCACCGTGTGACATTTCCCCGAAGGGACAGACACAGGAACGAAGTGAAACACATGCCGGCCAGTCAAGTGTCCTGAGCAGTAGTGCTGGGCTAGCAGGACTCCGGTGAACCGGGCTGTAGCGGACTACTATGGCTCATGGAAGCACTAGACTACATTTCCCCATAAGAGAGGCTGCCAAGGATAAACAACTAGATTGTCGGATCCCACACATACCAAGCATTTCAAACATACACACAATATGCTCGATATGTGTAAATACAACATGGCATCACAACATAACTCTACAACTCAAGTATTTATTCCTTAGGCTCCGAGGAGTGAGATATTACAAACATGGGTCTCATGACCCAACAATCACAGCATACAAATCAAGCACATGCGAAAGCTTAACATGTCTGAGTACAGACATCTACAAATGGAAAAAGGCTAAGAAGCCTGACTATCTACCAGATCCTGCGAAGGGCACAAGATCGTAGCTGAGGTATCAAGCTAACGTCCAAGTCCACGCGCAACTACTAGCGAGACTGAAGTCTCTCTCTGCAAAACATAAATTAAGCAAACGTGAGAACAAAGGTACTTAGCAAGACTTACATCAGAACTAGCTACATATGCATCGGTATCAACAAGGGGGGTGGTGGAGTTTAACTGCAGCAAGCCAGCTTTGACTCAGTGGCTAACCTGAACTACGACTGCAAGCAACTCTTTTGAGGTGGCGCACACGAGTCCACATATTCACCATTCAATAGACCATTATGGATCCGCTCCCGTCTCCCTACGAGAAGGCCATCCATAGCACTCACACTTATCTTGCAATTTTTAGAGTATCCACTTTCACTTGTCTATGAACTGTTATAAGCAACCCAGAGGTCCATTACCGCGGAAACGGCTATTCGAATAGATGATGTTAACCCTGCAGGGGTGTACTTCTTCACACACGCTCTCACCACTTACCGCTGTTTACACGACATGTACTCGGCAACCTTCAAGCGGAAACCCAACGAGGGTGTCGGCCACGGCCTACCTAAACACTCAAGTCTCTAGTCCAGGTTTATCGCCTATCCAGGTTCCATCCGCAGGGAGTCCGGCCGAGGTTTCCACATACGGCCCCGGACGATGTGTACAGGGTTCCGAGACACCAAACGGGCGCCCGACATGCCCTGCCACGGTGTATCTACCGCATCATAGCCCACCCCTAGGGTCAGCGCTATGCACGGCCGCCAACACATAACCTACAAACACCAGAAACTAGTTGCAACTCCTGGACAGAGTACTAGGGTGATTAAGAAGCCGAGAGGGTCCATTGGTTTCGGGCCCAATGCATGGTAGTAACTGTTTCATGGATCACAAACATAGAACTCAGTTCCTGAGGACGGCTTCAATGAGACAACCCACCATGTACTCCTACATGGCCTCTCACTGCTACCTTTACCAAATCGTGTTCACACACTTAGCTCTCAACAGTAGGACATGGTTACACACCTCCGATTCATCCCCGATGAATCAGACCTGACTCAACTCTAAGCAGTAGCAGGCATGACAAACAAACATGAATGAGTAGGCACATCAGGGCTCAAAACAACTCCTACTCATGCTAGTGGGTTTCATCTATTTACTGTGGCAACGACAGGTCATGCAGAGGAAAAGGGTTCAACTACCGCAGCATGTAACAGTTGAATCGTTGTTGTCCTAATGCAGTAAAAGAGAGCAAGAGCGAGAGAGTGGGATTGTATCGGAATGAACAAGGGGGTTTTGCTTGCTTGGCACTTCTGAAGATAGTATAGCTCTTCATTGGTGTCATCGAACTCATCGTCGAAACCACGTCTATCGAGAGGGGACAACTACCGGCAAACAAGGAAGAACACAATCAATACGATGCAACAATATGATGCATCATCATGACATGGCAATATGCTGTTGATTGAGCTGATGCAACTAGCAACAAGTTAAATGGAGTTGGTTTGAACACTAGGTTCAAATTAAAATTCAAACTATGAATTCAAATAGTGCATTATCATGTTTTGGACTAAACAGTGAGGTTAAGTTGTTCAAACATGCATGAAAATTCCATATTCAGATTCCTTGGATTTTTCTGATCATTTTTCATATATAATTTATTTCATTTGGAGTTACGGTTGAATTTCTATGATTTTTAGAAAGTTTGGGCATTTTCTGAAAATAGTAAATCATTTAAGATTTATTTAAATTCCAGAAAGGAAATATTGCATCAGCATTAGGTCATGCTGATGTCAGCTGGTCAACAAGACCGTCCAGGTCAAACCTGACAGGTGTGGCCCACTAGTCAGTGACACATAGTCAGCTACAGAGGCTGACATGTGGGACCCGGTCAAAGCTGGCGTGGCCAAGTAAAAGTTGACAAGCGGGGCCCACTGAAATTAGTGCTAATCTAACAGAAAGTTAAACTAAATAGTTTAGGCACTGGGCCCACATGTAAGTGGGTCAGGAGGTCAATTAGTGAGTGATTAGTGCTAACTAAGTGGCCACGTCGACAGTCGCCAGAGTCTCACCAGCGGTGACCTCGAACCGCGGCGGAGTTGCCCGGAACTCACCAGAGGCGACGGATCGACGCGCCAGGGGCACCAGAGGATAGCCCATGCCCGTGCGCATCTAGGGAGACCAACGGGAGGTGTGGGGGTGGCCGGAGTTCGCTGGAGTGGAACCCGCGGCGGCTGCCGGAGTTCGGGGCTGGTGCGGGTTAGCACTACGGTGTGCTAACGAGCGAGGCGAAGGTCTAGCGGGGCACTACGCGATGCGGGGAGCAAGTTGGACTCGCCGGGGTGACCATTTGGTCGCCGGAGCTGCGCCGATGACGAGCTCAAGTGGCGGGGCGGCTATGGTCATCAAGGGGGCGACGTCCACGGCTCGAAATCGAAGGGGAGGAAGGAGGGGATCCACGCAGGAGCTCACAGGGGTTCGTTCGGTGGCCTCAGCGAGCTCGGGGAAGTGTCGGAGCGGGCGCACGGTTGCCGGCGATCACGGTGGCCCGAGGTTGAAGAAGACGGCGGTGAGGGCGCCGGCGGCATCCGGCGTCGCTTGGCTAGGCGAGGAGGTCGAGAACGAGGTAGCGGAGCTACTGGGCACGTCGAGGGGTTGAGGGGGAGGCTCTGGATGCGGCAACGGTGAGCGGCGACGGCGGCTGCATTCGGTGCGTGCGAGGGAGAGAGCCAGGGGAGAGGATGGGGACGAGAGAGCGAGAGAGAGTCGGGGGATCGCGTGGCGTCCTCAGGGCGACGGGGAGACATGCAGGGAGGCAGGAGGTGGCCGGCGCGTGGCCGGCGCGCGGCGAGCACACGCCCTTGCCTTCTGGCGCGAGGTAAGGGGTGACTGGCTGCTGCGGGTGGGCTGGGCCGGTCAAGCTGGGCCGGCTACAGGTAAGTGGGCCAGGTAGGTTCCTTTCTCCTCTCTCTTTTATTAATTGTTTCTGTTTTCTATTTTCTGCAATTGTTTTGTCTTTATTAAAAATGCTAGAGCATTTCCAAAAATCCTGAAAATATTTGTGGGCACTGTTGAAATTACTCCCAACAGCCCTCAACTAGTTTCAGAATTATTAGAGCATTTAAAATATTTATAGGATTTAAATGCCCCAATTCAATTACAATATGAATTAATTCAAAAATCCAGAAATGACCTAGAAAGATGTTTATCATTTTTGGCAGAGGGTTTTACCTTTATCAGAAATGATGAACATTTCCAAAGGGCATTTTGGGATCATTGAGAATATTTCATTGTGATCCTAGTTGGATTTCATTTGGTGCTAGGGTTTGAACATCCCCATTTCAAGTGTAGGCAAAAATTTAAACATGATGCACACATGAAACTAGCCTAGTGAAAAGCCAGAAGCTAGGGATGTGACACCCAGCCCGGACATCCGGCGTCGCCTGAAAGCACGGACATCCAGCCCGACCAGCCCGGACATCCGGCCTCCCCTGTCTGCGCACAGTGAAGGGCCGAGGCCCGTGTATTCCTTCTCCCCCCTAGACTATATATACTCCACCCCGTACAACTTTCTAGGGTTAGCATTGGTTTAGCTCATTTTAGAGATAGAGCATTGCTCATCCACATCGGATCTACTCCACGAGAGAGACCGTGGTCTCTACGGAGAAGATCCCTTTGGATTCAAGACCTCCTTTTGGAGAAGAACTTCAAGACCTCCTCATGGAGAAGACCGGTTACCGTGTATCATCCCTAGTTGATTGTGGATCGTGTATCTTACTTTATGTACTCAAGGATCTAGCATATGTGTGACTATTTCTTGTTGGTTGAGTGATTCTCTCGTGTTTCCCCTCGTTTCCACCCTCGTGTTTCTCGTGTTCTTCGTGGGATCCGCTCCTTTCTCGAAAGATCGGACGATTAGGGTTCTACCCTACATCACGAAACAACCAGGAAATAATATTAATTTGTATCTGGGGCTACTTAAAGAGGAGTTAGTCACGTTATGGAGAACACCGGCCAAGACATGGGACGCCAGCAAAGGCGAGTATTTCTACATGAGATCCGCGCTGATCACGACGGTGCACGACTATCTCGGTTATGGATATGTCGCAGGCCAGGTGTGCCGTGGATATTGCGGATGCACGCGGTGCATGGATGATATGACGTCTCAGCAGCTTACGTCAAGGAAAGATGGCGGGTCTGGGAAAATCACGTACATGGGGCAACGAAGATGGCTCGAATAGGAGGACTCGTGGAGAAACTGTGGAGATCTATTCAATGGTCACGCTGAACATCGAGGACCTCCACGTAAGCGGAGCGGCACTGAAATCGATGAGCTGTTGAAAAACTGGTAGGAGTGCCCCACGCCGGGAAAGACGATGAAAAAGGCGCCGGAGCCGCTGCTAAAGGTATGGAAGACGATGTCTATGTTCTAGGACTTGGAGTACTGGCACAAACTCGACACACCTCATTGCCTTGATCAAATGCATATCTGTAAGAATGTCCTTGAGAGCTTGCTCGCGACACTGATGAACATGCCGAATAAGACCAAGGATGGGCCGAAGGCAAGAAAAGACTTGCAAGATTTGAATATCAGGGAAGATCTGCACATGCCGCCCCGTAAAAAGTCAGATGAGACAGAGACGAAGACAGAGGCGCGGGAGAAGAAGGGCAAGAAAATAAAGAAAGAGGATTATTGCCCCCCTTCTTGCTTCACCTTATGTCAGGCTGAGATCGATCAATTCTTTAAGTGCCTTACCGGAGTCAAAGTTAGTTCTGGTTACTGTCGCGAGATAAGCAGATATCTAAACACGGACAAGAAAAGGTTCAGCGGGATGAAGTCCCATGACTGTCATGTGATGATGACGCAGATACTACCTGTTGCCCTTAGAGGGATAATGGACAAGCACGGCCGTGACACGCTTATTGGTCTCTGCAACTTTTTCGACGTCATCTCTCGAAAGTCCATCAGTGTGAAGCAGCTCGGAAGGCTGCGGGAAGATATCATTGTGATACTGAATGAGCTTGAGATGTACTTCCCGCCCATGTTCTTTGAGGTGATGGTGCATCTATGTGTCCATACTGTGGACGACGTAATAGACCTGGGGCCGTCATTTCTGCACAACATGATGTTGTTTGAGAGGATGAATGGGGTCATCAAAGGATTCGTTTGTAACATGTCCCGTCCGGATGGAAGCATCGTCCAGGGCTATCTGACACAAGAGTGCATCTCTTTCTGCAAGAATTTTCTATATGGCGCAGACCAGCCGCCTGGTGTTAGTGTTGGTTTCCCCGTTAACAAGCACAATGGGAGGCTCGAAGGAGAAGGTCACTCCAACAGTCGCAGGGAACTGCACGTGGCATACTCAGATCGACGTAGCGACTTTGACAGAGCAAACTTGGTAGTGCTACAACACCTAGACGAGGTAGATCCTTTCGTCGCACTGCATAAAGAAATTATCGCAAAGAAGTATCATGACCGAGGGGTATGCAGGACCAACACCGAAGTTACTAGAGAGCACAACTCCACTTTCCTGCATTGGTTCAAAGAGCATATTATTTCTAATCCCCCGGAGGAGGGCTCTAAGGACGGATTGCTCATATACGCCTTAGCACATGGCCCCGCACCCAACCTCGTAACCTATCAGGCATACGATATCAACGGATACATGTTCTACACGGACGCCAAAGATATGGACAGTGATGATCAGAACTCAGGGGTGATGATGGAATGCATGACCGGCAGCGACAACGGCGCAACTGAAAGATTTTACGGAAGGGTCGAGGAGATCTGGGATCTTGACTACTCTGGACTGCACAACACGACGATGTTCCGTGTCAGATGGGCTAAGAATGTCGAAAGAGAAAACCGGAATTTCACTACCATGACTATACCCGACGCCAAGAGCGCTACCGTGAAAGCTATCGCAAAAAATGAGCCATGGGTACACGCTAAGCACGTGACACAATGCTTCTTCATAACTGACCCGCGCAATCCCAGCCGTGTTGTCATGAGGAGAGGCAAAAGGAACATCATTGGAATGGATGGAGTCACCAACGAGGAACACTACGATCAGTACGGCAACCCAATGAGGGAAGATGACGATGATGATGAAGTATACGTCAAAAGAAGAATCAATACTACATTACGTAAGAAAAATCGGTACTCCATGGAAAAGGAAAAATCACAATGAGGGGCTCAATTATTCTTCAATGAACAAGAAGGGAAACAAGCTGACTCAAAAACAAAAACGTCAACGCTGAGGAACCGTATGTTATCGGTAAAATGATGTAATATATATGTTCCTATTTTGAATACACACTTAGCCATTATTATGCATGGGTTCAATGATGTAATATATATGTTCCTATTTTGTATACATATTTAACCGTCAAATGATGCAATATATATCGCCTTCCCTTCGTTCACTGCTCTCAGAAAAAAAAGTGAGAGAAAATAAAGGAAAAGAAAATAGAAGGAAACAAACAGGAAAGTTGTTATATAGGTGCTGGTTATAGCAGCATCGCTTTTGTGAGAAAAGAGCTACAGCTAGTCAAGATAGCAGTAGCGGTTTCTACACGAACCTGCTATAGCTACCTGGAGTAGCTATAGCGCGTTTTCCTAAACGCTCTACTGCTATGCCCACTTAACCCCTCAAATCCCCACTCCTCCCTTCATCCCGCCTCTTTTCCCCCAAATCCCCACACTCTCTCTTCCCCCGTCGCGCCGCCGGAGCCCTGCCCTCGCCGCGCCCCGGCGCTCACTCGCGACCCCGACCCCGACCGACCCCGACGCCGGCTCTGGCGCTGGCCCCGGCGCTTGACCCCGACCCCTCCCAACCTCGGCCGTCATCGGGCCTGCACCCTTTGTAAGCCCCCACCGCTCCTCCTCTCTCTGGTAGCAAGGGTTTTTGGTTAATTTACTTAGGTTTTAGTTAGGCCAGATGGTTAATTAGGTTATATATTTAGTTATGAATTTAGCTAGGTTTTTTTCTTCAAGTTCCATATTTTTCTTCCTTTTATATGCAAATTTTAAGTGGACATGTGATATGTGGACATGTGATGTTTTGGACATGTCATATTTGGAATTTGGACATGTCATTTGGACATGATGATTATGTGCAGGGTAAATGATCCGAGTGGCCTACATTACGCCGGAATGTTGATTCATTTCTGTTCCGGTGAATTTCAGGCGCTCGATATGTCCATTTTTTAGCAAAGGTCATGCCGAAATTTTCCGTGAATTTTGGCATGATTTGTGCTAGATAGTAGGCATATCGAGTGCTGGGAGTTGCTGGGAAACGACATTCCGGCAAACATAGATTTCTTTTTTATGTCATTTCTCATTTTTTTCATAGTTTTAGAATTAAATGAGGAGACTTAATCATAGGAAACATGTCGAACAACGAAGAAACTGGGCCTTCTGACCAAGATGCAGACGAGATGGATTATGAGGGTGAACAAGAGTACCTCGACTATTTGACTGCTAACACGAGATTGTTGCAAAGTGAAAGTTTGCAGGTCGGCCTCGATGATGGTACTGACGCCGACATCGACACCGACGGCGCCGGCACCAATGGCGGCGCCGAGACTGGCGGGGAAGATGCCAGCGAGGAAGGTACCGGCGCCGATGCCGCTACCGAAAAGAAGAAGCAGAAGAAGCAGAGGATACGAAAACCTAACAACTAGGGATTGGCCCGCTACAAGTGGGATAAGGAAAAGAAGGTTTTTTTACACGAACTAGATCACGATGAAATTGATTAGACTGCTGGTAATTATTCTTTTACCACCTTACATTTAGCTCCAGATCTAGTCAACTACACATTCCTAAACGGTTCACACTCCTTCTGCAAGAGAAGCAACACCAGCTTGCAGCCGAAAGCCCTACTTCTCCAATGAGGCCCAAGTGGGACACCCCTCTCAACTGGGCCTTGAACGAATTTAAGGGACTCCCTTTGGGCCAATGGCCGCAATATGGTCGTGTGCATGGCGCTGGAGACAGCACCACGTGGAAGGTGTTTTACAACAAGGGCCCGGAGGCCAAGAAGCAGAAAAAGAAGTTTAGTCAGACATCGACGAGAAGGTGAAGCTTGCGGTTGAGAAAAAAGCAGCCGAGGACACGAAAAAACAGCCGAGGAGAAAAATGAGTTGCAACAGCAGGCAGTCAATGCAGCTGTAACTGCGTGTAGAAATGATTTCGCTACTAACTTGGTTCCAGCTATCATCAACTGGATGAAGGAAAATCCAGACAAGACGGTACATGATTTCCCGTTGCCCAGTTTCGTCGGGAGCAACTCCGTGAACAACAACACCACCGCACCATCACTTGCTCACGCAACCGGGCCTCCTCTCGCAGTTGTTCCCGCTCATAGCAGCCCATCCTTAGTCTCTGGCGCGCTAGGTGGGCCTTCATCTTTGGCTGAGCTCGACGCCATCATGGTAATTACATGTCACACCGACATATATATATATATATAATATTCCATTTTTGTTGCCTTTCAGATGTTTTACGCCACAGACATGTGTTTGCAGGCCGAAGAAACCCCGTGCACCATACTCTACTTGACCAAAGGCCAGAAGGTGGACGTGGGAAAGGGGATGATAATGAACCCCTTGCGACCCATGTTCCACAACCAGCCGATCCCCGCTGGACACTTCAGGGTTAACTTGTCCAGCATGAAATCGGGGCACGAGGATTTTCCTCCTCCAGTATAGCATGTGGAAGAGGACGACGTGACCCCGCAGCGGATTGGAAGCTGCAAGGGTTGGGTGCTGCTATGACCAAAGAATCTTATTCGTCTGGAGCCAGCCGAGAGCACACCAATAACCACATATCAACAAGCATGTGCGCAGACCACCGCCCCGCCTATGCAATTACCACCTCCTGTACTACTAGGTGAGAGCGGAGGATGACGTGATGAAGGTGTAATAGTACTGGCTGGTGTAATCGGTCCTGTAGAACAGAGAATGGGTGATGAGGCGGAGGTCGACCCAATGGCTTTCCTCAATACAAACGTGTATGAGTGTGACTTAGATATGATGAGTCAACCATATGACGAATCGGGCTATCAACATGCTAATGAGGATATGGATGATCTGCCCAGGTAGGAAGGTCGTAGTAGGGATTACAAAAGGTCTCTCTTCATGAAATCCTCACAGGACACGCCTGAAAATGCCGCCTCAACACAGTCACAACTAGCCGGGGGTCGTACAGTGCTTAGCCCAGGAACACTGGGGCAGGGGTTAAGGAAGGGTCTGGAAGGTGTGCCCAAGAAAAAGGAGAGGAAGAGATCGGGGAAGATAGTTGCCTCCAAACAAGCCAGAGCACATAGCAGCTAGAAGATGGATTCTGAAGAGTGTGTACCCGTAAAAGGTGCGGCCATGTTCCATCTCACGGGCGAGCCGATGCTACTGCCGAAACCGCTGGAGGCACTATCAGGGGATCTCAGAAGACTGCACGACCATGTGCTGTCGACTGAGAAAAGCCTACTAGCCTCGAAGGATCTAGGATACCCGGCATACGCGGCTCGTGTGCCTGAGGGGAAGTGCTACGTCGACACACGACCCGCGAAGGTGTTCTTCCTGCGTGTTGACCATATCTTTAGATGTTTCTCACAAGGCGGCTCGATTTTACAATCATCCGCCTTTTTGCGCTACATATGAGCTCTGTCATGAAGAGAGAAGAAGTCTCGCAAATCTGTGTGGTGGATCCGTACTACATGCACGAGTCTTTCTTGAGTCTCAGCGACTTTGAGCGTGAAACTGCTAGGGACTACCTCCAAAACTTCATGGTATAGAATAAGGACCAGGAAATTGTCCTCTTGCCTTATCATCCAAAGTAAGTCAGTTCCGGACAACCCTTTCGTACATTCCAATCATTCCTTCTCACTCATATGGAGAACAATCTGAGGTGTCTTTTCCCCGCAGCTACGGGCGCGCCGTCCTTATCGTTCTTTACCCGCGAGTCTCCCACGCCGTGTATTTCGACCCTTCCAGAGACTACGAGAAGAAAGACTACACCCACATAATGAATATTCTAGATGATGCTCTCCAAGGCTTCAGCACTAGAGGTGGCCACATGCAGATCAGGAAAAAAAGGAACAAGAAGATGGGTTTCGCGCATAAAACTTACTTATGTTGCATCCATGTCCCAAAACCAAGCAAGAAAGATGGATTCTACATCCTCCATCTCATGATTGAGTTCAGCACGGATCACCAAAAGCTTCGCATGACAAGAAGAAATGATGATCATATCCACAAGTGGGTAGAATATCATGGAGAAGCGGATTATAAACTTAGAGATGACTTCTTTCGCATCCAAAGGGACATTGCGACGATCATCATGAAAGAAGTCGTCGATGAGAAGGGGATGTTCCACCACGGCCCTATATCGCGAGCTGACGTCCGAACTCGCATAGGCATGCAACGTCATGACCTCATGCCGTTCAAGAAGCTAGGGTCCATCCTCGATGACATGGAAGGATGGAACTTCTAGTGATTTACGATGCCGATGATGATGATATGTGTCGGTTGAACTTGTATACGTTCTGTAGCGATGAAACTTTGTGATGTCCATGGTCCCTGCCGAACTTGCGTAATGCTACTTTGTTAGTTTGGGTACAATGACCTGCGTACCTCTAGTTAATTAGTTTGCGTATTGTATGTTGCATCTAGTTGCTAAACCTTTCTTTTTCGTGTTGCTCTAGTATATTTTGTTGCATATGATTGTACATCCTCTTGATGAAGATGCATCTCTAACAGGTACCTAGTTTCTTGATGGCGAGATGGCAGTGCTATGTCGTGTACAAAGGGAAGGTTCCGGGGGTGTACAACGAGTGGCATGAGTGTCAGGCGCAAGTGAATGGGGTCTCAGGCGCCAGCCATAAAGGCTTCAAAAGCAGACAAGAAGGAGAAGCTAGTTACTTGAGGTTCACGCTAGCGCGAGAGAGGACTCGTAACCCATGCCGCATGTACTGCATAGTTCCGCTCTCACTCATAGTGATAGCTTTTCTCATGTATACCATTGTTTAGATGGATGCCCTTGTAGTTGCAAGTATTCGAGACTTGCATCTATCGCTATTTTCGAGATGATGACGAGACACCACTTTGTGTTGGATGATGATTATGATGAGACTATTTGTATGTATATGCTATGAATACATTTGTGGTCTCGCAACCATTTGTATGTGTATCATGGTGACATTTGTATCTGCTAAAGATTCTTGTATAAAGCCTGTTCAAATACAAAACAAATATGCAAAAAAAATCAAAAACTACTAAATTAGCAGTAGTGAGTGGAGAAAAGTTAGCAGCAGTGTGACAGTAGCAGTAGCGCGTCCAGCCAAAGTGTGCTAGAGCTATTAGCAGTAGTGAGCTTCCACGCAGCATGCTGCTGCTACACTTGTATAGCAGGAGCGCGGGCTTGCACGCGCTGCTGCTACGGGTTAGCTGTAGCGCCTTATTAGTAGCGCCGGTCCCCACGCTACTGATATACCTAGAACCCGCGCCACTACTAGGCTTTCCCTAGTAATGTATAACCTTAGTCTCTTCAACCTTTCGATCTCGCCCCACGACACAACAAGCACACCCATGACGACACATACAGAGAGGATATCTACCGGCGCTCCAATGGAGTTCAGTGAGCATAAAGTCGAGACCCACGCGAGGGAGACGAATCTCATGGTGGTGTACACCATCGAACTGGCCATGGTGGAGGACTCCATCAACACCGTGGAGCAATTGCCTACTAGAGACAAGTACAAGGTGGTCAGCATCGACCTCCAGTACACTACCGGTCTTCTCGGTAAAGATCAGAAGGTTGCCGTCACCCAGTTGTGCATGTGCCATCATGTCCTCATCTACCACTACTGCATGGCCACAGAGCCTTGTGACCGTTTAGCCAGGTTTGTCAATAGCACTGACTACAAGTTTGCTACGGTGGAAACCACCAACGCTATTAAAGCGCTCAGGGTTACGGGGCAGCACGAAGAAGGATTCCCTGGTTGAACTCGCCTCGGCCATCATCGACCCATACTACGAAAATATGAAGCAAGATGCCAATAGAACACGTCTCGTATCCTAGCACGGGGCCTGGATGCGGCAACTGGATGAACCTCACCTCAGGTTCACGGCCAAGAGTGTGTACACATGCTATGAGATGCACAGGCAGATCGTTGACATGAGGAATCGCCTCGTTACCGAAATTGACGAGGCCGGATCGAGCCACAAGCATAGCAGTAGCGGCAAGCGTCACAAGAAGTAGATGATGATCAGATGATCGTTTATCCTAGTTAATTATACATGTAATATATAGTTGACTTTGGTGTGTGGAAATGTCATGTGTGTAGTAGCCACCTATGTAATTATGCATGTAATAGTTTACTTTGGTGTGTGCAAATGTCATGTGTGTAGTAGACACCTATGTAATTATGCATGTAATAGTTTACTTTGGTGTGTGCAAATGTCATGTGTGTAGTAGCCACCTATGTAATTGGATGTTTAATTTGGTTATGCAACCATGTCCCTATAAGTGTATGTATATATATGTTGTTGTTCTGTATGCAATCCCAATGCACAACACACACGTCTTATTAGCAGCAATCATCTGTGTTATTATCGGTCTTTGCACACATTTCTAATTATAGACCTGTTTGCCGCATATCACACACATCTTGTTAAATTGAACCCATTCTGTTATCTTGGCTCAACGCAAACGGTTCATCCGAGTTAACTGTTTGCCCTCTATCACACACACACCTTGATCTGGCTGACCATTTCTTTTGTTCCGCCTAATCACAAACAGTTCATCCGAGTGAACCGTATGTCGTATATCACACACACCTTCATTTGGCTACCCATTTATGTTCTTCTGCCTCATCGGAAAAAGTTCATTGAACTGAACCGTATGCCCCTCATCGCACACGCAACTAAATTTTGAACCGTGTTTGATGCATCCGTCATCGCAAACGTTTTGCATCTTTTTTTACGGGGTTTTTACATCATCGTTTGTGATTATTGCATCGCACACAGTTTCATTGAAGGGTCTCTGATTGTAGTGTCGCGTTAGCAGCATCCTGTGGTAGTGAACATATGTTCTATGTCCTAAGACCTGAGCTGGTGCATGTACTCGGGATGGTGACAGACCTACTTTGGGCCAACCAAACGCTACTCCATGACTGGGTAGTTACAAAGGTAGGTTTTGGGGCTTGTCTAGAGTCATGCCGCGAGACATGGTCAAGCAAGATGGGATTTGCCCCTCCGATTAGGAGAGATATACTCCAGGCCCCTCATGTGATCCAACCAAGATAAGCATGGCCATGCGACAAGGATTATGAGATAATCCGGTTTGTGGTCGGCATCACTAGAATGAGAAAGAGGTCGGGCTAGCACAAGGATGACAGACTTGCCTTGAGCTTGACAACATATATCGTGTGGCAAAGGGAATAGAAGTGTGACACGTTGTATAGGTTCGCCTAACCAGCTTCATCATATACTTGGAGTCGGCACGCTTTGCTAGAGGCCACTACCGACTAGATGAGCCGGATGTGGTCTGACTCACGACTAGGTGAACGAGAACCTAAGGGATCATGCGCTTAAGGCAAGGAACCAGTGAGGCCGATCCGACTCCACGAGTCAGATGTAATCCTACTCGGACTAGGATCTAGGCCGAACAGACTTTGGGCTTTAGGATCCATGCAAGGCCCAAGTGTTGAGCCTGCGATAGATGCCTATATATACTGGGGGTGTGATACACTCATTTGGGTGATCACTTCAGCGCCGTCACTAGGGCTTTGCATGTGTTGCAACTAGCCAACCCCGCTCGCAGTCGCCTGTGTGATCGGACCTAGCAGTCCACCTCACGGTGTTCCTCCTGCACGTGTGGATAGCATTATAGGTGGTGCACTTGCGCCGTTCCGGCGAACCTGTAAGTACGATCCGACAACCGGCTGTTGGAGGGAGATCGGACGAGGACGAGACGATCCAAGCGGACGCGTTGCCCCAACTCTTCTTCCGCTGCACGGCACTACGCGTCTAGTGGTAACGATATGTGATCCATCCCCCGTAGCATGTTCTTGGTTGTTCTACGCATAGGAAATTTTAATTTGCAGCCAACATACCCTACCGTAGATCCCAACACTTTGGCCAATGGGAAGGCATTGTGGAGTACTACATAGATGATGGGTTGCTAGAGTGATAGAAGCTTAAACCCTAGTTTATGCGCTATTCCGTAAGGGGCTGATTTGGATCCATATGTTTCATGCTATGGTTAGATTTATCTTAATTCTTCGTTCATAGTTGTGAATGCTTGTGAGAGGAGGTAATCATAAGTGGGTGGCCTGTTCAACTAAGAAAAACACCCAAGCACCGGTCCACTCACATATCAAATTATCAAAGTAACCAACGTGAATCAAACAAAGGTGATGAAAGTGACTAGATGAAGTTCCCATGTGTCCTCAAGAACACTTTGCTTGTTATAAGAGAAAGTTTTGGCCTGCCCTTTGCTATAAAAAGGATTGGGCTACCTTGCTGCACCTTTTTTACAATTGCTACTTGTTGCTCATTACAAATTACCTTGCTCTCAAACTACATGTTACCGATACTTTTAGTGCTTGTAGAAAATACCTTGCTAAAAACCGCTTGTCATTTCCATCTGCTCCTCGTTGGGTTTGACACTCTTACTTATCGAAAGGACTACGATTGATCCCCTATACATGTGGGTTATCAATACTCTTTTCTAGCACTGTTGCCGGGGAGTGAAGAGCCTTTGGTAAGGTACCATTTATATTATGTGTTGAAATTTACTGTCACGTGTCACTATGGAAAACAATCCTTTTTAGGGGTTTGTTCGGGGTATCCTCACCTCGACCGGAAGCATAAAGAGTTGCCCCACAACCTACTACACCTACTGAAAATATTTATTATGATATTCCTTCGGGTATGTTAGAGAAACTGCTAGCTAATCCTTATGCAGGAGATGGAACGATACATTTTGATATGCACTTAATCTATGTGGATGAAATCTATGGATTGTTTAAGCTTGCAGGTTTATCCGAAGATGGAGTTAAGAAGGTATTCACTTTATCTTTGGAGGGAAAGTCATTGACATGGTATGGGATATGTAATAATATTGGAATGTGGGATTGGAGCCGATTGAAATTGGAATTTCATCAGAAGTTTTATCCTATGCATCTGGTTCATCATGATCAGAATTATATATATAATTTTTGGCCTCGTGAAGGAGAAAGTATCACCCAAGCTCGGGGAGGCTTACGTACATGATGCACACAATCCCCAACCATGAGCTCTCAAGATAAATTATTATTCGGAATTTTTATGCTTGGCTTTCTCATAATGATCGATCCATGCTCGATTCTTCTTCTATTGGTTCTTTTATGAAGAAAACTACTGAATTCAAGTGGAATCTTTTGGAAAGAATTAAAAGCAACTCTGAAGATTGGGAGTTCGACAAAGGTAAAGAGTCAGGTATAAACCTTGAGTTTGATTGTGTTAAATCTTTTTATGAAAACCGATGCTTTTCGTAAGTTTAGTGCTAAATATGGACTTGAATATGAGATAGTGGCTACATTTTGTGATTTTTTTGCTTCTCATGTTGATCTCCCTAAGGAGAAGTGGTTTAAATACCATCCCCCTATTAAAGAAAAGATAGAGGAACCTGTTAAAGCTAAAGATGAAGCTATCATTTACAATGTTGATCCAGTTGTGCCTACTGCTTATATTGAGAAACCTCCTTTTCTTGTTAGGATTAAGGAACATGCTAAAGCTACAACCATGGTTAATAAAAGTAATATTAGAGCACCTAGACCCTCTGAACAAATTAAGGTTGAACTAATATTGCAATGGTTAAAGATCTCTTGGATGATAATATTGATGGGCATGTTATTTATTTTTGCGATGATGCTGCTAGAATTGCCAAACCCGTTAGAAATGAATGTGATAAGCTAGATAAGAATAAACCCGTAGTGGGCATGCATGTTGTTTCTGTTAAGATTGGAGAACATTTTTATCATGGTTAATGTTATATGGTGCTAGTGTTAGTGCTATTCTGTTTACTCTATATCAAGAAATTATGAATGATATTGCACCTGCTGAGATTGAAGATATTGTTGTCACTATTAAGCTAGCAAATGGAGATACTATTACACCGCTTGGGATTGTTCGAGGTGTTGAAGTCTTGTGTGGTAATATCAAATACCCTACTAATTTCTTAGTACTTGGTTCAGAACAAGATAATTTTTGTCCCATTATATTTGGTAGACATTTCTTGAATACCGTTAATGCTAGAATTCATTGTGGTAAAGAGAAGGTTAGAGTTAAACTTGGTGATGTATCTCATGAGTTCAATTTCTCTAACTTTAATAGACAACCACATGAAAAATAATTGTCTAGTTAGGATGAAATTATTGGTCTTGCTCCTATTGTTTTCCTCCTATCGATCCTTTAGAAAAATATTTGCTACACCATGAAAATGATATGCATATGAATGAAAGAAATGAATTAGATGATATATTTTCCAAACGAGTACCTATCCTTCAACACAACTTGCCTATTGAAACTCTTGGGGACCCTCTTCCACCTAAGAGTGATCCCATGTTTGAATTGAAACAATTACCTGATACATTAAAATATGCTTATCTTGATGAAAGAAGATATATCCTGATATTATTAGTGCTAACCTTTCAGAGCATGAAGAAAATAGATTACTAAAAACTCTAAAGAAGCAACGCGCTGCTACTGGATATACTCTTGATGATCTTAAGGGCATTAGTCCCACTTGAAAGTGCCAGTGATCGACTAGAGGGGGGTGAATAGGCGATTTTTATGAAAGTCTTCAAAACATGGAAGTTTTGAAGACAAACGATAGAAATAAACCTATTACCATGCAGCGGAAGGTAGACTACACTAGGCAAACCATAGTCAAGTATTCAATGGAGTGAAAGCACAATGACTAATAGCAGCTAGGCAGTAAAGATCAGGTAGGAAGATATTGTGAAGCCAATCAGAACAAGCAGTCACACAGTGAAGACAAAAGATAAAGCAAGCATACAATGACTTCACAAGGACCAACAGTAAGTAAAGGGAAGGAAAGGATGAAACCAGTGACTCGTTGAAGACAATGATTTGTTGGACCAGTTCCAGTTGCTGTGACAACTGTACGTCTAGTTAGGGAGGCTGAGATTCAACTCAGAAGACCTCGTCTTCACCTTATTCCCCTTGAGCTAAGGACACCCAGTCCTCACCCAATCACTCTGGTAAGTCTTCAAGGTAGACATCCAAACCTTCACAGACTTCGTTCACCGGCGATCCACAATGACTCTTGGATGCTCAGAACGCGACGCCTAACCGGCTGGAGGATTCCCAATCCTCAAGTGTAATAAGTCTTCAGATCACACAGACAGGAAGACTTAAGTGATGCCTAACACTCTTTGGCTCTGGGTGTTTAGGGCTTTATCCTCGCAAGGAATTCTCTCTCAAAGGCTTCGAGGTGGGTTGCTCTCAAAAGACAAAAGCCGTGTACTAACTCTGAGAAGCCAACCGTTTATGGTTGTAGGGGGTGGGCTATTTATAGCCACTAGGCAACCCAACCTGATTTGTCCAAAATGACCCTGGGTCACTAAGGAACTGACATGTGTTCCAACGGTCAGATTTCAAACACACACGGCAACTTTACTTGGGCTACAAGCAAAGCTGACTTATCCAACTCTGGACAAGATTTGCTCTCATAGTCTTCACTCGAAGACATAGGATTTTGGTTAAGCATCACTTCAGTCATTCTGACTGGTTCTCTTGGACCCCACTTAACAGTACAGTGGTTCCTATGACTCAACAAGGAAAAACACAGAATGACGAAACTGCTAAGTCTTCACGCTCCATAGTCTTCACACGATGTCTTCTCTTGTCATAGTCTTCAATGTGAATGTCTTCACAAACCACCTTTGACTTCAATGTCTTCATACATTTTTAGGGGTCATCTCTGGTAGGAAAACCGAATCAATGAGGGACTTCTACCTGTGTTATCCTGCAATTCTCACAAACACATTAGTCCCTCAACCAGGTTTGTCGTCAATACTCCAAAACCAACTAGGGGTGGCACTAGATGCACTTACAATCTCCCCCTTTTTGGTGATTGATGACAAACTGGTTGAAGTTTTCAACGGGGAATAAAATATGTGAAATTGTAAAGGATAGGTTATTGTCTTCATAAGTGGCAAAGGCTCCCCCTGAAGATGTGCATATAAGTAATTTGCTTTTGGTATACAAATCCACATGGCAGGTTGTACTTGTGGAGATCCTCTTCAACTTATGATGACAATTCTGTCGGTGTTCTGGGAACGGGGGTCCCCAGACTTGCCTGCCTACGGCCTGCGGCGTGGCTCAAAGGGGGGTCCAGCACGGCCCATCTTCATCAACACAGACTAAAGACCCTCGCGAGGGGCCAAGCCTCGCGGGGCGGACGACACGGAGCTTCCTCGGGCACGGCCTCACCAGGCTGGATCGCGAGGAGGTGGAGAGATCAAGGCGGGGTACCTCACGAGGTGCCCGTGACGCAAGCCATGATGACCAAGGGCGCTAGGCGGGCGCCAGCCCACGAAGGGTCTTCCTTTCCCCTTTGGTGCAAAAGGGGCAAGCGCAGCCGCGGAGTACCGATGCATCAGGCAAAGGTTGCCATTTCGGTGCAACAAGACCAAGACCAGGAGGACTGCACGACGGAGGTCATCATGGATCCCAAGACGGCGTCACCACCAGAGCTTTGTGCAGGCGAGGACCAACTTTAGTCAGGATAAGTGTACCAGATGTTCCCCTTCAAAATGGCCAATTGTTGGCGCCCTTCCCGCTCAATATTTGGGAAGAGGCCCAGGGCCTTTGCATATAAATAGGACCAGCCACCCACAGGGTAGAGAGGATCGGATCGAAATCAGAGAGAGAGAAGGGTGACTGAACTCCTCCTAGCAGTTCATCCCCCCCAGCAAAGAACAGACCCTCGCGAGGCTGTTCTTCCTTGTATTGTTCATCATCATCAGCTCAAGAGGCAATCCACCACACCACACACTGGAGTAGGGTATTACACCACAACGGTGGCCCGAACCAGTATAAACCCTGTGTCTCTTGTGTTGTTCTTTCCATAGCTTAGATCTTAGTGTGGCGGTGGGGTGCAGGTAGGTAGAAGGCGAAATCTCCATGCGCACCCCAGTGTTCGAACCTCAAGGGTCTGCCGGAACCCGAAATCCGACATTTGGCGCGCCAGGTAGGGGTGCACCGGAGTTTTCCCTTCCGCCATCGCCACGACCTGCCTCGCGATGAGTAGCGCGTCGCCTTCTTGCTGGCATACGAGGAGGCCAACCTCGGAGCTGGAGGTGACGGTAGGGACATGGCCAACTGGCTCCCCATGGCCCTCACCGGCGCTCCGCGCGCATGGCTACTCCACCTGCCGGCAGCCTCCGTGGCCTCTTGGGAAGAGCCCTGCGGCCTCTTCCCCGCCCATCATGCTACACCAACACCCCCGGTCGTCGCGGCCCTCCTGGGCGGCTCGCAGGCGCCGCCTACAAGTCACCACGTCAAGCCGTTCATCCGCCGGGTCAGCACCGCTTCCACGCGGCAGGGGGCTCTCCCGGGCCGGGCGGCGCCCAAGGCCGGCCTGACCTTCAGCTCGGAGGACCACCCCTCCAACTCGGCCTGCTCGGGTGCGCTCCCCATGCTGTGCACCCCCACCATCTGCCAGGTGGCCATCACCAGAACTCTCATCGATGGCGGTGCAGGCCTTAGCGTGCTCTCGGTCGAGGCCTTCAACCTCCTCTGCATACCCCTGGAACGACTGCAACCCAGCCGGCCCTTCTCAGGCGTTGGGGGCGGATCATCCAGCTCCTTGGGACAGATCCGGCTCCCAGTAACCTTCGGCACCTACAACAACTTCTGCACGGAGCTGGTCGACTTCGACATCGCCCCCATCGGCCTCCCCTACACGCCATCCTCGGCTACCCAGCGCTGGCCCAGTTCATGGCCGCGACGCACCCGGCGTACAACCTCATGAAGATGCCCGGGAGCAGCGGTGTCCTCACCGTGCACGGGGACGCCGGAGACGCGCTGCGGGTGCTCAAGCTCGCCTTCAAGACGGCGGCATCGGCACAGCCCGCCGACTCGGAGACCCCCGAGCCCAAGGGGGCTGCACCCACCAAGAAGAAACAGTTGTTCACCCAAGACAAGGCAGAAACCAAGCAGATACCCGTCGATGAGGACGGGTCCACCAACGCCACTTTCACCATAGGCGCCAACCTCGAACCCGAGCAGGAGGAGGCCCTGGTCGGGTTCCTGCGCGCGAACAAGAAGGTATTCGCTTGGGAGCCTGACCAGTTGGCGGGGATCCCTAGGAGTGTAATCGAGCATCACCTCAACATGTGCCCCAACGTGCGCCCTGTGAAGTAGAAGGCAAGGCGGCAGTCCACAGAAAAGCAGGCCTTCATCGTCCAAGAGACCCGCAAATTAGAAGCCGCTGGGGTCATTCGCGAGGTCTGATACCCGGATTGGTTGGCCAACCATGTCGTTGTGCCAAAGAAGGGAGGGAAGGAGCGCATGTGTGTCGACTTCACCAACCTCAACAAGGCATGCCCGCAAGATCCGTTCCCGCTCCCCCGTATCGACCAGATCGTCGATTCCACCGTGGAATGCGCCCTGCTATGCTTCTTGGATGCCTTCTCTGGGTATCACCAGATCAAGATGGCGGTAGAAGACGTCGAAAAGACAGCCTTCCTAACCCCGTGTGGGGTGTACTGCTACACATGCATGCCATTCGGGTTGTGTAACGCAGGGGCGACCTTTCACCGGCTGATGCACATCACCTTGGGGCCGCAGCTCGGGAAGAATGTTGAGGCCTACGTCGATGACATTGTGGTAAAGTCTCGGGAGGCCAGGATCCTGATACAAGACCTGGAGGAAACCTTCGCGAGCCTCAACGCAGTGAACCTACGGCTCAACCCAGAGAAGTGTGTGTTCGGAGTCCCCTCGGGCAAACTCTTGGGTTTCCTCGTGTCCCACCGAGGCATCGAGGCTAACCCAGAAAAGGTCAAGGCGGTCGAGGACATGAGCCCGCCAAAGACCCTCAGAGAAATGCAGAAGCTCACTGGGCGCGTGACCGTGCTAGGGCGCTTCATCTCCAAGTTGGGGGAGCGAGCGCTGCCTTTCTTTCAGCTAATGAAGAAAAACGGCCCCTTTGAGTGGACTGAAGAGGCCGACAAGGCGTTCCAGGATCTCAAGAGATACCTGACCAGCCCACCGGTCAAGGTGGCTCCGCGCCCTCAAGAGCCCCTGGTGCTTAACCTCGCCGCCACTCCCTACTCCGCCAGTGCAGCCTTGGTGGCGGTTAGAGAGGAGCGTCGCATCAAAACCACAGCAGCAGCCCAGGACAAGGCAAAACAGGAACAAGGAAGGCCCACAGAAACCGCCACCGCGGCTGAGGAGGATCAGCCGCCGCAGAGGAGTGCACCAGAGGCGGGAGAGGCCCCTCTCCTAGATGGCCAGCCTCAGGAGGCCTCATCGCCTCAGGAGGCGCCATGGTCTCCGAAGGGAGCCACCAGCACTGACGCACCCAACCTCGTTGAGCACCCAGTGTACTTCGTCAGCACGGTGTTGCGGGACGCGAGGGCACGGTACCCCATGCCTCAGAAGCTCCTCCTCGCGCTACTGGTGGCCTCGCGCAAGCTGCGGCACTATTTTCAGGGTCACCCCATCAAGGTCGTCTCGTCATACCCCCTGGAGAGAGTGCTCAGGAGTCCTAACTCAGCAGGAAGGGTCGCTGAGTGGAACATAGAACTGCAAGCGTTTCAGCTCGAATTCAGCACGACCAGAGTCATCAAGGGAGCAGCATTGGCGGATTTTGTGGCAGAATGGACGGAGGCACCAGGTCTCAAGGCCGACGAGGATCGGTCCCTCTCCCCGGGAAGCGAGGCGCCAGAAGGCTGGGTCATGTACTTCGATGGGGCGTTCTCCAGGCATGGCGCTGGGGCTGGGGCGGTGCTTATATCGCCCACTCAGGAAAAGCTCTACTACGTTGTGCAGCTCTGTTTCCAGCAAGGTGAAAAGGTCTCCAACAACATAGCGGAGTATGAAGGTTTAATAGCATGCTTGAAGGCTGCAGCTGCCCTGGGGGTGAAGCGCCTCACCATCAAGGGCGATTCGCAGCTCCTTGTCAATTTCTCCAACAAGGTGTACGAGCCGAAAGATGAGCACATGGAAGCCTACCTTGCGGAGGTCCGCAGGATGGAGAAGCAGTTCTGGGGGTTGGAGTTGCAGCATGTGCCCCGTGGCACCAATCAGGAGGCCGACGACATCACCAAACGGGCGTCCAGGCGGTTACCTCAGGAGCCTGGCGTTTTCGAGGAGCGGCTCTTCAAGCCCTCAGCCCTGCCGTCATTGTCAAACACGGCTGAGCCTCGGGAGGAGCTCCCCCAGCCACCTGCCTCAGGAGCCCCGGCCTCAGGAGCACGCCTGCTCCTGACGATGGAACCTCAGGAGGGGTGCTGGATCATGGAGCTCCGGAGTTACTTAACACAAGGGACCCTGCCGGAGAAGGAGGAGGAAGCGGAGCGTGTGGCACGGCAGGCCACGGCATACTGCATCAAGGATGGAGAGCTCTACCGGAAGCGACCAAACGGTGTATCCCCGCGCTGCATCTCCAGGGAGCAAGGAAAGGAACTGCTGGAAGATATACACGGCGGAGACTGTGGACATCATTCATCATCACGGACCCTCGTCGGCAAGGCGTTCCGCAGTGGGTTTTATTGGCCCACCGCGCTCAATGACGCCGACGAACTAGTGAAAGCTTGTGAGGCCTGCCAGTTCCACGCCAAGCGGATCCATCAGCCGGCAGGAGGCCTGCAGACTATACCCCTTTCGTGGCCATTCGCAGTCTGGGGGATGGACATCCTGGGCCCGTTTCCTCGGGCGCCAGGGAGCTACCGCTACCTCTATGTCGCCGTGGACAAGTTCACCAAGTGGGCTGAAGTAGAGGCCGTCCGCACCATCCCCGC
Organism: Triticum urartu; assembly: GCF_003073215.2. NCBI lineage: Eukaryota > Viridiplantae > Streptophyta > Magnoliopsida > Poales > Poaceae > Triticum > Triticum urartu. The sequence goes on from NC_053024.1 coordinate 309,668,026, forward strand.
GGGTTCCGCGGTCAAGTTCATCAGGGGCATCGTGAGCCGGTTCGGGGTGCCGAACCGCATCATCACGGACAACGGTTCGCAGTTCACCAGTAACCTTTTCAAAACATACTAGGCTAAACTTGGAACGCAAATATGCTACGCTTCGGTGGCGCACCCCCGAAGCAACGGCCAGGCCGAGCGAGCCAACGCAGAGGTCCTGAGGGGCCTCAAGACCAGGATGTTCAAGAAGAAGCTGGAGGCCTGCGGCAGAGGTTGGTACAACGAGCTTCAGTCCGTGTTGTGGTCCATCCGCACAACCGCGACCAAGCCGACTGGAGAGACCCCGTTCTTCCTAGTCTACGGAGCCGAAGCGGTCCTCCCTCACGAGGTCAGACGTCGCTCCGCGAGGGTCCTGGCGTTCGATGAGGCGCAGCAGGACGCCATGCGGGGGATGGACCTCGTGCTGGGGGAGGAACATCGCCGAGAAGCCGCGCTGCGAGCGGCGAGGTACCAACAAGCACTGCGACGATATCACTGCCACAACATCCGCCCCAGAACTCTCGAGGTAGGAGACCTCGTGCTCAGGCGGGTTCTCTCCAGGGAGGGATTGCACAAGCTCTCTCCCATGTGGGAGGGCCCGTTCAAGATTGTTCATGTTTCCAAGCCCGGCTCCGCGCGCTTGGAGACTCAGAAGGGGGTGCCGGTCCAGAACGCATGGAACATCCAGCACCTCCGGAGGTTCTACCCCTAAAAAGGCCCAGAGCCTGTGAAGAAGGCGAATGCCTGTGAAGCCACCGCGTTTTGGAAAAGGCCCAGAGCCTGTGAAGAAGGCGAATGCCTGTGAAGCCACCGCATTTTGGAAAAGGCCCAGAGCCTGTGAAGAAGGTGAATGCCTGTGAAGCTGTCGCATTTTGGAAAAGGCCCAGAGCCTGTGGAGAAGGCGAATGCCTGTGAAGCTGTCGCGTTTTGGAAAAGGCCCAGAGCCTGTGAAGAAGGCGAATTCCTGTGAAGCTGTCGTGTTTTGGAAAAGGCCCAGAGCCTGTGAAGAAGGCGAATGCCTGTGAAGCCGTCGCGTTTTGGAAAAGGCCCGGAGCCTGTGAAGAAGGCCAACGCCTGTGAAGCTCGCCGCCCGACACTCTCACATAATAATGAGTTGGGGCTGTACACGCCCCGGAGTCTCAGGAGCGACGGCCTTAGGCCCTGGGGCTCCCTCCCACGCCCAGTGGCAGCACTTAGCTCCGCGCTGGTGAGAAGACGTCGAAGACTAGATTAGGTGCCGGACGCGGCTTTTTCATTTGCTTTCCGCAGTTGGCTTGTTCATTCTCATTCGAAGTTTTATTGAAGCTGTTGCCGTCTTTGGCTTGTGGTTCTTTGACTTTTCACTCTTCTGCCTCGATTTCTCTTATGCAAGGCCTCGCGAGGGGGGGCAGCCGAGCGCCCTCGCGAGTGTTCCTGTCCTAGTCGTTCAAAGGTTTCGCGACCTGGGTCCATTACAAGAGCACCCCTCCAGTCTGTGCCCCACGGGCATCGCGACACGAACACAGGGCATGGGTCGGTCGCCCCCCACGGCTGGGGCCGGGAACTATCCACACGCGGGCACGTAGCCGGAAGGCACGATAACGGAAGCAAAACGATGATTAACAGCAATAACCCAAACACGCCCCCGCAGGGCTCCACACTACTGTCTTTTTACGCAGGAAAAAGGAAAAGAAAGAACAAATCAGGCGTAGCTCGCCTCACACCGGCCTGCAGGGAAGACTCGAGCTGCCTCTGGGGCTCAGGCCGACTCCCTCTCGCGCTTCACCGAGGCGCGACGGCGGACAGACACGCTACCACCTCCCAAGAAGATACGACGGCGTGGAGGCTGACCGCGGCCACCGCTAGAAGAGTCGCCGCCTGAAGAAGAACCGGAGAAGCTTGGGGAACCCTGAGCGCCGCCAGTCACGCGAGCGCTGTCCTCTCCATCATCGCCGGAGCTGGGTTCCCGGCCGCGGTCGTCGTCCTCAGGGCAGCACCCTGCACGGCGACCATCTTCCCCAAACACCCTCATGTAGAGGGTGGCATTGCCGTCAAACTTGAAGTGCAGGGTGCACCAACGGCTCAGGCCACGCGCGCGGGCAAACGTCTGCCAACCGCGGGCCAAGGCCAGGCTCCCGGCTGCGGAGACCTCCAGTGAAGCCCATGAGGCCCGGCTGCAGCAGCCGTCAGCCTGGAGCCAGAGGCCGCCCGGGGCGCCGGCCAGGAGCTCGCCGAGGAGGAAGCGAGGAAGTGGAAGCCGGGTGCTAGTCGGCTCCGCTGACCACACAACGAACTCCGGCAGCACCTCTGCAGCGCGAAAGCGCGGCCTAGGGGGACGTGCGACCGAAGCGCGCGCCCCAGCCGCAGCAGTCCTGTGGGGACCCCGACTCATAAGTCGTGATCACCGAATGCACGTGTACAGTGATCCCAGAGATCAATGCTCACTGAACACACAGAAGCTGAATAACAAGAGTCTTACATCCGTACATACCGTATTACACGAGTAGGACCATTATGGTCAAGTCTTGAGTATAACATCGCAGCGGAAATCTTCATCGATAACTTGGACCCATGCCATCTGCCTTAACCCTACAGGCATTCTGACTGGGAAGCGTCCTAGCTTGCATGTTCGTCACCGAAGTATTCTTCATCATATCCTGTTCTTTCACGCCTGGCCAATAAAATAACCAGTGGCAAGCCAATGAGTACTTTGAATGTACTCGCAAGCGACCCATGTTTTGGTTCAAGATACAACAATGCATGACATAGGTAAATTTTTGCGGAAAGCTAGTTTTTGAGTGCAATGACATGTTCAACAACTCGTAAGACATGCATCAGGAGAATTCAAGTAACCATAAGGACAGGTTACAGATATCAACATAAATAGAGTGGGCACCAACCCAGCTCAAACATGTCAAATCCTTTGACTTGACCTGAGTAGTGGTATCAACATTAAAGAGTGGGCACCAACCCAACTCGATCATGTCAAGTCCTCTAACTTGACCCAAGTAATTCTTCCCACACACACTGGTTTGTAAACAAGTGGACGTAGCCCAAGAGCGGTTACCCAACTGTCCTTGACCGTGGACACGGCTATTCGAATAGTTTTACACTCTGCAGAGGTTGCACACTTTACCCACAAGATCCAGGGAACTTCCATGTCATCCACGACCCGCGGTACCACAAGTACCCGGGGTAAGCACCCGATCACTATCTTTCCCTAGACGACACTAACAAGGAGTCCACTCGTTGTTTCGTATCCTCTCGATGTACATCATACGAGACTCACTCGAGATCGTAACATCCGAGAGGGGACACAATGGTGTATCCGGTGCCCTGTGAAAACAGTCATGGCCGCCCTACCTGGCACGACCCCGTCCCGAGAGAGCGCACCAACAACTCTCCCGTCACTAGTAATGCGGGCTCCAAGCTAGTATCGGCCTAGGTAATCAATAATGCCCTTTCCCATACAAGGGTAGAGTGGTTGCGCATGTAAGGTTGGAATAACGGTCGCAACTTAAACCAATCTGTTTTCGAAAACAACACACACACTTGCCTCGGTAAACCACTTCGTCATCAAGTGGCTACCCAACTCATCATCTCCCTTGGGCATAAGTGGCACCCGACGGGGTTTTCGAAAAGTCCTTTCAAAATACTTTGCCTCCATCACCATGCATATACCCGTCCCTTTTTGCGTAGCACTACTTTAGCATCCTATCTATTCCCACCGGCATAACCCTCATAAGAAGGTAGGGTCATGCACAATGCAAGTATCAACGAGGAAGTAACAAAGGCAATCCACCAAAGTGGTTACCCTCTCATCATGATTTCGATGCAACAATAATAAAGTGCTATATGAAATGCATAAAAAGGGTTTCATAGTCATGGTCAAAGGGCTGCTTGCCTGTTTTAACAAAGTCTTCGAGGTCTTCAAATATCTCTGGTCCAACTCCGAGCATTTCGTCTACTTCGTCAACTATCGTCGAAAGCAACCACAATAAGCAACACAACAAGGTAGAAAATAAAAGTGCTCCAAAAATATTGATTTGACTTTTATAGGATAGCTCTGGTCACATGAGGAATGACCAAAGTGATTTCATTGGAAGTTGATCAATGGATATTTCTAAACATTTTGATATGATGGAATCAAGGGGTTTATGGAATTGCAAGAAGTGGACAGGAACATATTTTTGAAAAATGAGCAAAGGCACCCATCTAACAAGGGATGATTTTAGAAGCATCTAGGAATTGGTTTCACTGGATTTGGAGTTGAAATGATTTTCCTATGAATTTGCAAAGTTGACAAATATGAAGAAATAGACCATAATTTGAGGTGATACAGAAAGTATTACTAAAAATGTTCAAAAACTAAGTTTTGAACTTATAGACACCTAGGATTTTGAATCATGGAATTTGGATCAATTTTGAGCCTTCTGGGATTTTCTAAAGTTTATGACAGAAATGGAAAAATGGGATTTGATAAATGTTTATGAAGAGAAAGTTTCTGGAAAAATGTGCAAATAGCACCATGTGAAAGATCATGATTTATAGAGTCATAAGAAATTTGAATCATCAAATTTGGACGCTATTTGAGTTGTTTAGAGATTTTTGAAGTTCACTGGATAAAGAAAATGAGAAAAAGGGCTTAACCTTATCCTGCACGCAGGCGAGATATAGACGTGGGCCGGCCCAGTGGCATCAGCCGCGCGGGGTGCCCAGGCGACGTCGATGGCGCATTCCCTGGAGTATGCCTTCGCTCCGGGCAGACGGCTTCAGCGGAGGCCGTCTCCACTTACCCGAGGGGCCCGGGGCCTTAGCCACTTACAGGCGGGTCCCGCTGGCAGGCCCTCCTCCTACCTCCCGCTCAAAACAGAGGAGGAGCAGGGGAGGCCGGCCGAGCACGGTGCTGGCGCCCTTCCCGCCGACTCCGGCCGTCCCCGGTGGCGTCCAGCATACCGAAGGGCTCGGGGGATCGAGTCGCGCCCATCCATGGGCCTCACGCAGTCTAGGAGGAACGGGGGCGACGGTGACCTTGGCCCCGGCGGGTGGCTTCGGGACGAGACGAGCGCGATGCCGTGGGCACCGTAGCAGAGGAAATAAGGAGCGAGAGGGATCCTATGGCCTGCGGCGCTTCCCCTGGTGGTCGAAGGAGAGGATGGGAGGCTCTGGTTCGCCGGAGCCGGGAGGAGGCCGACGGCGACCATTGTGTCCATGGAGAGGAAAAGAGGGAGTGGGCGGGAGAGGGGACTTGTCCGGGAGATGCACGGGAGAGAGGCGGTTCCAACCGAGACGAGAGAGAGAGTCGGGGATGGCTTAAATGGGCATGGCCGCAGAGCACCGTGGGCAGCGTCCACGGACGCGCTCGGGTGAGGTCGTGGAGGGGAGAGGAGAGAGGTTTAGGAGGGGGCCGGCAGCTTGTCGTGTCCCAGACGCCGAGGCGGCCTCGTGAGACACGCTAGGGAGGCCCGAGGTGGCTGGAGGCGGTTGGAAGGGGGCGGCTACAGTGCGGGCGTGCACTGTAGCGCGCTCTGGAGCATGCCAATTGCATGTCAGGGCATTACCTTGGCTTGTAGGGCGTGGCCACTTGTGTCTAGGTTGTTTAGGGAGGAGTAAACAAAGGGGAGAGGGCCTTGGATGCCCTGGACAGCCAGTAGGAGAGGAGAGAGGTTGAGGGAGAGAGAGAAAATGGATGTCCAGAGAGAGGAAGTGGGGTTTTACCCCTCCAATAATTGAGATATGGATTTGCTATTGCTACTGGAGGTGAAAGGGGACAAGGAGGGGAGGTGGTAAAAAGTTGAGCTTACCAAGAATAGTGAAAGGGGTCAAAACAGTGATTTTTGCAAAATGTCAGAAGGTGTTTGATAATGGTTTGGGCAAGCAAATGAACTCCAATTGCCATGATACTTAACAGGATGGAAAGACACTTAGAAATAGGGTGTGCCACCAAATTTGAGCTCATTTGGGAAAAGTTGCCAATGTAACTTTGGCAAACCCTAGAAATTAGCAGAAATGGCTTTACCAAGATTTAGTCATGTAAATCTATTCTCCTTGATGCACCACTTGGTGTAGTGTCATCATTTGAGGATTTGAACATGACCACAAAAATTTAGATGAAAAGGAGAAATTTGCCAATGTAGAGTTGTTCAAATTTGGTTCTGAACAGGAAGGGTTTTGGGGTACTTTGAGCAAGATAACATTCTCTCCAACTTGTGCCATTTGGTCTAGATGAATAATTAGACCATTTGAGCATGTGCACCAAGTTTGAGAGCATTTGGACATGTTTGACAGTGCAAAGCTGTTCAAACTTGAAAAAGGACAGAAGTGGTTTTGAGAGGGTTTCATGGGGTTATACTGTTCTCCATGACATGATACTTGGCAAGATCATCAAACATGTCATACGTGACATGATAGAATTTTATTGGATTTTTATGAAAATATTTCCTGTAGAAATATTTCAAATCCTTGAAATGAGAAGAAATGGTTTTGGGAGGTTTTGTCCAATATTTTGAACATGACCATGTGTTGAAACTCTTATATATGGACAATATATGTCCATTGAGTTTCCCTAAATTTTCTCAAATATTTTTGAAACACTAAAATAATTTTTCCCTATTAAAGACCATTTCTGGCCTTAAGAAAAAGCTTTTAAATAAAATAAGAAAATAATTTTTAAAATTATATTTTTGTGGTTTCTGGGTATCCTATACCTAATAGGAGTCAAACATATTTTTGGAAAGATTTTTACTACCCTTAATTAAGTACTTGCAGTGCAAATCTCAATTCAGGGGTTTTTGGAAAACTAAATTTAGAAAATACTTTTTGGCCAAATTATTTTTGTAAGAAAATTCTATAATGTAATATACACATGGCATGATCATTGGTTCAAGAGTTTGGAGCAAGGAGATGAAGTATGGGAGTTGGAGGATTTATTTGATTTTTAGAGCACTTGCAAACAGCAAACAAAAACCCAATCAAGCAAAGTCCAAAACACTCAAAAGTTTTTGTCAAACCACATTTTATCATGATTTATTAACATAGGTGTTGTCGCATGAAAATCAGGGTGTGACAAGTCCGCCCGTCACCATGCTGGAAATCGTCTCCGCGGGCGTGGGGAGCTACCGTGGTGGCCACATGATGTTTGTGAGGGCGCCCTCGGCCGCGCTTGGGCGGGGGAGGGGCAGGCTCTACCCGGCGAGCCTTCCCCTTCTCTATGGCCGAGAACCTCCTCGACGGGGCCATGAAGAAGAAGGAGAAGCAAAGGGGGGTGAACTAGAAGGGCGCGCGCTGACCCGTACTTATAGCCGGCGAGGGCCAACCGTCGGCCCCCACTATCGCATGTAATCATGACCCGCTATGCATGCAGGGACTTGTCCAATCCGTGCAGTTGCCGAGGTGCCATGGGGAAGTGGAGACGCCCTCGTCCAATCAACCGCCACACGGCACCCAAGGCCGCAGGCTGTTAGGGCCCGCGGTGCTTCGCGCTTACCCTTTCGCCTCCCTGCACGGCCAAGTCCGGGCGCGCCTTGGGCCCGGGGGCTACTGTCAGCGTTCTGGGAACGGGGGTCCCCAGACTTGCCTGCCTGCGGCCTGCGGCGTGGCTCAAAGAGGGGCCCAGCACGGCCCATCTTCATCAACACAGACTCAAGACCCTCGCGAGGGGCCAAGCCTCGCGGGGCGGACGACGCAGAGCTTCCTCAGGCACGGCCTCACCAGGCTGGCTCGCGAGGAGGCGAAGAGATCAAGGCGGGGTACCTCACGAGGTGCCCGTGACGCAAGCCATGATGACCAAGGGCGCCAGGCGGGCGCCAGCCCACGCAGTGTCCTCCTTTCCCCTTTGGTGCAAAAGGGGCAAGCGCAGCCGCGGAGTACCGAGGCATCACGCAAAGGTTGCCATTTCGGTGCAACAAGACCAAGACTAGGAGGACTGCACGACGGAGTTCATCGTGGAGCCCAAGACGGCGTCACCACCAGAGCTTTGTGCAGGCGAGGACCAACTTTAGTCAAGATAAGTGTACCAGATGTTCCCCTTCAAAATGGCCAATTGTTGGCGCCCTTCCCGCTCAATATTTGGGAAGAGGCCCAGGGCCTTTGCATATAAATAGGACCAGCCACCCACAGGGTAGAGAGGATCGAATCGAAATCAGAGAGAGAAGGGTGACTGAACTCCTCCTAGCAGTTCGTCCCCCCCAGCAAAGAACAGACCCTCGCGAGGCTGTTCTTCCTTGTATTGTTCATCATCATCAGCTCAAGAGGCAATCCACCACACCACACACTGGAGTAGGGTATTACACCACAACGGTGGCCTGAACCAGTATAAACCCTGTGTCTCTTGTGTTGTTCTTTCCATAGCTTAGATCTTAGCGAGGCAGAGGGGTGCAGGTAGGTAGAAGGCGAAATCTCCACGCGCACCCAAGTGTTCGAACCTCAAGGGTCTGCCGGAACTCGAAATCCGACAAATTCATCATGCATGAAAAGTATGTGAAGATAATGACATGCATAATGAAAAATGGACGTCTGCAAAATGATCTAAGTGCGGAATTTATCGTCGCACATGTGGAATTCATCGAGTCTGAGTGTTATGACTCAAAGAACCAAATGTATCAAAACGCGAGAGTTGTAAACACTAGGCAAAATATAAAACCACCGCCCATATGGACCCGCTTGAAGACTATCAAACTCATATGCTTCTCCCCCTTTTGTCAGTAAGGACCAAAAAGGTTTGAAGACATAGAGCACCTACTCATTCCCGTGAGGAGTTGGTGAAGCAGCAGGGTCGTCGGAGTTGGTTGGCGGTGCAGACGAACTCGGTGCAGTGGTGATTCGCGCCGAAGGTGGTGAAGTAGCATCGTCTTCATCATCGATGACACATGCATTCACTGTTGCAGCAGAGGAGGAGAACTCAGAGTCTTCAAGAGACACAGTACGCCATAGCAAGGTCCTTCTTGGAGGTGTTGAGTCAAACTTGAAGCGTTCAGAGAAACCATCCTCTTGAAGATCATCTTCAGAACACATAAGCATCAGCCCTTTCCATGTACGCCGACAAGTTTCATGGGCGACAAAGGCATTTTTGGTGGCAAGGTTGTGAATCCTGTTTATGTCCACCAAGAGGCTTTGCATTTGGCGCTTCAGCCAGTCATGATGCTTATCCTATTTCTGATGAAGGGCAACCAGAAGCTCTCGGTCATTCAGAACACGGGATCGCTTCTTGGGCCATTGTGCAATGGTGCTTTCAGTGGCTTCAGTGAGGGCATGATGAGGTGCATGGGTAGTACCAGCCAGAGGATAAACACGAGTGACTGCTGGGTCGCCTTCAATGTGTTGAGAGAAACTTTGCTTATCAGCATTCTGAAGACTAAGGGGCTCCTTGGCAGGCTCTGGATAGATGGCTTCAACTGACATGTCGACGTCAGGCAGAAAAATCCGATGATTCCGAGCAGAGGGCTGATAGGTGACAGCTGAGTGTAGTTTGATCAGACGCATAATCCATGGGGCGTAAAACTTCAAGCCAAAGAGATCAGATCCGGATGCAGCAAGTTGGCGGATTAAGAAGTCTTGTGCATTGAAGCTTTTGCCGTAAAGAATATGGAAGACCAAAGTCTTCATTGCACCTTCCAGCTTTTCATGTGGAGAATGTCCTTTGATGGGCCAGAGAGTTCGCCTTATGATGTGATAGATAGTGCGTGGCAGATACTCAAGGTCTTCAACAAAGAACTCCTTAGGATATTCAGCATCTGGAGGCAAAGGCTTCATCATGCTAAGCATCTGACTCATGTTGGGTTCAGGCTTGTGAAAAATGCTTTCCATAGCAGCACTGTGAAGCTGACAACCAGGTTCATAAAGATCTCCTGGAGTGGGCAGGCTAGTGAGCTCAATGATATCAAAGGCTTTGGCTTCGTGATGAACATTGTCTGTCATCAACTCAAGGACCCAAGTCTTCGGATCCCTGTTGTAGCCACGAATATGAAGAGTGGCATAGAATTGGAGCGGCAATTCTTCGTTCCAGTGCTCCTTGTCAGTGACGAACTGCAACAAACCAGATTCTCTGAAGCAATCCAGCGCTTCTTCCAAACAGGGTAGACCAGCTATGGCTTCAGTGTCAAGACGCATATGGGGAAAAATGCGACCTTGATTGTACAAGATGCATGAGTAATAACTGCGCTGCTGATAGCTCCAGAACCGATCAGAAGATATTCTTGCCTTTGAGTAGGGGTTCTTGGCGCTATTGAAGAAGGTGTTGTGTGCTTTGAAGCTATTGATATTGAACGATCCGGGTGCAGATGCAGTGCCTGGAAACCTAGGCAGCCTTGGCATTGGCTTCTGAACCTGAGGCCTGCGCTCGACGTGATAGTCAAATTGGGGACCAACAGCAGGTGGAGGAACAAGAAGAGGCCATTTGATAGTGATGAGCTGACCATAGTTGTATGCTTGCTCAATAGTATGTGGCCTTGGTGGCGGAACAGGAGCAGTGGCATCAACAGAGGCGTCAGGCTGCACATCTGTTGCAGGTGCATCATTGGCTTCATTAGCCTCTGGCACAGTGTTAGGTGCAGGCTCCACAATGTCTTCAGCCATGACCACGTCATTGGCTTCAATGGTGTTAGTGGTGGCAGCCTCAGGATTCTCAACCTCCACTTGAGGAGCTGGAGGGTTGGGCACTGACACGTTCACTTCAGGAACAACTTCTTCAGTGATGGGGGAAGTAGGGACACGTTCTTCTGCTTGTTTTTCTTTGGCTGATGCAGCCGGATTGTCTTCAGCAACTTTAGCTTCAGACTCGGAAACGTTTACAGTAGGAGTGGCTTCGGGGAACACCTGATGTGCAATAGATTGGTGGTGCACTTCTCCTTCTAAAAAGCTCAAAAGAGGGACTTGGGGCCTTGGTCCTTTGCAAAGCCTGCGTAACGCTGGTGACGCCTGTGAAGATGGAGTTGGCTGGGCCTCAAAGTCATCCTCTTCTTGCACTGATGGGGTTTCTTGCGGTTGGGGAGAGCTTGGAGTGTCTTGTCTCTGTGGGTGATCAGCCCACGATGCATCCTGAGCAGTTGGCGTCAGAGGACGACCAATGCTGATGAGTTCACTATGCGTGAGCACAGGCGATGATACCAGTTGGTGCTCGATCTGAGGAAGGACTTCATCATCTTCAACATTGTCATGGTGACCAATGTCTTCAACAGTGGTGGGGTCAACTACTGGAATGTCTTCAGGAGCCTCTGTGGAAGCAGGCTCATGAATTACCATCTGTCGTTCTTGATGCGAAGAGGCAGGACGAGCAACCGAGATGGGCTCAACAATAAGGGGCTCTGTGGGAGCAGCCCGATCTTTCTTGGTTTGGCGCTTCTTCTTGGAGGGAGCGACATCAGAAGCTTCAGGATGTTTCCTCTTTCTGGCTTTAGCCTCGGCAGCCCTTGTCTTCTTTAATTCTGAAGCCACTATGGGGACCTTAGGCTTCGAGCCTGTCATACTGGCTGGGAAGACAATGGGATGTGCTTCCTGCCTTGTTGCTTCGGGTTCGGCCACAGCTGGCTTCTTCTTCTTCTTCGTTGCAGCCATCCTAGGATCGATGCCAGGATGCCCAAGAGCCTTGCGCTTTTCAGCTTCATTGTAGGCTTGCACGCACTTGTCAGCCAGACTCTTCATGCGCTCACGAGAACCTTTAGCTTCTTCGCGTTTCTTGAGAAAGGCTTCCTTGAGCTCGTGCAGCATAGTCTTGAAGTTCTTGACATCTTCCACGCTGAGCTTTGCCATGTGCTGCTTGAACTGAGCTTTCTCATAGTCGATCTTTTGCTCCAGTTCAATGATGCGCTGAGCTAGAGCTAGCTCAGAAGCAATGGCGCCAGTGAAAGCGACGCTGAGGCCAATTGGAAGTTGCAGATCATCAAAGCTGAGATTGGGAGTTTCAAACCACTCATCAATGAAGTTGTGAAGGATTGCTACGTCAAAGAGAGGCAAATCATTGAAGATTTCTGCTTCTTCTTTGCTCTTGATCAGTTGCTCAAGAGCATCATCTGCAAAATCTTCATCACTAGACAGATCAATGGCGTCGTTGCGCAGAATAGCAGCAGCAGTCAGTTCTTGGCTGGTGGGTTGCAAGGGCATCTTTACTCTCGAGGGCTTGGAGATGCGTGACAAATCTTCAGACTGCACACTGTGTTCAGGAGGTGCAGTGGCCAGAGGCTTCGCCTGTAAGACCTTTGGTGCAGGAGCAGGCTTTGAAGCTTTAGGCTTCTTCAGTTTCTTTGGCTTCGGCGGTGCAGGCGCTTCATCAGATTCAGCGTCATCTGCAGGCTCATCCATGGCTATCCCTTGAACCATGATATGAGTGATGAGACCTTCCAGGTTGTAGAAGGTCCCAACAAGATTGGGTTCAGCTTCGCGTGTGCCATCAGCACGAGGAGCAGAGGGTCCTGGATTGAAGTCTAAGCCTCGTGACTTCTTGTTCTCTTTGGCCGAGTTCCTGGCAAACTGAAGGTTGCGCTTGAACAGATTATCATCGCGGCACCACAGTAATGAAGATGGGTCTGCATCCGCAGGCTGCGGTCCACGGACCATGCAAGGATAGAAGCCTTGTTCAATGGCTTCAGCTCTGGACTTGGGTTGAAGATTTCTGTATAGAATGTCTCCCCATGGTCGTTTGATGGCATTCTTCTCAGCATACTCCTGGGTCACAAACCTATACTTGAACCGCTGTTCTGCCCAATATCTCTGAATCCATTGGATTCGAGTTTTTCGCTGATTGTAGTCCTCCTCTGGATCTGTCTTGTACAGCTCATAGAGGTCAGGAGGCAAATCTCTTGAGGTGTTGCCACGACGCTGTCTGCCACCCTTTCTTGTAGGTTTCTCTGGTGTCATGAAGCTTAAATTGAAGGGCTTCAACACGTTTAAAGGCTTCAAAGGCTTCTGCTTTCTGGTCAAACAGGAACTGGCTTCGGGAGAGTTAATGTGATGCTATAAGAATTCTGCAAATGAATGCAGACTATGAGAACCAAGGGATTCTCCCACTGACATGTACCTGTGACAGCATTAAGGTGCGAGGGAAGGGGAAGAGGTCATATGCATTCTTAGAAGATTTTGAAGATAAATCAGTTTAGAAGACATTGACCTCATAGTGCAAAGACATTCACTCATAGATAGAGAGTTGGTTCCAGATTTGTACGAATCCACGAATAAGTACAAGTGAGGAATCTAACCACTTTGTGAAGCATAAGTGAACATACTAGGCATATTATGACATGAAGTATGAAATAAATCCAACTTGTGTGAACAGAAACTGCTTGTGGTAGAAAGTGATGAATCTATAGGATCAAAGGGGCCGTAAAAAGGAAGTTTTTTTACCACACAAAGAACTGCTAGACGGAGTGGGAGAGGAGGCCGAGCAGTTCGATTGTCCCTGCCCTAACTTGGCGATTGAGGACACCTACGGCGACGGCGGAGAAGACGATGTCCGCGGCCGGTGTGAAGACGACGTCGGTGAGGTCGCGGTAGCTAAGCGCTTCGTCTCCGGAGTCGTCGAGGGCTAGCGGTGGCGCTAGGGTTTATGCGAGAGTGGAAGAAAGGATAATGACTATGGTGAGGCATGTATTTATAGGGACAGGGATGGCATAGTGTTATTACATAGGTGCCCCTGGCGATTCACATCTAAAGGACACGTGGCCATCATGCAACATATCGGAGGTTGTTCCATGTTCCCACGCACGCCTGGATTGTCGGGTGGTCGTTCCCACTTCTCCGGGTTTTAGGTGAAGGAATTAGCATTGAAAACGGACTTAATGTTTGTCTCTGTATCTTCTGCTGACTAGGACGCAGAGAAGACATTCGACAGTTTCAATAGAATGCATATGATTTGGACAGATAGAGTTTGAGATAGAAAGCATAGAGAGATTAGGGTCCGATCACATTCACTTAGTTCAAAAGATTCAACAAGGAAGACGTAGCTATAAGTGAATGATGTAGAGGATAGAACACTAGTATGTATGTATCAGAAGACAATCAAGTCAACATAGTGAAGATAATCATGAAGACAAGTTGAAAATGAAGACAAACAAAATGTGAAGACATAGCAAATGTAACGCCATGGGTAAAACACTTCAAACAGAAGAATTTGGTGGTGGCGTTACCCACCGTATAGGAAGTATTAGACCCAGACACGGCGCACAATTATCATGGCGCTCCGATGTCAAATTCCACGTTAATGTATTCACACTCAGAATGTAAGTCTTCATTGATTGAAGATATACTTTACTTTGTGTGTTGCACATCTAAGTCATCAATGTGCATAAGTGTTAGGATGTGTGCCTGATCACAGGATATTTGAGGATTCCAAGATATTTAGCTCACACCGTAACTTGCAAAACCTCTTCTCATCTAAGGGCTTGGTGAAGATATCTGCCAATTGCTCTCCAGTGTTGACGTGTATGATATCAATATCTTCCTTCACAACATGATCTCCGAGAAAGTGATGACGAATTTCACTGTGCTTTGTCTTCGAGTGATGAACTGGGTTGTTGGCAATCTTGATGGCGCTTTCGTTGTCGCAGTAGAGTGGCACTTGCTTCAAGTGAATGCCATAGTCTTTGAGTGTTTGCTTCATCCATAGAAGCTGAGCGCAGCAAGATCCAGCAGCAATGTATTCAGATTCAGCAGTGGAGAGAGATACCCAGTTCTGCTTCTTTGAAGACCAACATACAAGTGATCGTCCCAGAAAATGACATGTGCCTGATGTAGACTTGCGATCCACCTTGTCACCAGCATAATCAGCATCCGAGAATCCAACTAGATCAAACTCTGAGCCCTTTGGATACCATAATCCTAGTGTTGGGGTGTGAGCCAAATATCTAAGAATTCGCTTCACAGCTAAGTGATGCAATTCCTTTGGTGCCGCTTGGAACCGGGCACACATGCAAACACTAAGCATGATATCTGGCCTAGATGCACATAAATAAAGTAAGGAACCGATCATGGAGCGGTATACCTTTTGATCGAACTCTTTACCATTGTCGTCGGGACCCAGATGATGTTTGGCTGGCATTGGCGTCGTGTAGCCTTTGCAATCTTGCATTCCAAATTTCTTTAGGCAATCTTTGAGGTATTTCTCTTGAGATATAAAGATGTCGTTGCGTTGCTGACGTATCTGAAGACCAAGGAAGAACTTTAGCTCGCCCATCATGGACATCTGATATTGCTCTTGCATCATATATCCAAACTCGTCAGTGTATTTCTGATTGGTGCAGCCGAAGATAATGTCATCCACATATATTTGGCACACAAACAGTTCACCATCATATGTCTTTGTGAAGAGAGTGGGGTCGAGGGAACTAGGTTTGAAGCCTTTGCTCTTCAGGAAGTCTTTGAGTGTGTCATACCAAGCCCTAGGGGCTTGTTTGAGGCCATACAGTGCCTTATTGAGCTTGTACACCATATCAGGATGTTTTAGATCTTCAAAGTCAGGCGGTTGTGCAACATACACTTCTTCATCAATCTTGCCATTGAGAAAAGCGCTCTTCACATCCATTTGATGCAGAAGAATGTTGTGATGATTTGCATAGGCCAGCAGTATGCGTATGGCTTCAAGTCTAGCCACAGGAGGAAATGTCTCATCGAAGTCAATCCTTTCAACTTGAGTATATCCTTGAGCAACAAGACAAGATTTTTTTCTGACAACTTGACCATGCTCATCTTGCTTGTTGCGATATATCCATTTGGTGCCTATTATATTGTGCTTGCGAGGATCAGGACGCTTAACCAGTTCCCATACATTATTCAGCTCAAACTGTTGAAGCTCTTCTTGCATAGCTTGAATCCATTCAGGTTCCATGAAGGCTTCATCAACTTTCTTGGGTTCAGATATTGAGACAAATGCGAAGTGCCCACAGAAATTTGCTAGCTGTGTTTCCCTTGAACGAGTGAGTGGACCTGGTGCATTGATGCTATCAATTATTCTCTCAATCTATACTTCATTTGCAACACGAGGATGTACAGGACGAAGATTTTGCTCTTGCTGATCATTGTCATCGTTAGAAGGATTGTCTTCAGGCTGAGCATTGTCTTCAGGTTGATCATTGTCTTCAGGTTTATCAGGTGCGGAGATGATAAGTTCCTCTTCAGGCTGAGCTTCATAATGTATGATTTCTCCAGTTCCCATAAGTTTGATTGATTCACTGGATGGAACTTCATCTAGCACATTTGGGAGGTGCTCTCTTTGCGAGCCGTTAGTCTCATCGAACCGCACATCCACAGTTTCAACCACTTTATAGTGAAAGAGGTTGAAGACTCTGTAGGAGTGTGAATCCTTTCCATATCCAAGCATAAAACCTTCATGTGCTTTTGGTGCAAATTTTGAAGTGTGATGTGGATCCTTGATCCAGCACCTGGCACCAAATACTCTGAAGTAACTGACATTTGGCTTCTTGCCAGTAAGGAGCTCATATGATGTCTTGTTCAGAAGCTTGTGAAGATAAACACGGTTGATGGTATGGCATGCAGTATCAATGGCTTCAGACCAGAATTTTCTTGGAGTCTTGTATTCATCAAGCATCATCCGAGCCATCTCAAGAAGTGTTCTATTCTTGCGTTCGATGATGCCATTCTGCTGTGGCATGTACGGAGCTAAGAATTCATGTGTGATGCCCAAAGTATCAAGATATGTATCTAGGCCAGTGTTCTTGAATTCAGTGCCATTGTCACTTCTGATGTGCGTTATCTTGACGCCATAGTTGTTCATTGCTCGATTGGCGAAGCGTCTGAAAACATCCTGCACTTCAGTCTTGTAGAGGATTATATGCACCCAAGTATATCTTGAATAATCATCAACAATGACAAAGCCATAGAGACAAGCAGTAGTAGTAAGAGTTGAGTAATGTGTGGGACCGAAAAGATCCATGTGGAGTAGTTCGAAGGGTTGAGTCATTGTCATGATTGTCTTCGAGAGATGCTTGGCCCTCGTCATCTTTCCTGCTTCACAGGCACCGCATAAGTGATCCTTCTTGAACTTGACGCCCTCGATGCCTATGACATGCTTCTTTCTTGCTAGAGTGTGCAAGTTCCTCATACTAGCATGCCCTAGCCTCCGATGCCAGAGCTAGCATTCTGAAGCTTTTGCTAGAAGACATACGGCAAGCTGTGGTCCTGCTGAGAAATCTACCATGTACATATCATCTTTCCGATACCCTTCAAACACTAGAGACTTGTCAGATTCCATTAGAACAAGGCAACGATATTTTCCAAACATCACAATCATGTTTAAATCGCAAAGCATTGAGACAAACATTAAGTTGAAACCAAGGGATTCAACAAGCATGACTTTATCCATGTGTTGATCCTTTGAGATTGCAACTCTACCTAGACCCAATACCTTACTTTTACCAGTGTCAGCAAATGTGATGTGACTTTTGTCAGATGGACGTAAGGTTGAGTCCATAAGAAGGCTTCGCTTGCCAGTCATGTGATTGGTACACCCACTATCAATAATCCATTCTGAAGCAGCTGGTGTCGTACCCTACAGTGCAGTTAGGGGATAGGCTTCACGAAGAGAATTGTGAAGCAAAAACATTTGACGAGCCAGTGGATTATGAAAGCTTAGATCGAGATTAGGACTGATAGGGCAAGTAGCAAGCGACTCAGGAACAAAGTACATAATAAGACCATTTAGGCATTTGATCTTGCGCCCTACAAGATGTTTAAGGTCCCCAGCAATAGCTTCAGACGATTTTGGTTTTCGGCTGGAGACCTTTCCCTGCAAAAGAGAGTTAAGCTTTCTTAGCCACCCACATCTTCAAGGGTGGCTTTGAAGCAATGAGTCTAAGTGTAGCATCTGAGAACTTTGGCTTTGGAGCCATAGCAAAAATTCTTGCAGGTGGACAGTAGTACTCATAAGAATAAGCAGAATAATTCTTGGTCTTATGAACATGGCGGTTTGATGAAACGCGCTCATATTCACAGGCCTGAGTATGGCTTCCCTGCAAAACATTTGCGTTAGTGCGACTCAGGTGAGTCCTCTGTCTATATGAAGCCTTTGGACCGTATGAAGCCTATGCTCTGGGGTTTGTCTTCTTCACCTGTGGTGTCATGATGACATTCACAGGAAGATTCTCCAAACACCTTTTCGGCACCCAGACCTTCTTCATAGGCGGTCCATTCCTGTAGTTAGTACCAATATACCTGGCAAACACTTCACCCTTCTGATTCTTAAACAGTTTATAGTTTGCATGAAAGGATTCATCAATAACAATGGGATTAGCACAAGTGAAGCCAGATAGGGTGGATGGATCCACTAAAGGTCCCTTTGCAGCAACCCATGTGGTTTTGGGGTACTACTCAGGTTTCCAGTAAGAGCCATCAGCATTCATTTTCCTTTCGAACCCAACACTCTCTTTCCTAGGGTTCCAGTTCAGGATCTGCCTTTTGAGGACATCACATAGTGTCTGATGCCCTTTGAGGCTTTTGAACATCCCTGTTTCAAGCAATGTCTTCAACCTAGCATTCTCATCAGCAATAGCAGTGGCATCCTCAACAGAGGGGTTAGTTGGCACATCAACAGTTGAAGATATTGCAATAGTAGCAGCAGTAGAACAACCAGCAACAGAAGTAGCGTTGTCATGCTCAATACATTTAATACATGGTGGTTCAAATCCTTCCTGAGCTGAACTGGTCTGTTTGGCGTGAAGTGACTCGTTTTTCTTTTGAAGATCTTCATGAGCCGCTCTCAATTTCTCAAGATCTTGCTTCCTTTGAAGATAATCATAGGAAAGCTTTTCATGAGTTGTTGAGAGCGTTTCATGACGACTTTCAAGTTCCTCATACTTAACGTGAAGATTTTTTATGTCTTCAATTAAGGACTGAGATCGAGTCATTTCAGCGTCTAACAGGCCATCGCTTTTGTCTAACAGTTTTTGAATATGTTCCACAGCTTTCTGTTGCTCAGTTGCAATTTTAGCAAGTGTTTTGTAGCTGGGTTGGGAACCACAATCAGAGTCATCTTCACTGGAAGTTTGATAGTGAGTAGTGCATGTGTTTACCTTGGCACCGCGTGCCATGAAGCAATAGGTAGGAGTGGAGTAGTCCTTGTCATTTGCATCGGTGTCGGTGACGGAGTCATTGTCTTCAGTGTTGAAGATGGACTTGGCAATGTATGTTGTAGCCAGACTCGCAACGCCAGAATCGGACTCCTCCTCAGACTCCACCTCCGCCTCCTCAGAAGCGGACTCCTCCTCTGAATCCATTTCCTTGCCAACAAACGCACGTGCCTTGCCAGATGAGCTCTTCTTGTGTGATGAAGACTTTGAGGAGGACTTGGAAGAAGACTTTGAGTATTTCTTCTTCTTCTTGTCATCAGAATCATACTCCTTGCTCTAATTTTTCTTCTTGTTCTCATTGTCCCACTGCGGACACTCAGAGATGTAGTGGCCAGGTTTCTTGCACTTGTGGCATGTTCTCTTCTTGTAGTCCTGAGCAGAAGCTTCAGCATTCCTTGAGCTTGATCGTGAGCACTTTCTGAAGCCTTTCTTCTTGGTGAATTTTTGGAACTTCTTCACAAGCATAGCAAGCTCCTTTCCAATGTCTTCAGGATCATCAGAACTGCTGTGAGACTCTTCTTCAGATGAGGAGACAGCTTTTGCCTTCAAGGCACGAGTTCGCCCATAGTTGGGACCGTAGATGTCTCTTTTCTCAGAAAGCTGAAGCTTGTGTGTGTTGAGCCTCTCGAGTATGTCAGACGGATCGAGTGTCTTGAAGTCAGGACGTTCTTGAATCATCAGGGCTAGGGTGTCAAACGAGCTGTCAAGTGATCTCAGGAGTGTCTTGACGACTTCATGCTTGGTGATCTCAGTAGCATCGAGGGCTTGAAGCTCATTTGTGATGTCAGTGAGTCGATCAAACGTGAGCTGGAAATTCTCATTGTCATTTCTCTTGAAGCGGTTGAAGAGGTTGCAAAGGACACTGATTCTCTGATCTCTCTGGGTTGAGACGCCTTCGTTGACCTTGGAGAGCCAGTCCCAGACTAGCTTAGATGTTTCCAAAGCCCTCACGCGGCCATACTGTCCTTTGGTCAGATTACCACAGATGATGTTCTTGGCAGTGGAGTCCAGTTGAACGAACTTCTTGACATCAGCAGTGGTGACACCTTCACCAGCCTTGGGAACGCCATTCTTGACGACATACCATAGGTCGACATCAATGGCTTCAAGATGCATGCGCATCTTATTCTTCCAGTAGGGATATTCAGTTCCATCAAAGACGGGGCACGCAGCGGAGACTTTAATTATCCCTGCAGTCGACATAGCTAAAACTCCAGGTGGTTAAACCGAATCACACAGAACAAGGGAGTACCTTGTTCTGATACCAATTGAAAGTGCTAGTGATCGACTAGAGGGGGGTGAATAGGCGATTTTTATGAAAGTCTTCAAAACATGGAAGTTTCAAAGACAAATGATAGAAATAAACCTATTACCATGCAGCGGAAGGTAGACTACACTAGGCAAACCATAGTCAAGTATTCAATGGAGTGAAAGCACAATGACTAATAGCAGCTAGGCAGTAAAGATCAGGTAGGAAGATATTGTGAAGCCAATCAGAACTATGGTGGAAGCACAATGACTAATAGCAGCTAGGCAGTAAAGATCAGGTAGCAAAAAGATGTCCCATTTGTTTTTATGATGATTGTGTAGAAGCCTTTGAAATAATTAAGAAAGCCTTAACCTCTGCACCTATTGTTCAACCACCTGATTGGAACTTGCCTTTTAAAATTATGTGTGATGCTAGTGACTATACTGTTCGTGCTATTCTAGGGCAAAGAGTCGATAAAAAATTGAATGTTATCCATTATGGTAGTAAAACTCTAGAAAGTTCTCAAAGAAATTATGCTACTACCGAGAAAGAATTTTCAGCAGTTCTGTTTGCATGTTGTAAATTCAGATCATATATTGTTGATTCTAAAGTAATTGTTCACACTGATCATGTTGTTATTAAATATCTTATGGAAAAGAGAGATGCAAAACCTAGACTCATTAGGTGGGTTCTTTTGCTACAAGAATATGATTTGCATATTATTGATGAAAAGGGAGCTGAGAATCATGTAGCTGATAATTTGTCTAGAATGGAAAATGTTCTTGATGACCCACTACCTATTGATGATAGTTTTCCTGATGAACAATTAGCTGTTATAAATGCTTCCCGTAATACTCCTTGGTATGTAGACTATGCTAATTACATTGTTGCTAAATATATACCACCTAGTTTCACATACCAACAAAAGAAAAAAGTTCTTATTTAATTTAAGACATTACTTTTGGGATGACCCACATCTTTATAAAGAAGGAGTAGATGGTATTATTAGGAATTGTGTGCCAGAGCATGAATAGGAAAAAAATCCTATGGAAGTGTCATTCCAAGGCATATGGAGGACACCATGCTGGAGATAGAACCGCACATAAGGTATTACAATCTGGTTTTTATCGTCCTACTCTCTTCAAGGATGCACGTAAGTTTGTCCTTTCTTGTGATGAATGTCAAAGAATTAGTAATCTTAGTAGACGTCGGGAAATGCTTATGAATTAATCACTTGTTATTGAACCATTTGATGTTCGGGGATTTGATTATATGGGACCATTTCCTTCCTCTAATGGGTATACAGTTATTCTAGTTGTTGTTGATTATGTTACTAAGTGGGTAGAAGCTATTCCAACTAGTAGTGTTGATCATAACACATCAATTCAAATGCTTAAAGAAGTTATTTCCCAAGGTTCGGAGTCCCTAGATATTTAATGACAAATGGTGGTTCATATTTTATTCGTGGTGCATTCCGTAAACTTCTTGCTAAATATGAAGTCAACCATAGAATTGCATCACCGTATCATCCTCAGTCTAGTGGTAAAGTTGAATTGAGCAATAGAGAAATAAAATTGATTTTGCAAAAGACCGTTAATAGATCTTGAAAGAATTGGTCTAAGAAACTTCATGATGCATTGTGGGCATACAAAACTGCTTATAAAAATCCTATGGGTATGTCCCCTTATAAAATGGTCTATGGAAAAGCATGTCATTTACCTCTTGAGTTAGAACATAAAGGATATTGGGAAATTCAAGAACTTAATTGTGATTTCAAACTTGCCGGTAAAAATAGGTTATTTGATATTAGTTCTCTAGATGAATGGAGGACACAAGCTTATGAAATGCCAAGTTATTTAAGGAAAAAATAAAAGATTGCATGGAAAAAGAATCCAAAAACAGGAATTC